>NC_057713.1:6201753-6233105 GCF_004010195.1 Chiloscyllium plagiosum
ATGTGTTGCTGGAAAAGCGCAGCATCACATTTTCAGCTCTAACTCCTGCCTTTATCTTCCTTCCCATCAAATCATAGCATCCCTACATTATAGACACAGGATGTTTGGCCCATCAAGTCCATACTGACCCACTGAAGAGCATCCCACCCAGACCCAACTCCCTACCCACCCTAGACACTATGGGCAATTTAGCACAGTTAATCCACCCTGACCTGCACATCTTTGGACTGTTGCAGAAAACTGGAGCACCTGGAGGGAACCCACGCAGACATGGGGAGAACGTGCAAACTCCACACAGACAGTCACCCAAGGCTGGAATCGAACCTGGGTCCCTGCCGCTGTGAGATAGCAGTGCTAATCACTGAGCCACTATGCCACCCCAACTACATTTATACTTTTCACCTTGACCACTCCATGAATAACAAGTTCCACATTCATAAACCTTCTTTTATTCTGAAGACTTTTGGTATGTACAGTATTTATCTTAAAGCCAGTGAGAAGCCACCTGCTGCTAATGTTTTGCAAAGAACAAAACATAGAAATATGTGTCTTGTTCTTAAAGGGTGAAGAGTCTCAGATGTGATTTAGCCAGCTAAATATTCTTGTCTTTTTTTTTGGTTTTGCAATCATTTAGAATCCAAGGCATGATAATAATTGTTCACTTAAAAATGATTGATGTGTGGTCTGCTTTAAACAAGATGACTAAAGAATGTGTGCATTAGGAAGGAAACTGCCTCAAGTCATTGAGTGTGGTGCTGGAAAAGCACAGCCAGTCAGGCAACATCCGAGGAGCAGGAGAATTGACATTTCGACCCCCCACCATCCACCCCCTCCCATTTATCTCTCAGCCCCCTGGCCCACAAGCCTCATTCCTGATGAAGAGTTTATGCTTGGAGTGTCGACTCTCCTGCTCCTCGGATGCTGCCTGACCGGCTGTGTTTTTCCAGCAACACACTCTTTGACCCTGATCTCCAACATCTACAGTCCTCACTTTCTCCTGTCTGGAGCCATAATATTGTTGGGGAATTAGGAACTTATGAGAATATGGGGGAAGGGGCATGGTTGGGGGGAGGGAGTGTGTTAAATGTTGCTATAATAATGTTGGAAAATAATGGGAGTGCTACTGCATAGAGATCAGTGCTGTGATCACTGCAGTCAGCAGTTTTTTAAATGGTTTGAACTCAGAGAGCACAATTCTAAAATTCACAGATGACGCTGAATTGAAGGCTGTTCTTAATACAGGGGAAGATTGTGACAGAGTACAGAACAATAGCTATGAACTTGCAGAATGGGTGTGTAATTGTGATAAATGAACTTCACTATAGCTATGAAGGCAATATGTTTTATTAACCTTTCTTGAAAAATAGGTTTATGGAGAAAGAGAGGAATTAGGGCATGCATAGAGTTACATATTACATAGAACAACATATTACACAGGATTTCGTGGGTTGTATAGAACAGAGACCGGCCATTCAGCCCAACCAATCCACACGATTGATTATGTTCAGAAACAAAAGCAGAAGTTGCTGGAAAAACTCAGCAGGTCTGGCAGCACCTGCTGAGAGAAATCAGTTACCATTTCAGGTTGACTGATCCTTCCTTAGAACAGATCCTTCTTGCATTCCTGATGAAGGGCTTTTGCCCGAAACGTCGATTTCGCTGCTCCTCGGATGCTGCCTGAACTGCTGTGCTTTTCCAGCACCTCTAATTCAGAATCTGGTTTCCAGCATCTGCAGTCATTGTTTTTACCTCCCTCAGAACAGTCCTGAGGAAGGGTCACTCAACCTGAAACATTAACTCTAATTTTTCTCTGATGCTGCCAGACCTGCTGAGCTTTTCCAGCAACTTCTGCTTTTGTTTCTGATTTACAGCGTCCACAGTTCTTTCAGTTTTCACTTGATTATGTTTGCACTGCACATGAGCTTCCCTCAATGTTCCTCATTTAAATTTAGATTAATTACGTTAGATTATTTTAGATTTGATTAATTTATTGTCACGTGTATTACAAATACAGTGAAAAGTGTTTGCTTGGTGTCCCCCCTGACCAGTGTCATCTTGAAACATAGATAGTCCAGCAATATTAAGTTAAAAATAAAGCATTTTCACAGTTCCTTCTTGTTACGGCTCACACTCATTGCCTTCAACACCCCCGCCAGCACTTCATAGGCTCCTCCAACCTGCCCTGAGCCTCATGCTAACCACTGCCTTTACCAGTGTAACTAGCTACTCCCTCATCACTGGCCTAGCCATCCCTAAAACACACCCATACATCCCTACTACAACATAACTGTCGCTCATTATCTCAATGCTGCCTTTGGGATCTTGCTGTGTGCATTTCCCACATGACAACAGTAACCTCGGTTCAAAAGTACTTCGTTGGCTGGGATAGGCTTTGAGACATGGTTGCGCCTGCCTTTCTCCCTTAACCTGGTTGTTTTAGGCTAAGCCAACAAGTGACCAGTGTCTCTTAACAAGGTTTGGTGGAAAATGCAGGATTATGGAGATAGGGTTAGCTGGTATGTGTCCGGGAGTGGGATGCTGTTCAGAAGGTCATCGTGGACTCAATGGGCCCAATGGCCTGCTTCCACACAGTTGGGATTCTATTCTATTCTAAAGGGCGTTCCCTCAAAAAGGAACTTTGCTCTTTTTCTTTGTTTTACAGGAACCAACACATCTGCTACGTATTTACATCATTTGCTGTGTTTCTTTGCCCTGTCAGTGATTGTTCATCAAATGTTGGCAGAGTAACCATTTAGAATGGGCTGGGCCAATGTTCCATCATCAAGTGTGCTTTTATCCAACTTACTGATGATTTATAAAATTGCTGATTACAGTTAAAATGCCTCCGCCCCAATTTTAATTGTGGATAATTAACTGAACCTCCCAATTGTCACTAAATGCATTTTGCTTATCTGGGTATTTTAAGACTTGGATTTACATTTGTTTGGCTAATTCAAAAGTTTTCTATGTGAAACTGAAGAACTGTACTGTCTTCAATCAATTCTTACGTGTAGGGTAGGAATTTCCCCTCCCTGGCGTAGCATGACAAAGATGTGTGAATCAGAAACATTTCTATATAGAACGATAGAACTATAGAACAGGCTCTTCAGCCCTCCAAGCCTGTACTGATCCTCATGCCCTAACTAAACTAAAAAACAAACCTTCTGCCCTTATTCAGCCCACATCCCTCAATTCCCTCCCTATTCCTGTAACCATTCAGATGCCTCTTATATGTCCCCAGTGTATCTGCTTCCACCCCTCTCTTCTGACAGTGCGTTCCAGGCTCCTACCCCTCCCTGTTTGGAAAAACCTCCCTTGCACATCTTCCTTAATCTGTTCCCCCTCTCACCTTGAACCTGTGCCCCTTGTAATTGAAACTTCAACCCTGGGAAAAAGCCTCTACCTATCCACCCTGTTTATGCCTCTCGTTGTTGTGTAGCCCTCTATCAGGTCTCCTCTCAGCCGCTGTCTTTCCAGTGAAAACAATCCTCGCCTTTTTAACCTTTCCTTATAGCTAATGCTGATCCTCATGCCCTAACTAAACTAAAAAACAAACCTTCTGCCCTTATTCAGCCCACATCCCTCAATTCCCTCCCTATTCCTGTAACCATTCAGATGCCTCTTATATGTCCCCAGTGTATCTGCTTCCACCCCTCTCTTCTGACAGTGCGTTCCAGGCTCCTACCCCTCCCTGTGTGTAAAACCTCCCTTACACATCTCCCTTAACCTGTTCCCCCTCTCACCTTGAACCTGTGCCCCTTGTAATTGAAACTTCAACCCTGGGAAAAAGCCTCTACCTATCCACCCTGTTTATGCCTCTCGTTGTTGTGTCGCCCTCTATCAGGTCTCCTCTCAGCCGCTGTCTTTCCAGTGAAAACAATCCTCGTCTCTTTAACTTTTCCTCTTAGCCAATGCCCTTGACAACATCCTGGTGAACCTTGTGTGCACTCTCTCCAAAGCTTCCACGTCCTTCTGGTAGTGTAGCAATCTGAACTACACGCAATATTCCAACTACGGCCTAACGAGGGTTTTATGTAGCTGTAACATGGTTTGTCAGCTCTTGTCCTCCATGTCCCAGCTGATGAAGCCAAGCATGTCATACGCCTTCTTCATCATCCAGTTCTGTCACCCTGCTGTAGAAAGGGTATTATTAAGCGGGAGAGGGTTCAGGAGAGATTTAGCAGGATGTTGTCAGGAATGGAGGGTTTGAGTTATAGAGAGAGGCTGGGACTTTTTTTCACTGGAGAGTAGGAGATTGAAGGGTGACCCTATCGAGGTTATAAAATCATGAGTATAGATAAGATGTCTTTTCCCTCGGATGGGGGTTTTCAAGACTAAGGGGTATATTTTTAAAGTGAGAAGAGAGAGATTTAAAAAAGACATGGGGGCATATTTTTCACACATAGTAGTGTGTGTGTGGAATGAATTCCTAGAGGAAGCAGTGGATGTGGGTACAGTTACAACGTTTAAAAAATGTTTGGATAAGTACATGAATAAGAAATGTTTGGAGGGATATGGGCTGAGTGCAGGCAGGCGGGACTAGTTTAGTTTGGGATTATGGTTGGCATGGACTGGTTGGACCAAAGGGTCTGTTTCTATGCTGTATGACTCTATGACTCACTTTCTCTATGTCCCCTTGCTACTGACCCTTCAACTAAAGGAAGCAACTTCATACATAGCTTCAGACCAACATTTATGGCTGGGATGTGGATGTCTTTGGCTGGGGCAGCCTTCATTGCCTATCCCTAGTTGCCCTGGAGAGCTCCATCCTTGAACTGCTGCAGTTCCAGGATTTTGACCCAGTAACACTGGAGGAATAGAGATATGTTTCCAGGTCAGGATGGTGAGTGGCTTGGGGAGGGGGTAGTCTAGCAAATGGTGGTGATGCCATGAACCTAAACTCCAGTGAATTTTGGTCCAGTAGACGCAATGTGATAAACCTGAAGGCGAGGTTGAGGTGGAAAATCAGCCATGATTTTGTTGAATGGAGGAGAAAAGGCAAGGATCTAAATAACCCATCACCTATTTCTTACGTTCTTGGTTTGGGCTGGTCATCTGTGGGTTTGAATCCCACCAGGGCAGGTAGTGAAATTTGAATTAAATTTAAAAAATCTAAAACACAATGTTAGCTCGATGGAGACCACACAATTCACTATCTTAATTGGCAATCAATTATCAATGAATCCATTTAGTTGACTGATGCCTTTTAAGGATGGAAATCTACTGTCCTTTCCTTGTCTGGTCTCTTGTGACTCTATACCCATTGGCAAAGTAGTTGACTCTTAATTGCCCCTCAGAAATGGACAAATCAATTAGTTCATGGTCATTTATAAAATTCCTACAACTTTGGAGCAGGTCATTCAGCCCATACTGACTATCCCAAAAGCATTCCCCCCCCCGCCACCCCGCCTTAATCCTGCATTTCCCTTATCTAATCCAAGCCTGCACACAACAGCCAATCCACACATATTTGGACTGTGGGAGGAAACCGGAGCACCCGGAGGAAACCCACGCAGACACGGGGAGAACGTGCAAACTCCAGACAGACAGTCGCCTGAGTCGGGAATTGGACCTGGGTCCCTGGTGTTCTGAGGCAGCTGTGCTAACCACTGAGCCACCATGCTACTCTAGGGGTGGGTAATGAATAATAGCCATGCCCAGCAAGACTCTTACATCATGTGAAAGAGAACAAAAAGCACTTAGTTCTTAAATAAAACAAAGAAATGTGGAAACAAACAGAAACCAGAAATTGCTGAAGAAATTCAACAAGTCCAGCAGCAACTCTGAAGAGAAAACAGAGTTAAAGTTTTGAGTCCAGTGACTCTTCTTCAGAAGTTTAGTTCTTGAAAGGTGAGGGAGGAAGGACAGGGTCTGGAATGTTCAGATGGCTGTTGACCTAAGCTCTAACTGATTGGGCACACACAGATAGATCACTAGAGACACACAGTTATCTCTGGGACCTTGGCAGATGCAACTTGCTCAGGGAAGGCAGCATTGTGATGTCTTCCAGTTGCTCTTTGAGAGGATTATCAGGTTTCACACTGGATTCATAACACCAGTGTTTGAGGAACAGGAGAGATGAGCGAGGCAGCCTTATCTCGATAAGTTTTATTAATCGCAATAAAGCCAAACAATATCTACACAAAACAGAGTTCAAACAAGACAGCCTTGAAGCCCAGGCTGGTAATTTATAAGATTTGATTCCAAGCAATTAACATGTGTTTTCCCACAGTATCTTTTAAAACAAATGTTCCGATGTGCCCACTTATGATAAAAGAAAATTCAAGTGCTTCCACTAAATTTGAAATTGAACTCAAGTTCTCCAAACAAAATTCAGGAATGAAGCTTTCATAACACCAGTCAGAATAACAACCTTTAACTGCAACTTTTTACATTCTGTACTTCAGCCCACTTTCTAGCTATTCAAGTTGTAACTCAATTGCTAACATCCCTGTGTCTAAGCCAGGAATTTTAGGTTTATGTTGCAATCCAGGGTTTACTGTTCACAGAAGGGATGCTAATAATGCAATTTAGCAGGAACGGTGATCAACCTGCCAAGACTTTTCCGCTCAAACAAACAAACCGCTGGAGAAGCTCAGCAGGTCTGGCAGCATCTGTGGAGAGACAGAGAGAGAGACATGGAGTCAATGTTTTGAATCTGGCGTGACTCTTCTTCAGAATTGAAGACTTCTTCACCACTCCTCCACAAAAATATGCAAGAAGTACAAAGCTAACAAGTTATTCATTCTACAATTTGCCCTCTGGATGTGGCCGTGCCCTCTGACCCTTAATTATGCAAATACTGTCAAAATGTGCCTTTGGTAAATACAAATATAGTAACATCTTTCACATTTTCTTGTAGGACTTTCTGTGTGTTGATTTAAAATGCTTTTCTGGACACATTTCAAGAATTTTGCCCCCTCTAAGCCTTTCACAGTTTGGCCACCTTAATATTGATAATTTGGAATCCCCTACCATTATTATCCTATTACTTTTACACATCTGAGACTTGTCGTCACATCTTTGTATCTCTCCCTGACTGTTTGGGAATCTATAGTACAAAAGTAAACACCCTTTTATTGTTTTAATTACCACCCTCATTTGAGGAACCTTTTAAGATATTATCCCTCACTGTAATATTGCACCCATCTTGCCTGAAGGTTCTGTATCACAGAATAAAAGCTGAAAGACCTGCGGACGCTGGAAATCAGAAACAAACACAGAAATTTGGACCCAAAACATTCACTCTGATTTCTCTCCACAGCTGCTGCCAGATATGCTGAGCTTTTCCAACAATTTCTGTTTTATTGCTGCATCCAAGAATGTTGAGCTGCCAGTCCTGTCCCTCCCCCAGCTATGACTGCATGATAGCAATTACTCCATATCTCCATGTGTTAATCTGCATTCGTAACTCATCTGCCAATGTTGCAAGATAAATGCCATCCAGCCTTGCCATGTTCCTTTGTGCCTTTTGTTTTTATTCATCAATGGGATGGGGCTGTCTCTGGCTGGGCCAGTATGTATTTCCCCTCACTAGTTGCCCCTGAGAAGATGGTGGTGAGTTGCCTCCTTGAACAGCTACAGTCCATTTGTTACATGTAGATCCATAATGCCCTTAAGGAGGGAATTCCAGGATTCTGACCCAGCGACAGTGAAGGAATGGTGACGTATATCCAAGTCAGGCTGGTGAGTGGCTTGGAGGGGAATGTGCAGATGTTGGTGGTTCCATGTATCTACTGCCCTTGTCCCTCCAGGTGGAAGTGGTTGTGGGTTTGGAAGGTGCTGACTAAGTAGCCTTGGCGATTTTCAGCAGCAGATCTTGAAGATGGTACACACTGCTGCTACTGAATATTAGTGTTGGAGACAGTGGGGTGTGGTGCCAATCAAGCGGGCTGCTTTGTCCTGGATGGTGTCAAGCTTCTTCAGTATTGTTGGAGCTGCTCCCATCCAGGGCAAGTATTCTGTCACATTTCTGACCTTTGTCTTCTTGATGGTGGATGGGCTTTCAGGAGTCAGGAGATGACTGTGTAGCCTTCTAGATTGACTTAGAATCTCTTATGGAGGTTTTTGAAATCTCGAGGGGTCTACATAATGTGAATGGCAGGTGTCCTTTCCCTATGTTGGGGGATTTTAAACACGACAGGGTGTATTTTGTAGAGAAAGATTTAAAAGGGACATAAGGGGCAATTTTTTTTACACAGAGAATTCACCAAAGATGAATTCACCTTCCAAACCCATGACCACGTCCAACTTGTAGAAGGACAAGGGCAGCAGATACATGGGGAAACAACCATATGCAAGTTCCCCTCCAAACCACTCACCACCCTGACTCGGTTATATATCGCCGAGTCAAGATCCTGAAATTCCCTCCCTCAGGGCAAATGTGGGGTCTACCTACAGCCCATGGACTGCTGTGGTTCGAGAAGGCAACTCACCCCCATCTTCTCAAGGGGCAACTAGGGACGGGTAATAAGTGGTGGCCCAGCCAGCAACACCAACCTTCCATGGAAGAATAAAATAAATTTTGACATGCTGCCTTCGGAGTGGATATTAAATGTAGTTTGAGTTGAGAATGTGCATTTAATGATGCAATAGACTCCTTCATGATTTCTCTCTAATTGAGCTGGAATCAGCAAGAACACTAATTAGCTCATTATTGTGTTGCAAAATAAAATATTTATATTGAGACATTCTCTGGGGGTTAATTTTCAAAGTAGAAACAATCATTGTTTATTAAAATGTGACATGACAAAATCTTCTTCAAAACGTCGTGTATTTTCACTGCTGACTGTTAAGTAAATTAACTAGGTTGTACACAAGATTTACAAATTTACTAAAATAGCTCTCCAAGGCAAAAGAAAAACTGAATTTTGACATTTGCTTCATTTGTGTATTTCATATCTTGTTGATGTATTTGTTAAAATATTAAATATTTGTTAGAAATGAAAAGCTAAAATGCATTGTTACTGTCTAAAGAATACTTCAACACATTATGATTAACTACTGGTCTTACAATTCTGCTAAGGACAATGATTGTGTCATGGTTATGTTGTGTAGTGGAATACTATGTGCTGCTCTGGTGGCCTAGTTATAGGAAGGATGTTATTCAGCTGGAGAGGGTTCAGACAAGATTTACCAGGATGTTGCCAGGCATGGAAAGTTTGAGTTATAAAGAAAGGCTGGATAGGCTGGGCAATTATCACTGGAGCATAGGAGGTTGAGAGGTGACCTTATAGAGGTTTCTAAAATCATGAGGGGTGTAGACAGGGTTAATGGTAGGTGTCTTTTCCCTAGAATGGGGGATTTCAATATGAGGAGACATATTTTTAAGGTGAGTGGAGAGACATTTAAAAATGACGTGAGGGACAAAATGTTTACACAGAGAATGGCTCAGGTGTGTAATAAACTTGCTGAGGAAATGGTCGGTGCAGACACAGTTACAACGTTTGAACGAAACTTAGATAAGTACATGAAGAGGCAAGGTTTGGAGGGATATGGGCCTGGATCAGGCAGGCAGGACTAGTTTAGTTTGAAATTATGTTCACTGTGGACTGGATGGACTGAAGGGTCTGTTTCTGTGCTACGACTAAAGGCCAGTTTGACTCTCTGACAGAAAGAGTTCAAACCCCACCACAGTAATGGATCAGATTTGATTAACAAACGTGGAACTGCAATCTAAATTGCTGGACTTAGTGCAACTCCCTGAAAAGCACCCAGAGCCAATTGTATATATTTTTGATCCATTCACAGGATGTGGACAGTACTGACCCAGTCAGGCCATCCTTAACTACCCAGAAAGTGTACACCATATCGGGCTGTGGGTCTAGAGAGACCAGGCAAGGATGGCAGTTTCCTTCCCTAAAGGGCATTAGTGAACCAGATGGCTTTTTCCTGACAATCAACAATGAATTCATGGTCATTGTTAGACTCCCAATTTCAAACACTTATTGAATTCAAATTCTATGTCTATGTCAGGATTTGAACCTGAAACCACAGGACATTACCAGGGTCTCTGGCTTATGCTCGAAATGTTGACTCGCCTGCTCCTGGGATACTGCCTGACTGGCTGTGCTTTTCCAGTGCCACACTCTAGATTAATAGGCTAATGATAATACGACTAGGCCATGACCTCACCAATATTTGAAGTGTAATTAGGAGTGACAACAACCATCGCCCTTCTCATTGAACCAGGGAGTCACAGTCTAAGGATACAGGCTAACTCTCAGGACTGAGATGAGGAGAAATGTGTTCACTCAGAGAGTGGGGAGCCCGTGAAATTCTCTGCCACAGAAAACAGTTAAGACCAAAACACTGGATGTTTTCAAGAAGGAGTTATAGTTCTTAAGGCGAAAGGGATCGAAGGTCAGGGGGAGAAAGCAGGAAACAGAGAATTGAGTTGCATAGTCAGCCATGATCATATTGAATGGTGTCGCAAATGCAAAGGGCTGAATGGTTTACTCCTGATCTTATTTTCCATAAACAATTAAAAAGTCCTTTTCCCAGCTACTGTCACTGGGCGAGGGATATAATCAATGGCACAAGCCTTCGGACCCCAATAATCGATGTGAGAGAGGGGAGGGGAAATGAGGGGGAATCAAATATTGCAACCAGAGGAAGAGAGAGAGAGAGTACCTCAGAGCTGTCAGGAGAGGGGAGCGGAGAGAGAGAAAGAGAGGGAAGTGGGAAACACTTCAGCAGGAGAGAGAGAGAGAGAGGGGAGAGAGAGAAAGAGAGGGAGAGAGATAAAGGGAAGGGAACAGAGAGAGAGAAGGAGAGAAAGAGAGAGAGGGGGAGCGAGAGGGGCGGGGTGTTTAGAGTCTGAAAGCTTTCTTGAAAGATGTTGAGGGTGGAACCACTCCAGCACTTGACTGGTGCACCCAGCATCTCCTGCCTCCTCCCCCTCCTAACCTCCCACTCACTGGGGCATCCCACATGAGGAGTGTGAATTTTAAATTGAGCTCCCAGTTGCACAGGAGGATCCCAATATACATACAGATTCTTAGAATCATTCCAGCGTAGAAGGAAGCCATTCAGGCCATCGAGACCATGCTCTTGGACAACATTGCTGACTAACCTCGGAGCCTAGAAAGTTTCCTCAAAGTTGCCATCCAGTTACCTTTCGAAATTGTTCATTGTCTCTGCTTCCACCACACTCATAGGTCAGACTATCGTCGCTGGCTGAGTTTAAAAATAAAGTTTCCATTACATGGTCCCTGCATCTCTTGACCTTAAATCCATGTCCCCAGCCCTTGTACTGTGCAATGGGAACAGATTCTCCTTTCAGTTACGCTAGACTTGTAATGTTTCTCTCTCAGCAGGTGCTGCATGACCTGCTGAGTTTCTCCAGCATCCTCTATGACTGGAACAGATTCTTGCTTGATCTACTTCCTGTTGTACTCCCGTACAAATCTCAAATCCCCCTTCAGTCACTTTTACAGTGAGGAGACTACATCAGGTGTTCCAAACTAGCCACCTAATCACCGAAATCCTTCATCCCAGGGACTCTTCTAGTAGTTCTCCTTTGCATCATGTCATTGAATTAAAGTGTGACTAGAACTGGACAGTTGTGAAAAGAGAGATTTGAGACCGAAGGCAGCATGTTCCAATACACACTGATAAACATGCTGTCTTGTTTCCGTTCCTCTTTAATTGTTATGTGTGTGTCAGTTGTGGCTCAGTCAAAAACACTCCAAGGAGAACTTGGGTTGGCACTGCAGCCTCACAGCACCAGGGACCCAGGTTCAATACCACCCTCATGTGATTGTGTTGAGTTTGCACATTCTCCCTGTGTCTGCATGGGTTTCCTCCCACAATCCAAAGATATGTACATTAGAAGGATTGGCCCTGAGAAATGCAGGGATACATAAAGAGTGGGTCTGTGTGGGATGCACTCTGGGGTATTGGTGTGAACTCGATGGGCTAAAAGGCCTGCCTCCACAGTATGGAAGGGATTCTATGATTCTAACCTTGCCCAGTCTCTGTGTCAATGGATTGTTGAAGCACCTCAAATCCATGCCAAGTTGCTCAGACTTTCCAATAACAGATACCATCAAACAGCACTGGGCATCTGCACATCGGAAACATACATTTTCAGTTTATTCATGGATGGGTGTCGTTGGCTGGGCCAGCATTTATTGCCCATCCCTAATTGCCCAGAGGGCAGTTGAGAGTCACCCATGTTATTGTGGGTCTGGAGTCACATGTAGTCCAGATCAGGTAAGGAGAGATTTCATTCATTGTCATAGAGTCATAGAGATGTACAGCATGGAAACTGACCCTTTGGTCCAACCCGCCATGCCGACCAGATATCCCAACCCAATCTAGTCCCACCTGTCAGCAACCGGCCCATATCCATCCAAACCGTTCCTACTCATATACCCATCCAAATGCCTCTTAAATGTTGTAATTGTACCAGCCTCCACCACTTCCTCTGGCAGCTTATTCCATACACACACCACCCTCTGCGTGAAAAAGTTGCCTTTTATGTCCATTTTAAATCTTGCCCCTCTCACCCTAAATCCATGCCCTCTAGTTCTGGACTCCCCCACCCCAAGGAAAAGACTTCATCTATTTATCCTATCCATGCCCCTCATAATTTTGTAAACCTCTGTAAGATCACCTCTCAGCCTCCGACACTCCAGGGGAAACGAGCCCCAGCAAGAATGAATTATTTTTCTTCACATCACAAACACCATTTGAGACAAAGTTAAAAATCACACAACACCAGGTTATAGTCCAACAGGTTTATTTGGAGCACTAGCTTTCAGAGTGCTGCTCCTTCATCAAGTGGTTGTAGATTGTAGGACACAGAATTTATAGCAAAAGTTTACAGTGTGATGTAACTGAAATGATATATTTAAAAAGACCTGGATTGTTTGTTAAGTCTCTCATCTTTTAGAATGACCAGGTTGGTTTCAGTTCCTTCATATGTAAATTGCAAAACATTTTTGATGTAACTTTTGATGAAAAGAGAATGAGAATAATTCCAAAACGTTAAAAATCACACACCAGATAATAGTCCAGCAGGTTTAATTGGAAGCACTAGCTTTCGGAACGCTGCTCCTTCATCAGGAAGAAGCAGTGCTCCGAAAGCTAGTGTTTCCAATTAAACCTGTTGGACTATAACCATAACCTGGTGTTGTGTGATTTTTAACTTTGTACACCCCAGTCCAACACCGGCAGCTCCAAATTGATAATAATTCTGTTTGTGGGAGTGAACTACCAGATCGAAAGCAAATTTACCAGATAATACTCTTTCAGAAATGCCAGCAAGTATAACCGAGAGGGTTAAATTCTTCAGGGAGTTCGCCTGAGTCCCTTCATTGACAAAGCAATTTTCTTCAAAGTGTAGTATCTCCCACAGACAAATAAATCTGAGTCAGGGCTAATTCCCTGAAATCATGTTTCTACAATGGGCCATTGTTGGAGGGAAGTGCAGCAACAGCAGTAACCAATCCGGTCTGTTTTGTTTCCACCGTCAGCTATGGTTTATTGCAGTCTTGCCACTGAGTGCTGGAGTCAACCCCCCTCTTAGCCCTAAATCCTGGCCCAGGGAGTGTCGCACTCTGTTTCAGGTATGGCATTGCGGTGGTACCTCTTACTTGCGTCCAACACTCGCCCTGAGGAAGGAGCAGCGCTTCGAAAGCTTGTGATTTCAAATAAACCTGTTGGACTATAATCTGGTGTCACGTGACCTCTGACCTTATCCACCCCAGTCCAACACTGACACCTTCACATCATTATATCTCGCAGCGCAGTTCAGTGGATGGGCAGGGATTCTTCGGATGCAGTGGGTGGATGGCTGAAAGAGAGTCCCGCTCAGTATCATACGGGTCAATATTGAAGTCTCAACCACTCCCGGAAAGCAGGTTATCTGGCCACCATCACAGCAATGTTTGTTGGGATCTTGCTGTGTAGATGTTGGCTGCCACATTGCAACAACAGGAGCTATACTTACGTAGAATCCCTACAATGTGGAAACAGGCCCTTCAGCCCAGCAATTCCATACCAACCCTCTGAAGAGTATCGCACCTGGACCCATTCCCCTACCCTATTACTCTATGTTTCCCCTAACCTACACATCCATGGACACTATGGGTAACTTAGCATGGCCAAATCACCTAACCTGAATTGTGGGAGGAAACCGGAGTACCTGGAGGAAACCCACGCAGACATAGGGAGAATGTGCAAACTCCAGACAGACAGTACACCGAGGCTGGAATCAAACTGGATCCCTGGTATTGTGAGGCAGCAGTGTTAAACTCTGAGCCACCGTGCCACCCGATGTGAAATGTGCTTCATCAGTTGTAAACCATTTTTTTGTTGCAATGTAGGAAACACAGTGGCCAAGTTTGCACATAGCAAATTCCTACAGACAGTGATGAAGTAATGATCAGAAATTCAGTTTTCTTTGTGACGCTATCATACCATAAGACACCCCTTTGACAGAGCAGCACTCCCTCAGTATTGCACTGGCTGTGTCAGCCAGGCTGGTGTGAACTGTGATGCCAACACTACGTATGTGAATTTTTAAAAACATGGCCTTCAAAATTGTAAAGAAGTTTAATGATTTTTCTTATCCACTCACAAGAAGTGGGGTATCGCTGGCTGGGCCCAGCATTTATTGCCTGTCCTTGGTTGCCCCTTGAGAAGGTGGCGATGAGTTGCTTTCTTGAACCGCTACAGTCCATGTGCTGTAGGAAGACCCACAATGCCCTTAGGGAGGGAATTCCAGGATTGTTATCCAGTGACACTGAAAAACAGCGATACATTTCCAAGTCGGTGGCTTGGAGTGGAACTCGCAGGGGGTGGTCCTCCCATGTACCTGCTACCCTTTGTCCTTCTAGATGGAAGTGGTCGTGAGTTTGGAAAGTGCTGTCTGAGAATCATGTACATGGAAACACCACCAGTAACAAGTTCCCCTTCAAATTCCTTCAATGTTGCTGAGTCAAAATCATGAAGCTCTCTCCCCATCTCTGGAAGCCCGGGACTGTGAGTATCCTGTTCAAGAAAGCAGCTCAGCACCACCCCCTGCAAGTTCCACTCCAAGCCACTGATTTGGAAATGTATCGCTGTTTTTCAGTGTCACTCTTCAGGCCAATTAGGGAGGGTCCACAAACATTGGCCATATGACCATAAGATATAGGGGCAGGATTAGACCATTCGGCCCACCAAGTCTGCTTCATCATTTGATCATGGCTGATGTGTTTCTCAAGCCAATTGTCCCACTTTTTCTCCAAAACCTTTGATCCCCTTACTAATCAAGAAACCTATCCATTTCTGTCTTGAATGCACTCAATGACTTGGCCTCCACAGCCCTCTGCAGCAATGAGTTCCCCAGCTTCCTCCTCATCGCACTTCTACAGGGTCATCCCTTCATTCTTCGGCTGTGCCCTCAGGTCCTAGTCTCTCCTCCTAGTGGAACATCTTCTCCATGTCCACTATATTCAGGACCCTCAGTATTCTGTACGTTTCAATCAGATCCCCCCCCATCCTTTTAACTCCATTGAGTACACACCCAGAATCCTCAACCGTTCCTTGAATGACAAGCCCATCATCCCCATTATCAGTTTTGTTAGCCTCCTCTGGACTCCCTCCTTTGCCAGTCCATCCTTCCTTAGAAATGGGACCCAAAGCTGTTTACAATATTCCAAATGCATTCTGACCAGAGCTTTGTAGAGCGGCACAGTGGCTCAGTGGTTAGCACTGCTGCCTCACAGCACCAGGGACCCGGGTTAGATTCCAGCCTCTGGCAACTGTCTGTGTGGAGTTTGCACTTTCGCCCTATATCTGCGTGGGATTCCTCCATGTGCTCTGGTTTCCTCCCACAGTCCAAAGATATGCTAAATTGCCCATAGAGTTAGGTGCATTAGTCAGGAGTAAATATAGGGAATGGGTGTGGGTGAGTTACTCTTCAGAGGGTCAGTGTGGACTAGTTGGGCTGAAGGGCCTGTTTCCACACTGTAGGGAATCTAACCTAATCTTATATAGTCTCAGCAATATATCTCATCTCTTGTATTCTAATTCCCTTGAAATGAATTGCATTTACTTTCCTAAATGCCAACTGAACCCAACTATTAACCTCAAGAGACTTCAGAATTAGGACTCTCAGGTCAACCAGCGATGTCTTCATCCATGAACCAGTTTAAAAAGTAATCTGGCCACTTGATCCTGCTGATCTGAATGTGGTCACCAGTCCAACTGCCTACCTTTCCCCAGTTACCCTTGACTTCCTCAGAACTGACACTTCTACAGAATGACTCTGATGAGTGACTCATGTGTAACAGCTGAGAGTAAAGCATTGAGAGAAGCCTTGATAGATACTGTCAGTTTCTGGACAAGCATGAATCAGATTGAAGACATCCATCACCACTCTGACGCAATACAAAATACAACCTAGTAGCCCACAGCTTAACAAACGTTTACCACACCCTTAAAAAAACAAGGAACAATAGGTCAATATCAGGGAAAGAAAATCATTGCTAGATGCAGATAAGTTTGTGAGTTTTAATATGTTACATGTTAAATGTTATTTCAGGGATTGACAGTATTAAGGTATTGTGGGGTCTCTGAATGTTCGAAGAGTTTTGGTCAAATGCATTTTTAATATTTGTTCATGGAACATGGGTGCAGTTTGGCCAGGTCAGCACTTATTGTCCGGCCTTACATGCCCTCCAGAAGGTGATGGTGAGCAGCCTCCTTGATCTGTGACAGCCTGTCTGGATTGTAGTTTGTTTTTTTCTGTGGTGATTCAGAGTAATGTGTGAGGCTGTTTCACCATGGCTAGGTCCACCTGGAGTTACACACAAGCCAGAACAGAGAAAGAGAGAGAGAGAGACCCCAAAGGACATTTAGTTTAGATTAGATTACAGATTAGATTAGCTGTCTGGATTGTAGTTTGTTTTTTTCTGTGGTGATTCAGAGTAATGTGTGAGGCTGTTTCACCATGGCTAGGTCCACCTGGAGTTACACACACGCCAGAACAGAGAAAGAGAGAGAGAGACCCCAAAGGACATATTCTTTATTCACTCATCACTGGCTGGCATAGCATTTATTGTCCATCCTAACTTGCTAGTGCTGTTTCAGAGAATAGTTAACAGTCAATACCATTGCTGTGGGTCTGTAGTCACATGTAGACTAGAACAGCTCATAGAAATGTACAGCACGGAAATAGACCCTTTGGTCTGACTCGTCCATGCTGACCAGATATCCTAACCTAATCTAGTCCCATTTGTAAGCATTTCCCTCCCTAAAGGATATTAATGAACCAGATAGTATCCCCCACAACGGTTTCACCATTGTCTTCATTAAACTCTTAATGTTTTTAATCAAATTCAAATGCTACACTCCTCCACAGTGAGATTCAAACCAAAGTCTCCGGAACATTACCTGGGTCTTGAGATTAATAGTCCAGTGATAATACCACTAGACCATTACCTTCCCACGGGTAAGGTCGCTATTCTTTTCACAGATAAGTGGGAACGTATGGCTTTCAGATGGTGATACTCCCCTTTGCTGTCTGGTTGGAAGAGGATTTGGACGATGCAGTTGGAGGTATATCAATGTGCATTTGCAATGTACCCTGTAGATGGTACACACTGTTGCTACTGTGTCTCCTTTCCTAAAGGACTGGACTGCAGGGCCTACTCCTGCACCTACTCCGTATGATCATGACACTTGAAGCAATTCTGAAAAATGTGCAACAGCGATGTAGAATCAACCAGCAACGAAGCTCTAAGAAACTAATGGTCCCTTTGAGTACTTCTCATTCTTTCAAGTTATTTAATGTGTGTTCAGCCGGGGATGGATGTGTTAGGAGAGGAAACCATTCAGAATACAGAGTTTCAAGTTACAATATCAAAGCATAGAGCCACCACTCCATGCTGACTGGTGACATAAATTGCTCATGCTGCATTGTGCCAGTGAACATTTACTGCTGGCATACTATTACAGTCATAGAGTTGTGCTGCACTGAAACAGACCCTTCATGTCCAACTCCTCCTCACCGATCAGGTATCCTAAATTAACCTAGTCCCATTTGCCAGCATTTGGCCCATATCCCTCAAATCGCTTCCTATTCTCAGAATGGACGAGTTAGACCGGAAGGTCTGTTTTCATGCTGTACATCTGCATGAGTCTATTCATATACCCATCCAGATGCCTTTCAAATGTTGTAATTGCACCAGCCTCCATCCACCACTTCCTCTGGCAGCTCATTCCATACTTGTACCACCCCCTGCATGAAAAGGTTGCTCCTTAGCTCCCTTTTAAATCTTTCCCCTCTCACCCTAAACCTATGCCCTCTAGTTTTGGACTCCCCCACCCAGGGAAAATACTTTGTCTATTTATCCTATCCATGTCCCTCATGATTTTATAAACCTCTATAAGGTCACCCCTCAGCCTTTGACACTCCAGGGAAAACAGCCCCAGCCTATTCAGACTCTCCCTTTAGCTCACACCCTCCAACCCTGGCAACATCCTTGTAAATCTTTTCTGAACCATTTCAAGTTTCACAACATCCTTCCCATAGGAGGGACCTATACTGGGATGGCAAGAGTTAAGCATTGAATCAGAGGCATGCAGGAGTACGTAAGGACCATATATTTTAATGATGAGTTTTTAAAAACTGGGAACCGAAATGAGAAAGAGATCTTTAGAACCCAATGTTTAAAAGGATGGCAGTAAGTTTAGAAAAGCTAGTAACCTGGTTCCCATGGTAACCACAGTATACAACAGCTAGAACAAGCAGTTATCGATGATCCAGAACCAAGGCGTTTTTGAGATGCAGTTTTTGTTGTCAACAAAAATTTGATTCGTCCATGGACAGTTATTAATGATAGAGACCTTTTTACCTGGCAACAACTGTTTGATTGGTTCTCATGGAACTGAACAGCCTGGAACTGGGATCAGGTTACTGGGAATAGAAATGTACAATTCTTCCTCAGCTTGCCAACTGTCTCTCTGTTCTCTGCAGTCAAACTTTACCATAAACTTGAAGAGAATTGCAGCAGTTGTTTTACGCTGTGACTTTTAAGTGATAACTCAGAGACTGTTTATAAGGAAACCTGCCACCTTGTATCTCTAACCAACAATGGAAGCATCTAGAGAAAGACAACTGAAGCAAGACCCTGGCCAGCTAAACATTATAAAGATCATCTCAGCCACAGAATCAGGGAACAAAGATGACTGAATTGTCTGTCAAGTTCTCTCCTGTATCCATAACCAATTTTATTGTATATGTATGTGTGTATATGAGACAGTGTGTGTAAGAGAGAGAGTGTGTCTGTGTGTGTTTTTGTGCATGAGAGAGTGTGTATGAGTGTATGTGTGTGTGTGAGTGTGTGTTTGCATGTATGTGAAAGAGGACATTTATAAGGGATTTGTGTTTTAATTGAACGCTGATAGTTTAAAAATATTTCCTTATACCCAGAGTCCAATTATTTATAATAAATAATTATTCTGGCTTAGTATGGAAACCTGGCCCTTGCTTTCTATCAATCTGAGTCTGATAGTCAGGTAAATTGGGGGATTTTGCGTACTTTTAAAAATTAAAAATCTTTAATTTTGTGGCGACTCCAGGAAACGTGGGTCTTGATTTCTAGCGTGATACTCCAGTGAGACATAGCAAGCATCGCTTGGGATCACCTAATGGTGCTTAAAAATGGATGCTGCCAAGTACAATTTTATTGATCAGAAAATCTTACAGGGCAGATCAATACACCTGGGCCAGTGCTTTGATAGAGCCATCCAGTTAGCCTTAATCTCTTCCTCCAAAATGCTGCAAAATCCTCATTTTTCAGATAAGTATCCTGTGCCCCTTTGTAAGTTCCTGTTTTCTCACCTTTTGAGGTAGAACCTTCCAGATCATAACAACTCGCTAAACAAAAAAAGTCTTCATTTTCCTTCTTGTGCTTTTGCGACTTACCATTAATCAGTTTTCTGTTGTTACTGACCCTCATGATTCTCCATTTTAGACTTTCCATTGTGAGCATGTGACAATGTCACCTACACTAGTCTGTTGCAAACCCCATTCTTATGACACCTCTATGCATTGACAAAGCACTCTTAGATCACACTGTTCACTCTGTTTCATTAGCAGGACAGGAGGGTGATGGAATGCTCAAGAAGCCCAACACCAACCAGGACAAAGTGACCTCACTGGGTCAGCCCCTCATCCACCACCTTTAACAATCGCTCCCTCCGTCATCATGCCTTAGTTGTTACTTGTTAAATAGAAACTGCTCTGCCCAGGACCGTAAAAAAGGTTGTGTGCACAGCCCAGGCCAGCACAGAAGCCAAGCCTCTATCCACTGACTCCATTTACATGGCTCACTACCGCAGAATGGCTGCCAACGTCATCAAAGGTCCCTCCCACCCCGATAACAATCTCCTCCAACCTCTTCCATCAGGCAGAAGATATAGAGGCTTGAACGCACATACCAGCAGGTTCAGAAACAGCATTCTTCCCGGCCCAGTATTAAACTGATGGATGCATTCTCTAGCCTCAAGTAATGCTCTGATTTGGAGATGCCAGTGTTGGACTGGGGTGGGCAAAGTTAAAAATCACACAACACTGGGTTTGTTTGGAAGTAGTGATGAAGGAGCAACGCTCTGAAAGCTCATACTTCCAAATAAACCTGTTGGACCTTAACCCGGTGTTGTGTGATTTCTAACATAAATAATGTTGATCTTGCTTGATCTCTCTTGTATGTAACCTTCTGTCTAAGTCTCCCTGATCTGTACATCCTTGCTTACTATGATCTGCTCGTAAACAAAGCTTTTCACTGTACTTAGGTACATGTGACAATAAATCAATCAATCAATATTGGTTGAAATGCAACATGGACAAGCACGACCTTTGTGTGTTGTTAGCAGTGAATGCTAACCATGGCTCACTTTCAGAGAGAAAATTGCACGTTCACATCCATTCCCAGTGGTTTGTACATACTGCCAATCCAGCGTCAGGAGTCATAGAGTCAGACGCTTCATTCCAACATGTCCATGTCGACCAGATATCCTAAACTAATCTAGTCCCATTTACCAGCATTTGGCCCATATCCCTCTAAACCCTTGCCATTCATATACCCATCCAGATGCCTTTTAAATGCTGTAATTATACCAGCCTCCACCACTTCCTCTGGCAACTCATTCCATACATGCACCACCCTCTGTGTGAAAAAGTGGCCACTTAGGTCCCTTTTATACCTTTCCCCTCCCACCCTAAACTTATGCCCTCTAGTTCTGGACTCCCTCACCCCAGGTAAAAGACCTTGACTATTTACCCTATCCATGGTACACCAACCATGTTCCCAAACTAAACTAGTCCCACCTGCCTGCATTTGGCCCATTTCCCTCCAAACCTTTCCTATTCATGAACTTACCCAAATTCTTTTAAATGTTCTAACTGTATTCGTATTTACCACTTCCTCTGGCAGTTCACTCCATGCACAAACAACTCTCTGTGTAAAAATTTGCCCCTTATGTCCTTTTTATAAATCTTTCTCATTGCAATTTAAACCTATGCCCTCGAATTTTGAACTCCCTCACGTTAGGGTTAAAGACCCTTGTCATTTACTTTATCTATGCTCCTCATGATTTTATAACGCTCAATAAGGTCAGTACTAAAGGAATGCTACACTGCCGGAGGTGCTGTTTTCTCAAATTATATGTTCGACCAGTGCTCAATTTTCCCTCTCTGGTGGATTTAGATTAACTGGCACTATTTCAAACCACAGTCAGGGATGTTTCTCCTTGTACCCTAGGGATAATATATAATGCTACCACTAAGACAGATTAACTGGTTGTTACCACATTGCTGAGTGTGGAAGCTTGCTGTACATAACCTGGCTGTTGTGTGTCTCACAATTGTGACTCAGGTAAAGCTGTGAGGCACTTTGAGAGAGTCTGAGGTCAGACTAAGCACAACAGAAATGTGCACGTTTACCCTGGAGCGTCGGAGGCTGAGGGATGACCTTATTCTGTAGAGGTTTATAAATACATGAGGGGTACGGATACAAATATATATATTCACTGGGATGGGGGAGTCCAGAACTAGAGGGTATAGGTTTAGGGTGAGAGGGGAAAGATATAAAAGGGACCAAAGGGGCAACTTTTTCACGCAGAGGGTGGTACGTGTATGGAATGAGCTGCCAGAGGAAGTGGTAGAGGTTGGTACAATTACAACATTTAAAAGGCATCTGGATGGGTATATGAATGAGAAGGGTTTAGAGGGATATGGGCCGGGTGCTGGCAGGTGGGACTAGATTGGGTTGGGATATCTGGTCAGCATGGACCAGTTGGACCGAAGGGTCTGTTTACATGCTGTACATCTATATGACTCTAAGTTTTTATTTTGATCAGCATGCTGGGGTTCCTCTCAGATATGCAGGGGGGCAGTGTACTGGGGGGGGGGGGGGGGCACTGAACCCAAAGCGTTAACTCTGGTTTCTCTCCACACACGCTGCTGAACTCTTCCTGCAATTTCTGATTTTGTTTCTGATCTCCAGCATCCAAGGCTCTGTCAGGGTTTTCTTTCAGAGAGGCAGTTTGGTGATTCCTTTCTGAGTCTGCGGCCATGTGCTCCTGACAAATCTGAGAGTACTAAAGCTTATCAGCTCTGAAACCTGCAGACTTCCACCCACTCTTTTAACCTGAAAACTTCACAAACTGAACCCCTCTGCTAACGTGGCTGGCTTCACTGAACTCCCCCTGAACTCCTGCCAGGAGAGAAACTGAAACTTGCTTTTGAACTGAATTACAGTGTTTTCTGAACTGACCTGAAAACAAACTTGATGACCTTAAATATGTTTCCCCTATATATCATAAATTGAACATCTTTCCATTAATACCACAGGAGTCTGCAGTCACATGTGTTCTGAGCAATATTGCATTTTTGTCACTGTCCCAAAATCACCTGCTGACCTGCAGAGCAGTCGACCACATCAATCTGCCTCTCCTTTTCAAAATAATTCAAAATTCAAAAAGCCCAGTGGCTCAGTGGTTGGCACTACTGCCTCACAGCTCCAGGGACCCACCTCAGGTGACGGTCTGTGTGGAGTTTGCACATTCTGCCCGTGTCTGCGTGGGTTTCCTCCGGGTGCTCCGGTTTCCTCCTACAATCTAAAGATGTGCAGGTTAGGTGAATTGGCCATGCTAAATTGTTTAGGGATGTGTAGGTCAGGCGAATTAGTCAGGGATAAATGTAGCATTATAGCGTAGGGGAAAGGGTCTGGGTGGGATACTCTTTGGAGGGTCAGTGTGGACTTGTTGGGCTGAAGGGTCTGTTTCCATAATGTAAGGATTCTAGATTCTATGATATGAATAACTTTCGTTGCACATAGCTCATGAAAATCTCATTGTCTGTCCCTTTTTATTGGGAACGATTCCAGATTGTGACAACCATTTGTGTGAGGAAATGTCTCCCTAAAATGAACCCTTGGTGACCCAGCTCCAATTCTTGGATGACAGTAAATGTGATACCACCCATTCTGCATCTCTGTCCATCTCAGCTTTCAGCTTTTAGACTTAGAGAAGAAAAAACATGCAGGAAATTCAAAGCACTTATTGACAAAAGGAGCAATTAGAGAGAGTGCCTGTCTATTCTGCAAAAAACGTATAATGGAAATTGAATGACCTAGCCCATCACTAAGAGTCCTGTGATCTTGCAAGGACATGTATTTTTTTCCCAGATTTACAGGGTGTGTCTCGCCAGTTTCTGTGCCAGAAGTTAGAACACCTGCAAAGTAATGGATTATAAACAGAGTAACGAATTGAATCTGCCAAGTTAATGTGTACCCACCCACACACTAAACCTCAGTAAAAGTCCGAGCAATATCATTCAGTTGACAATGAGACTCTTGTGTGGAGGAAGCAACATCAGTGCTAACACTATGCACTTGCACGCTGTGAAGGAACTACCAAAACTAACTCATTGTCTGCTTTGGTGGGGCAGTGGTGTAGTGGATATGTCACTGGACTGGTATTCCCCAAGAACTTCAGTCGAATGCTCGAGAGATTTAGATCCCACAAGGGCAGATGTTGAAATCTGAATGCAATGAGTAAAATCTGCAATATAAAACTAATAATAGTGAAGTGTTTTGTTTGAACGTCTTCAGGGGAGGGAAGTCTGTTGACTTTACAAGGCCAAAATAATAAAATGAAAGGATTACATGGTCTATAACAAAAGCAAAGTCACCATAGTCGCACTCTCTGAGACAGAGCCAACTGCTGGTGAGTTTAACTGGAGAGTTACCACACCTCAGGGAAAGGGCATGGTTGTGAAAGCAGGCCCTTCAATGGTAACCTCAGCCTGTGCTGGGATTGGATCTGCGCTGTTGGGCATCAATCCCTATCACATACCAGCTGTCCAGCCAACTGAACTAGCCAGTAACCAAAATATTAGCTCTGATTTTTCTCCATAGATGCTGCCAGTCCTGCTGAGCTTTTCTAGCACTTTCTGTTTTTTTTTCTTCAGTGACTTGTCTGCTCTACATGTGACTCTGGACCCCTCAGCAACACGGTGGCTCTTCAGTCAGTGTCATCAGTTCAAAATCCTGGAATTCTCTCCGTAAGGCCCTTATGGGTTAACCTACAGCCCATGATCTGCAGTGGTTCAGGAAAGCAGCTCACCACCACCTTCTCAGGGGTAATATATGAGCTGCCATCTGAAATGGCCTGAGAAAGTCACAAAATTCAAGAGCAAGTAGGGATTATCCAAAAATAATCTTGAGGCAAATGATCAAATGCTGATTTTAGTTAAAAATCACACACCAGGTTAGAGTCCAACAGGTTTAATTGGAAACACTAGCTTTCGGAACGCTGCTCCTTACAACCACTTGATGAAGGAGCGTCGCTCCAAAAGCTAGTGCTTCCAATTAAACCTGGTGGACTCTAACCTGGTGTTGTGTAATTTGTAACTTTGTCCACCCCAGCCCAACACCAGCATATCCAAAATCATGCTGATTTTAGATATGTTTATTTATTTTGCCTGAACAACAGCCATGTTATGGACTATTCCACTAACAGCTCAGATTAAGAGCATTGTGTTTCTAGTTAAGCTGTCACCAAAGTTTCTATGGCAACATTGCTGAAGGTAAACACCTTTTACAACGATACTGTAGGAGCTGAGTTTGTCACTTAACCCTCACATGCAAACTGGAATCTTCAGACTGCTTTGTTCTCTGCTTCTTTTATACGTCACCCACCTTTGTCACTCACCATGTATTGTCCTTTTGTGACAAAGGTGGGGGAATGAGTTTGATAATTTGAATATATTGCTGAACCACTTCAGAAAATCAGAGTGACGTGTCTGCCAATGTTAGCATGGGATTGAAGTCACATGTTAATCAATCACCCACCTTAATTTTGCTGAAAAACTCTATTACATATTCCTGAGTTATTAGGCTGAATTCCGATTCTGAAGTTAGGATTTGAACATCCCTGCTAATTTTTTAATTCATTCAGGAGTTGATGGTGTCACTGGCTCAGCCAGCATTTATTGCCCATCCCTAATTGCCCAGAGGGTAGTTAAGAGTCAACCACATTGCTGTGGGTCTGGAGTCATTTGTAGACCAGACCAGGTAAGGATGGCAGTTTCCTTCCCTAAAGGACATTAGTGAACCAGATGGATTTTCCCAACAATTGACAATGGATTCATGGTCATCATTAGAAGCTTAATTCCATATTTACTGAATTCAAATTCCATTATCTGCCATGGCGGAAATCGACCCCGGGTCGATGTACAATGTATTAGGACAGTTTTCCTTTCTTTTCCCTGGGCTGACCCTTGAGACTGAGAATGACTTTCTTAAGGGTTCCTAGGTGTCCAAACAATCCAATGTTGTATCCGAGACACTTTGGTGTAGGTGTGACTGGCAGTGTCTGACTGGATGAGAGGGTGGGATGCACACGTTTCCACACACACCTTCCCCTGTTTGCAGCCGGCCTACCTCAGGGTCCAGTTCTGAGAACTGAAACCATTGACCCACTTTAGCAGCTGTTTCTTCACAGATATTGGGGCAGTCTTAGGCACAAGTCAATAAGACAGTTATTTTCACTTTGGTAAAAGTTTCATTTCAATAGTGGCTAACGCAGTAAATTGTCGTAAGGCATTATCAAACAAAATTTGACCACAATCCTCATTCGGAGATGAGAAAAAGACTCACCAGTTTAAAAATGTTAACTCTGCTTTCTCCCCGCAGATGCTGCCAGACCTGCTGAGTTTCCCCTGCACCTTCTGATTTTGTTTGAGAGCTCCAGCATCTGCAGGTCTTTATTTGCTTGTAACAAAGAGCTTGGTCAAAGAGGTAGAGTTTAGGGACAGTCTTAAAGAAGGAGACAGAGTCCAATAGGTGGAATGATTTAGTGAGGGTCAGAATTTAGGGACTGGGCAGCTCCAGGCACAACCGTTAATGATGAAGTGTTCAAAGTCAGAATTCACATGGCACCAGGTTATAGTCCAATTGAAATCACAAGCTTTAAGAGCGCTGCCCCTTTATTGGACTGTGGGAGGAAACCGGAGCACCCGGAGGAAACCCACGCAGACATGGGGAGAATGTGCAAACTCCACAAGACAGTTGCCTGAGGTGGGAATTGAACCCGGGTCTCTAGCGCTGTGAGGCAGCAGTGCTAACCAGGTAGCAGAGTGGTTAGCACTGCTGCCTCACAGCGCTAGAGACCCGGGTTCAATTCCCACCTCAGGCAACTGTCTTGTGGAGTTTGCACATTCTCCCCATGTCTGCGTGGGTTTCCTCCGGGTGCTCCGGTTTCCTCCCACAGTCCAAAAATGTGCAGGTTAGGTGAATTGGCAATGCTAAATTGCCTGTAGTGTTAGGTGAAGGGGTAAATGTAAGGGAATGGGTCTGGGTGGGTTGTTCTTCGGCGGGTCGGTGTGGACTTGTTGGGCCGAAGGGCCTGTTTCCACACTGTAAGTCATCTAATCTAATCAAAACAAGTCTCACTCCAGTTTGGGGTACAGACAGATTCTAACCTCACACATTTAATGCATATAACCTTTTTTTAATAACCTTTTTTTATGTACTGATAAAACTTTAAGTTATCTCGGACAGTGACTTGAAAGAAATTCTGGGATTTACATATTAATCGATTGAAACCTGCGTCGCAGTATAGTTAGTAAGTTTGCAGATTACACCAAAATTGGAGGTGTAGAGGGCAGTGAAGAGGGTTACCTCAGATAACAATGGGATTTTGACCAGATGGGCCAATGGGCTGAGAAATAGCAGATGGAGTTTAATTTAGATAAATGCTGCATTTTGGGAAAGCAAATCTTAGCAGGACTTATACACTTATTGGTAAGGTCCTGGACAGTGTTGCTGAACAAAGAGACCTTGGAGTACAGCTTCATAGCTCCTTGAAACTGGAGTCGCAGGTGGATAGGATAGTGAAGAAGGCGTTTGGTATGCTTTCCTTTATTGGTCAGAGTATTGAGTACAGGAGTTGGGAGGTCATGTTGTGGCTGTACAGGACATGGGTTAGGCCACTGTTGGAATATTGTGTGCAATTCTGGTCTCCTTCCTATCGGAAAGATCTTGTGAAACTTGAAAGGATTCAGAAAAGATTTACAAGGATGTTGCCAGGGTTGGGGGATTTGAGCTATAGAGAGAGGTTGAATAAGCTGGTGTTATTTTCCCTGGAGTGTTGGAGGCTGAGGGGTGACCTTATAGAGGTTTATAAAATCATGAGAGGCATGGATAGAATAAATAGACAAAGTCTCTTCCCTCGGGTGGGGGAGTCCAGAACTAGAGGGCATAGGTTTAGGGTGAGAGGGGAAAGATATAAAAGGAACCTAAGGAGCAACTTTTTCATGCAGAGGGTGGTACGTATATGGAATGAGCTGCCAGAGGAAGTGGTGGAGGCTGGTACAATTACAACATTTAAGAGGCATTTGGATGGGTATATGAATAGGAAGGGTTTGGAGGGATATGGGCCGAGTGCTGGCAGGTGGGAGTAGATTGAGTTGGGATATCTGGTTGGACCGAAGGGTCTGTTTCCCTGCTGTACATCTCTATGACTCTATGTGATTCAAGATTTAACAGCAATCTATGTTTGTTCAATACATTGCATCAGTTGTATGACACCTTGATCTTTTACAATAAATTCTGTGTCCTATGTACCTGCCCCACTAGCCACCTGACAAAGGAGCAGTGCTCAGAAAGCTTGTACTTTCAAATAAACTTGTTGAAGTATAACCTGGTGTTGTGTGATTTTTAACTAGGAATGTTATTGGAATACTGCAATCCGCAAGGTTTAAAAAGATCAATCATTTGTAGACATATGACAGATTTTTCCTTTTTGACTCATCTTTTCAATTCGTGTGAAACTTCGACCAAAATATCTTTCTGCATCGTATGCAGAAATGAACATTCATTCAAAAGGCGTTTCCAGTTACAAAGGAAAGAGATATCTGAATCAAAATTTCAGCACGCCCTAATGTTCAGTAATTATCCCATGGATCACATACCACCAGAAAATTATTTTTTCACCTATGCAATTGAAACACATCCATGATTTGATGCTGTCGTGTTTTGAGAGTTGTTGGGGCTGCACTCATAGAATCCCTACAGAATGGAAACAGGCCATTTGGCCCAACGAATCCACACTGACCCTCTGAAGAGTAACTCACCCAGACCCATTCCCCTACCCTAATACTCTACATTTACTCCCAACTAAGGCACCTAACCAACATATCCCTGAACACTATGGGCAATTTAGTGTGACTAATTCACACAACCCGCACATCTTTGGAAACTGGAGCACCCGGAGGAAACCCACGCAGACACGGGGAGAATGTGCAAGCTCCACACAGTCGCCCGAGGCTGGAATCGAACCCGGGTCCCTCGTGCTGTGAGGCAGCAGTGCTAAACACTGTGCCACCATGCTGCCCATTTGTCCAGGCAAGTGGAGAGTATTCCATCACACTCCTGATTTGTGCCTTGTAGATGGTGGACAGGCTTTGGAGAGTCAGGAAGTGACTGCAGGACTCCCATTCTCTGACCTGATCTTGTATCCAGTGCATTTATTTGGATGGTTCAGTTGAGTTTCTGGCCAATGGTAACTCCCAGGATGTTGAAAGTTCAAACATCAACCGACAGATTCCACAGATTACTAGCGAGTTGTTGCATTGTGTTATTAATCCAATGAAATATCCTGAAGCAATATTACAAAGATACAAACTATTACCTCATATTTACAACACAGAAACAGCCCATTCAGCCCAAAAGGTTGACATTTATGCTACACAGGAAACTCCTCACACTCTGCTTCATCTCCCCTATCAGCACATCCTTCTCATAGACTCATGAATGCTTGCAGACCAGACAAAGGCCATTCGGCCCATTATGTCCATGCAAGTCAACAAAGGTCTGACTACACTATTCCCATTTTAGGTTTACAGCCCTGGAGGCAATGGCAATGTGAATGAGTATTTCCGTCTCCCTCATTTCTTTATCTAACTTCCCACTAAACACACGTGTGATATTTATTTCAACCACTCCCTGTCAGAGAAATGTAGAAACAAGGAAACTAGGATCAGGAAGAGGCCACTCGGCCCTTCGAGCCTGCTCCACTATTCAATATGGTCATGGCTGATCATCCAACTCAGTCCCCTGTTCCCACTTTCTCCCCAGACCCTTTGATCCCTTTAGCCCTGAGAACTGTATCTAACTCCTTCTTGAAAACATTCAATGTTTTGGCCTTAACCACTTCCTGTGGCAGAGAATCCCAAAGGCTCCCCACTCTCTGGGTGAAGACATTTCTCCTCATCTCAGTCTGAAATGGCCCACCCCGTATCCTTAGAGTGTGACCCCCTGCTTCTTGTCTCCCCGGTCACTGGGAACATCCTTCCTGTGTTTACCCTGTCTTGTCCTGTTATCCTCATACTCATCAATCTCTGGAGAAAGAGGTTTCTACTAAATATCTGCAAGGTGGCTAAGACTGGGACTGAGTTATTTAAGGATATTTGACTTACAGGAAGACTAGAGGAAAAATGCAGACATTAAGGGATCAGATCAGTGTATTTGTGTGAGAGAGGATCTCCAATGAGAAGAGTAGGGTGTAGGATCCGTTTTGGTGGAGCTAAGATACAGTAAGGACTAGACAATGTTTGTAGGAGTGGTTTATATGCCTGCGAATAGCAGTGGTAATGGGATAAGTCAGGGAAATAGAGAGGCAGGTAGCAAGGAAAATGCAGTAATAATGATGACTTTGCAAAACCAAGGAACTCAATATTGAGATGTTACTCAAGCCCCACTACACATTAACAAGTGGAACAAGTGGAGAATGTCAAACTCTTGGGAGTGGTCATCCACAACAAGCTTTCTTGGACTGTTCATGTGGTTACAAAGACCCAACAATGTCTCTTCTTCCTCAGGCAGTTGAGGAAATTTGGCATGACAGCGAATACCCTTACAAACTTTTATAGGTGCGCCAGTGAGAGCATTCTGTCTGGATGTATCACTACCTGGTTTGGCAACTGTACCATTCAAGATCGGAGACGGTTACAGAGAGTGGTGAACGCGGCCCGGACAATCACAAAGACCAACTTCCCATCTACAGAATCCATCTACCAGGCCCGTTGTCAAGAAAGGCCGCCAGCATTCTCAAAGATCCATCCCACCCTGGCAATGTTTTTCTACAACCTCTACCATCGGGGAGAAGGTACAGAAACCTGAACACACACACCAGCCGGTTTCACAACAGTGTCTACCCGACTGTCGTTAGAATACTGAATGGACTCTCAAACTCTTAACTTTCGCCTGTATCTGTGTTTTTGTTTTTGCCGCTGTTTACCTATTATTTACTATCTATGCTACTTAACTCTGTGATCTGCCTGTATTGATTGCAAGACAAAGCTTTTCGCTTGGTACACGTAACAATAAATTCAATTCAATTCAGTTCAATTCAGTTCACATCGACTGGGTAAATCCCTGGAATGTGAGATAATTTCTGTAAGAATAGTTTGAGTAGCAGGCTATTTTCAAATTCGTATTATGCAATGCGAAAGACCGAATTAATTTTGTTTTTATTGATTCCCAAAATGTGGGTATCGTTGGTCAGGCCAACATTAATTGCCCGTCCCTCATTTGCTCAGAGGGCAGTTAAGAGCCAACCACGTTGATTTCTTTTAGCAAGGCTAGATCCCATAGAATACAGGGAGAACTAGCCATGTGGATACAGAACTGGCTCAAAGGTAGATGACAGAGGGAGGTGGCAGAGGGTTGTTTTTCAGACTGGAGACCTGTGACCAGTGGGGTGTCACAAGGATCGGTGCTGGGTCCACTACTTTTCATCATTTATGTAAATGATTTGGATGTGAGCATAAGAGGTACAGTTAGTAA
>NC_057713.1:6233306-6265194 GCF_004010195.1 Chiloscyllium plagiosum
GTTCAGAAAAGATTTACAAGGATGTTGCCAGGGTTGGAGGATTTGAGCTATAGGGAGACGCTGAACAGACTGGGGCTGTTTTCCCTGGAGCATCGCAGGCTGAGGGGTGACCTTATAGAGGTTTATAAAATCATGAAGGGCATGGATAGGATAAATAGACAACGTCTTTTCCCTGGGGTGGGGGCATCCATAACTAGAGGTAATAGGTTTAGGGTGAGAGGGGAAAGATATAAAAGAGACCTGAGGGGCAACTTTTTCTCACAGAGGGTGATTCATGTGTGGAATGAGCTGCCAGAGGAAGTGGTGGAGGCTGGTACAATTACAGCATTTAAAAGGCATCTGGAAGGGTATATGAATAGGAAGGGTTTGGAGGAATATGGGCCGGGTGCTGGCAGGTTGGACTCGAATGGGTTGGGATATTTGGTCAGCATGGATGAGTTAGACCGAAGGGTCTGTTTCCATGTTGTACATCTCTATGACTCTATGACGTTGCTGTGGGTCTGGAGTCACATGCAGACCAGACCAGGTAAGGGTGGCAGTTTTGTTCCCTAAAGGGCATTAGTGAACCATGAAATGGAGGTGCCAGTGTCAGACTGGGGTGAACAAAGTGTGAAGTCACACAACACCAGGTTATAGTCAAAAAGGTTTATTTGAAATCACAAGCTTTCGGAGCATTGCCCCTTCATCACCTAAAGTCATAGAGCTGTACAGCATGGAAACAGACCCTTCGGTCCAATTCATCCATGCCAACCAGATTTCCTAACTTAATCTAGTCCCAACTGCCAGCACCCGGCCCACATCCCTCCAAACCCTTCCTATTCATATACCCATCCAGATGCCTTTTAAATGTTGCAATTGTACCAGCCTCCACCACATCCTCTGGCAGTTCATTCCATACACGTACCACCCTCTGTATGAAAACATTGCCCCTGAGGTCCCTTTTATATCTTCCCTTCTCAGCCTATACCTATGCCCTCTAGTTCTTGACTCCCCCACCCCAGGGAAAAGACTTTGTCTGTTTATCCTCTCCGTGCCCCTCATGATTTTATAAACCTCTATAAGGTCACCCCTCAGCCTCCAACACTCCAGGGAAAACAGCCCCAGCCTGTTCAGCCTCTCCCTGTAGCTCAAATCCTCCAACCCTGGCAACATCCTTGTAAATCTTTTCTGAACCCTTTCAAGTTTTACAACAACTTGCCGATAGGAAGGAGACCAGAATTGCACACAATCTTCCAACAGTGGCCTAACCAATGTCCTAGGTAAAAACAATGACTGCAGATGCTGGAAACCAGATTCTAGATTAGAGTGGTGTTGGAAGGGCACAGCAGTTCAGGCAGCATCCGAGAAGCAGCAAAATCGACGTTTCGGGCAAAAGCCCTTCATCAGGAATGAAGGGCTTTTGCCCGAAACGTCAATTTTGCTGCTCCTTGGATGCTGCCTGAACTGCTGTGCTCTTCCAGCACCACTAACCAATGTCCTATACAGCTACAACATGACCTCCCAACTCCTGTACTCAGCACTCTGACCAATAAAGAAAAGCATATCAAACGCCTTCTTCACTATCCTATCTACCTGCAACTCCACTTTCAAGCAGCTATGAACCTGCACTCCAAGGTCTGTTTGTTCAGCAACATGCCTCAGGACCTTACCGTTAAGTCCTGCTCTGATTTGCTTTCCCAAAATGCAGCACTTCACATTTGTCTAAATTAAACTCCATCTGCTATTCCTCAGCCCATTGGCCCATCTGATCAAGATCCTGTTGTAATCTGAGGTAACCTTCTTTGCTGTCCACTACACCTTCAATTTTGGTGTCATCTGCAAACATACTAACTATTCCTCTTATGCTCTTCTCAAAATCATTTATAGAAATGACGAAAAGCAATGGATCCCGGACTGATCCTCCAAAATCTTGTGATTTCAAATAAACCCATGAGACTATAACCCTGATGTCATGTGATTTCTGAATTAGTGAATCAGATGGATGTTTCATGACAATTGACACTGATTTCATGGTCATCATTAGACTCTTAATTCCAGACTTCGATTGGATTTACAATTCTATCATCTGCCATGGCAGGATTTGAACCCAGGTTCTCAGAACATTACTTGGGTCTCTTGATTAATAATCTAGCCATATTACTATTCAACCAATGCCTCTCCTAATAATCCTGTTGTATCAGAATTTTTTAGGGAGTAGTGATCTTAACATAATAGGATTTGCATTAGGTTTGTGAACTATGTATGGCCAAACTAAGACGAGGGTCATAAATCTAAGTGAGGGAAATTATGAAGATTGAAGGATGAAGCTGGCTGTAATGGATTGGAAATATGCACTGAAAAGTTTGATGGCAGATAATAAATAGTTATTATTATAAAAATTAATGCTAGCTTTCAAAAATATCTACATTCCTTTCAGGCATAAATATCCATCAGGATAATGATTTAGGGTGGACCATTCAGGACGAAGATGAGGAGACATTTCTTCACCCAGAGAGCGGGGAGCCTGTGGAATTCATTACCACAGGAAGGCGTTGATGACAAAACATTGAATGTATTCAAGAGGCGGCTAAATATAGGACTTGGGGTGAATGGGATCAAAGGTTATGGGGAGAAAGCAGGATTAGGCTGTTGACTTGGACGATCAACCATGATCGTAATGAATGTCAGAGCAGGCTATAAGGGCCGAATGGCCTCTTCCTACTCCTATCTTCTGTGTTACTATGTTTCTATGTTTCAATCATGCAGAATCCTGGGTTGACCACACCGGGAGTATTGTGCACAGTTCTGATCGTGTTGCCTAAGGATGGATGGAGCTGCCATGGAGGAAGTCCAGCAGAGGTTCCCCAGACTGGTTCCTGGGATCTTGGGACTGGCGTATGAGGAGAGATAGGAGTCCAGTGTTTATGTTCTCTTGGGTTTAGAAGAGTGAAGGGATGACCCTATAGAACTGAGGTGAGGAAGTATTTCTTCAGCTGGAGGGTGGTGAAACTCATTACCCCCCCCCGCAGAGAGCTGTGGAGGCCAAATAATTGAGTGTGCTTAAGACAGAGATAGAAAGGTTATTGATTACTAAGGGGATCAAGGGCTATGAAGAGAGGGCAGGATAATGGGGTTGAGAAACGTATCAGCCATGATCGAATGGTAGAGCAGACTCGATGGCCAAATGGCCTAATTCTGCTTCTCTTTCTTATAGTCTCATGGAATGAGAGGCGATCTCAAAGCAACTTACAAAATTCCTAGATTAGAGGCAGGAAGGGTGTTTCCCCTGGCTGTGGGGTCTAGGACCAGGGGACATTGCCTCACAGTAAGGGGCTAGTTAGGACTGAGATGAGGAAGAAATTCTCCACTCAGAAGATGCTGAATCTTTGGAATGCTCTACCATAAAGGCTGAAGAAGATCAATCACTAAGTAAGTTCAAGTTAGAGATAAATAAATTTCTCTGGACTATCACACGGAGGGATATGGAGATAGACCGGGAACATGACGTTGAAGTAAATGATCAGCCATGATCTAAAATGGGGGAGCAGGCTCAAAGGGGCTGAATGGACTCTCCTTGCTCCCATATTTCTTTGTCCATTCCTCTGTTCCTAATCACAGAAAAGGCAGTGAAAGCAGATTCAGTAGGAAATTTGAATGAATGATTATTGCGGAATTTTCCATATGAGATTAAAAAGCTGAACAAGTCGACATCGGGTTCAAACTGGCTGAGAGCTGCAACTAAATATAGATGGCAAAGTTCCCTGCATTTGTCCTTGAGCAATTCTTCGTGATTTATCGATTTCACATTTTGGGCAAGAAGTTCCAAACCATGTTTAATTTACAGCAAAAGATTCTGTGTCTTATGATCCTGCACCACAACCACCTGATGAAGGAGCGTCGCTCCGAAAGCTAGTGCTTCCAAATAAACCTGTTGGACTATAACCTGGTGTGTGATTTTTAACTTTGTCCACCCCAGTCCAACACCGGCACCTCCACATCATAAAATTTAAAAAGAATCTGGGTGGGAATGTGAATAGGAAGGGTTTAGAGGGATATGGGCCAAGTGCTGGCAAATGGGACTAGATTAATTTAGGATATCTGGTTGGCATGGACAAGTTGGACTGAAGGGCCTGTTTCTGTGCTGTACATCTCTATGACTGCACGACTCAATTATCATGTGTAGCATTACATCTATGTCTTCTGATCCAAGACCTGTTCTTACTATTGAACTTATTACACTCTACATCATCAATGCTATCCCAGCTCTCTTTCATATATGCCTGTCCCTTTCAAACAAAGTCACATACTCCTGAATATTTAATTCCCAGTTTTGAGCTCCTTGTAACCAGGTCCCACAATTGCTCTTAATCTGTAACTGTGTTGTTAGTTCATTTATTCTGTTTTGAATACCATGTCCACTCAAAATGAAGAATCAATGGCTTGGCCTTTTTACCATTTTCTCCCCTTTGACCTTCTTTACTGCTGTTTGAATATTTCTGTTCCACTCTGTCATTTCCTGACCCACTCTGGGTATTATTATCCGAACTGGAAATGTGTTGCTGGAAAAGCGCAGCAGGTCAGGCAGCATCCAGGGAATAGGAGAGTCGACGTTTCGGGCATAAGCCCTTCTTCAGGAATAATTGCCCTACTGTATCCTTTTTCTTTGTAAGCCTACATTTTCCTTCCCTCAAATCCTGCCCCTCTCCAATTCCTGAATAGCTCCTCCTTCTCTGGCTGTGTTCCCCTGTAGCCTGTGGACTGTTACCTACACATGCCTCTCTTTATTCTCACTTGTCTCGGTGTGATGTGACTGTATTTCCCCTCCCATGGTAACTGTATCTCAAGTTGCAGTTCAGTTTCACTGAGTCAGAGTGTGACTCATATCAAATTGATATAAACAGATTGCGCCAGTGCAGCTGATCCATGTCTGTGTTTACAATCCTCACAAACTTCTCCGACCTCAGATAAACTCATCAACAATAACCTCCTTTCTTTCTCTTGTGTTTATTTACCTTCCACATAAATAATCTGCACTACTTCCCTCAACCATTTCCAGTGAGAATGAGCTGTGCACTCTAATGCCCTGCTCTTTCTATCTATGTACTTTGACCTGATCTCCCTATCTGAGATGTTAGTGACCATCCATCAACAATAGCCCCTCATTCTGATCCCCCCTCATCTCTTCCCCCAAGTGAAACACAATCTCTATGCTTATCCTTCATCCACTCTTAAGGCAGAAACCTGTCCCCAGGTGTGGCTGTACAGGACTGACTCAATTTCAACTGTTTTCTGTACTAATAGCTATTTATATCTTGTATGTATTTTAATGGGTTTTTTTAAAATTATCTACTTCATATATTTATTTACTGTAAATCAACAGATTTACCCACCTTCTCTGAATGCCAACTGATTCACTCCCATATGAAATGATATTGGATTTAGTTTGATTTCTGGTACAATGGTTAGCTTATTTGGCCTAACACATCACTGTTCATTTCATGATTCAAAGCTCATTATTTTTCAGAGATGAGGGTGGGGGGTTTGACCAAGTTTCTAAATTCTAACTTAGGATGATTTTAGAGCTGCGCTGTACACCTTTCAGTTTTACTGTTAAAAGGCTGAAGGAAAGAATTGCCTGTTCTTGAGATGTTGCCAGGGTTGGAGGATTTGAGCTACAGGGAGAGGCTGAACAGGCTGGGGCTGTTTTCCCCGGAGCGTCAGAGGCTGAGGGGTGACCTTATAGAGGTTTATAAAATCATGATGGGTTGGATTGGATAAATAGACAAAGGCTTTTCCCTGGGGTGGGGGAATCCAGAACTAGAGGACATAGGTTTAGGGTGAGAGGGGAAAGATATAAAAGAGACCTAAGGGGCAACTTTTTCACACAGAAGGTGGTGCATGTATGGAATGAGCTGCCAGAGGAAGTGGTGGAGGCTGGTACAATTACAGCATTTAATAGGCATCTGGATGGGTATATGAGTAGGAAGGGTTTGTAGGGATATGGGCCGGGTGCTGGAAGGTGGTACTAGATTGGGTTGGGAATATCTGGTCAGCATGGACCAGTTGGATCAAAGGGTCTGTTTCTGTGCTGTACATCTCTATGACTCCATGACTCTATGTGATCATGCATGGAGCTTAGGAGTCATGATAGAGGGAGGGAGAACACATCAGAGATAATTCAGCTCAAGTGCATGATCGAAAGCAGTGGAGTATCACTTGTCAGATCATCTGAGGTGAACATGAAAAACCCTCCTTCCCAACCTCTCCCCTCGTCTGAGGTATGGCGACCCTCAGGTTAAACTACCACCAGTTGTCTCTCTAAACCACTGCAAGAGTGCAAAAGTTTATTTAATTCACTCACAGATTATGGGATTCACCCAGCATGTATTACCCATCCCTAGTTACCCCTTGAGAAGGTGGTGGTGAGTTGCCTTCTTAAACTGTTGCAGTCCATGGGCTGTAACGCTGCCAGACTCCTACAGGACCATAGGGCTGCTCTCTCATCACAGATAGACAGCGGTTGGTGGTTTAACCTGAGGCTTACCACTTATCGGGTGAGGAGAGAGGCTGAGAAGGAGAGTTGGTCATGTTAACCTCAGCCAATAAACCCACACTATTCGCATCACATTGCATTGTAAACCAGCTTCAGGGAACATCTCTGGGACACCCGCACCAATCAACCCCACCGCCCCGTGGCCCAACATTTCAACTCCCCCTCCCACTCTGCCAAGGACTTGCAGGTCCTGGGCCACTCCCTTACCACCCGACCCTGGAGGGAGAAAGCCTCATCTTCTGCCTCAGAACACTTCAACCCCAGGGCATCAATGTGGACTTCACCATTTCCTCATTTCCCCTCACCCCAGTCCTAACCTTCCAGCTCAGCACCATCCCCATGACCTATCCTACCTGCCAATCTCCCTTCCCACCAATCCACTCCACCATCCTCTCTGACCTATCCCCACCCCCCATTCACCTGTTGTACTCTTTGCTACCGTCTCCATAGCCACCACCCCCCATTTATCTCTCCACCCTGGGGGCTTCCTGCCTCTATTCCTGATGAAGGGCTTTTTCCCAAAATGTCGATTTTCCTGTTCCTCAGATGCTGCCTGACCTGCTGTGCTTTTCCAGCACCACTCTAATCTAGACTCTGGTTTCCAGCATCTGCAGTCCTCACTTTTGCCTATTGTAAGCCAGCTGTCCATCCAATTGGTACTAAAGATATCTTCACAATGCTGTTAGGGAGGGAGAACCAAGATTTTCACCCTGTGACACTGAAGGAACGGTGATATATTTCCAATTCTGCTCACACTTAGTATGCAATATCATCGAATCCCTACTGTGTGGAAACAAGCCATTTGGCCCAACAGGTTCACACCGACCCTCCAAAGAGTAACCCACCCAGACCCATTCCCCTATTACTCTATATTTCCCCTGAATAATGCACCTAGCCTACACATCCCTGAACACTATGGGCAATTTAGCAATGGCCAATTCACCTGACCCGGACATCTTTGGACTGTGGGAGGAAACCGGAGCACTGAGAGGAAATCCACACAGACACGGAACTCACACAGGACATGCAAACTCCATACTCATTCTGTTCTTAAGTTTCCTTAACTGGAAATATTTTAGGCTTAGAAAGAATTGCACTGCATTTACACAGTTTAAATTCGGCCCATTGGTCACTGCTAGCGTTTATGATCCACAAGAGACATTATCTATTCGACACATTATCTGTCTCAGCCTATTCACATATCCTTCTATTCTCTTCTACCTTGAGTTTATCCAGTTTCCCTCGGACGTGGAATTAAGTTGGTCACAACGCGAACAACGAGAGGAATGATAAACGGACAGGTCTATCAAAACTTCAGTGAGCTGTAGGCTTCGAAATTAGTCTCTGACGAAGGTAGTTGGGGAACAATACAACCTTCCTTTAAGGTGTGGCTTTCTCAGTTTCAGCTCATTTATCCAGCCAGGTGCAACTCTTCCGTGCGAACACTCATTCAAGAGTAATTCAGAGAATGTTTACCACCCGGAAACTGCCCAGCTTAGTTTCTTTGAGACACTTCAGTTTTCAATGAGAGAAACAATGATGGGCATCTCAAGGAAACAGGAGGAAGATCAGATGAGTTTGAGTAGATTGGGCCTGTGCCAGCTAGAAAATAGAAGAATGAATTGCAACCTCATTGAAATGAAAAATTCCTAGGGAAATTGACAGAGTAGATATCGAAAGGTTGTTCCCACTTGTGAGAGGGGCGAAAGTGAGGACTGCAGATGCTGGAGATTAGAGTCAAGATTAGAGTGGTGCTGGAAAAGCACAGCAGGTCAGGCAGCATCCGAGGAGCAAGAAAATCAACGTTTCAGGCAGTAGCCCTTCCTGATGCAGGGCTCCTGCCCGAAGCATCAATTTTCCTCCTCCTCGAATGCTGCCCGGACTGCTGCGCTTTTCCAGCACCACTCTAATCTTGCCCCTTGTGGGAGAGTCTAGGATCAGAGGGAATAATCTCAGAATGAAGGGTCACACATTTAAAACAGAGATGAGGAGTCATAGAATTGTACAGCATGGAATCAGACCCTTTGATCCATGCCAACCAGACATCCTAAATTCATCAAGTCCCATTTGCCAGCACCCGGCCCATATCCCTCCAAACCCTTTCTATTCATATACCTGTCCAAATGCCTTTTAAATGTTGCAATTGTACCAGCCTCCACCACTTCCTCTGGCAGCTCATTCCATAACGTACCACCTTCTGTGTGAAAAAGTTGCCCCTTCGGTCACTGTTATATCTTTCCCCTCTCACCCTAAACCTATGCCCTCTAGTTCTGGATTCCCTCACCCCAGGGAAATGACCTTGTCTATTCATGCTATCCACGCCCCTCATGATTATATAAACCTCTGTAAGGACACCCCCAGCCTCTGATGCTCCAGGGAAAGTAGTCCCAGCCTATTCAGCCCCTCCCGAGAGGCATGTCTTCTCTTAGAGGGGAGTGAATCTGTGGAATTCTTCACTGCAGGGGCCTGTCGAGGCTGGGGCATTGAGTAGATTTAAGATTGAGACAGACAGATGTTCAATCAGGAAGAGAAATCAAGGTTTATAGGGAAAAGGCAGGAAAGTGGAGTTGGGGAATGTCAGATCAACCATGATCTCATAGAATGGAGGAGCAGACATGATGGGCTGAATGGCCTTCTTCTGCTCCTGTGTCTGATGGCCTTATGGCAGCTCATATTGTGAGTTACATGGCAGAATGAAGCTGAATGGGTAACCCGCCCCATTAATCATGATTTGAGTGGCTGGGATTCATTTAATGCCCACCGTTGGCATTGTGTTTCTCCCCCACAAACATTGTGTCTTTGAGCTGCATTTTCAATCATGAGTTCTGTTTGCTATAATGAATGGCAACTTTACAAACACTCTCTGTACACTGTTTGCTACCATTTGCGGCTAATGCAAACTCTGTTTAACTGAGTGAACTGACTATTTACAGTAAGTCCTGCCGATTATCCCACCCCAATTCTATTTATCCATTTGGATAAAAATGGTATGCAGTGATATGGGTAAAAGGCAGGAGATTGGCTCTAGATACTAGAATCCGTGCAGGCACAATGGGCCGAATGGCCTCCTCCTAGCAATTCTGTGATACTGGCACAGAAATATCTAATAGCTGTGTTTTCTCCTTCCCATTCATTCCAGATGGTGGAAATCAGAAACAAAAACAGAAATTGCTGCAGAAACTCAGCAGGTCTGGCACATCTGTGGAGAGAAAGCAGAGTTAATATTTCAGTGACCCTTCTTATGAATGGATAGTAGCTATGAGTGGCATGTATGTTAAAGATGTGATGGGAATAGGGGGAGGAGTAAATGATAGATGGAGATAGAGCCCAGAGAGAGAGAGAGAGAGAGAGAATGAACAGCAAATGGACAGACAAAGGAATCGGTAAAGATCAGCCTTGGGGAGTCAATAGCTGCTAATGGGGACTGTTCTCTGCTTGGAGGCCCTGCAGCCCTCAGGACTCAATTTGCATTCAATAATTTTAGGATCTGAGCACCTTCTCCCACTTACGTACCCGAACCCCACACACTCGGCCTTGTCATCACATGAGCTGCTACCACACACAACCCACTGCCAGCCTAACAAGATCTTGTTGTATTTGTTACCTCCACCTTACAGTAGTGAGGGTGACCCAAGGCATCAACAACGGGATATAGACAGATGAAGTGAGTGGGCACAAACCTGGTAGATGGACTATAAAGTGGGAAACTGTGAGATTATATGCTGTTTGGCTGGAAGAACAGAAGAGTTGAATATTATTTAACTGGGGAAAGACTGCAAGAGGTTTCAGGCCAGAGAAATTTGGAGGCTCCCAGCCTCCAGGTAGAGAGTCCCTCAAACTCATGGGCCCTCTTTGAAAACAGTTCACCCCATCTCATCCTTAAATGGGAGACCCACTGTTGTTAAACTGTGTCCCTGGGAATAGTCACTCCCAATAGCTGAATCAGAGGAAAGTTTTGGTGAGCATCTTTGACAACAGAGATTTCAGAGGGCTGGGAGGCTGGAGGAGGTTACAGAGATTGGGAAATATAAGACTATGACAAGATTTGAAAACAAAAATGGGAATATTAAAATTGAGGGATTGCTAGCCAGTGTAGATCAGCGAGCACAGGGGTAATGTGGGAAGGGGACTCGATGTGAGTTTAGATAAGGGCAGCAGAGCGTTGGTCAACGTTAAGTTCAAATAGATTGGAAGGAGACATTTCAGAGACCTGATATCTGTATGTTGGATTAAGGCAGTAAAAGACTTTCAGAAATTTACAAGAGTTTATGTAACAACATGAGAACTCGGAGTAGGAGGAGGCCATTCAGCCCCTCGAGCCTGTAAAACAATCATGGTTGATCTCATCTCCACCTCAATCCTCCTTTCCTGCCCGCTCTCCATAACCTTTCAACATGTTACTGATTAAAAATCTGTCTATTTCCTCCTTAAATTTACTCAGTGTCACAGCATCCACCACACTCTGGGGGAGTCAATCCCATGGATTCACAACCCTTTGAGAGAAGTAATTCCTCCCCATCTCTACTTAAATAGACCCCTTTATCTTAAAACAATGACTTCTCATTGTAGATTGCCCTACGTGTACTGCGTCAAATCCCTTCAGCATCTTATAGACCTCAATTGGATCTCCTCTTATTCTTCAAAAATCAGCACTTTTTAAAAAATAGACCCAACTACAAACAGATTACAAACACTGCCCACGAGAAGCAGCAGAAAATGCTTTGTTCCTCTTCTTTGTTTTTCTGTCTAGAAATGTTTTATGAATGTTCTTTTCCCAAATCGTCAAGTCTCCCACTGTCTCTAATTAAATAAGGAATTTGCACACATTGCCCATCAGGGACATTACAACAACAACAAAAGTGAGGCGAGATAGGGATAAAAACATAACTCTCGATACTTTCAATTCAACCCGTTCAGTGATATCATTATCAACTCTGAGACCAAGTGGGATTTGAAGCCAAGCTTCATAGACCAGAAGGAAGGGCAATTACTACAATGCCTCAAGAGCTCTGTAAGAACCCAACTTTTTGAAAAGTTTCTTGTCATTGAAATGAATTGAATTGAATTAAATTGAATAGAATTCAATTGAATTGAATTGAATTGATTGTCAGGTGTACCGAGGCACAGTGAAAAGCTTTGTCTTGAGAGCAATACAGGCAGATCACAGAGTTAAGTATCACAGATAAGTAAATACTAGGTAAACAGCGGCAAAAACAAAAACACAGGGACAGGCGAATGTTAAGAGTTTGTGAGTCCATTCAGTATTCTAACAACAGTCGGGTAGACACTGTTGTGAAACTGGCTGGTGCGTGTGTTCAGGCTTCTGTACCTTCTCCCCGATGGTAGAGGTTTTAGAAAAACATTGCCAGGGTGGGATGGATCTTTGAGAATGCTGGTGGCCTTTCCTTGACAGCGAGCCTGGTAGATGGATTCTCTAGATGGGAGGTTGGCCTTCGTGATTGTCTGGGCTGAGTTCACCACTCTCTGTAACCGTCTCTGATCTTGAATGGTACAGTTGTCAAACCAGGTAGTGATACATCCAGACAGAATGCTCTCACTGGCACACCTAGAAAAGTTGGTAAGGGTATTCGCCATCATGCCAAATTTCCTCAGCTGCCTGAGGAAGAAGAGATGTTGTTGGGCCTTTGTAACCAGTGCGTCCACATGAAGAGTCCAAGAAAGCTTGTTGTGGATGACCACTCCCAGGAGCTTGACACTCTCCACTCATTCCACCTCTGTGTTGTTAATGTGTAGGGGGTCCAAAGGTCAATAATAAGTTCCTTGGTTTTGATGGCATTGAGAGCTATGTTAGTCTCCTTGCACCGTTTTTCCAGGTCTTCCACCGCCTGTCTGTAGTCTGTTTTATCGCCATCTGAGATTCGACCAACATAGTGGTGTTATCAGCGAACTTGTAAATGGCATTAGTTTGGTATTTGGCGACGCAGTCATGGGTATATAGTGAGTACAGTAGGGGGCTGAATATGCACTCTGGGAGGCTCCAGTGTTGAGTGTTAGTGAGGATGAAATATTGTCCCCAATCTTCACTGACTGTGGCCTGTGGGTCAGGAAACTGAGGATCCAGTTAGAGAGTGGGGCTTAGTCCGAGATCACTAAGTTTCGTAATCAGTCTCAAGGAGATAATAGTGTTGGAGGCTGAACTATAATCAATTAGTAGGATTCTTACCTAGGGACATTATTACACAGCTCTGGTGTGGATAGGACGTACCTCTCGGCTTACCTGACTCTGAGGTAAGGATGCTAGTTCAGCACCACAAGTACCCTATAGAAGTTTGGCTGTGTTTTTTAATATCTGGAAGTGCTATCACAGCCAATCAAATGGCTTTACCACCACCAACTCACTTGTGGCAATTTTCACCCAATACTAAATTACCCCGTGTTTTCCAATTGAATAATTACGTACAAAGTCAATACTGTGGGGCTGGAAAAGCACAGCCAGTCAGGCAGCATCCGAGGAGCAGGAGAGTCGACATTTCGGGCATAAGCCCTTCATCAGGAAACCTGCTCCTCGGATGCTGCCTGACCTGCTGTGCTTTTCCAGCGCCACACTCTCGACTCTGAGCTCCAGCATCTGCAGGCCCCACTTTCTCCTAGTTATGGACAAAGCCTGTTCGGAACAATGCAAGCTAACAAATGTGAGGGAGGGGTAAGGAGCCGGGGGTGGGGGTGAGGTGGAGGTGAGGCATTGTACCCTCCCCTCCCAGCCCCCACCAAGCCGGTGCTCACCTCTCTCTAATGGCATCAGGAGTAGTGATGGACACTGCACACACCCTCTCTAGAGACACCCGGGTACAAACGTAGTCGCAGAAGAGGGACAGAGATGACCCCCTCTACAGCTTGGAGCTGTTTATAGACAGCCTGGCCAGGCCCAGGAGCACACCCACCAAGAGGTCCTCAATCTGCCCAGCTGGATGGCCAAAATCAGGAGCACAGGACAAACTGAGCTGTGAAATGCCACCTGATCTGATTTGATTTGATTTATTGTAGTCACATGTACCTAAGCACAGTGAAAAGCTTTGTTTTTGCGAGCAGTACAGGCAGATCGTAGGACATACAGATCATGGAGTGCTTAAACAGAGCAAGGCATACAGGGTTACAGCTGCACAGGAGGGGCAGAAAGCAAGTGTGTGTGTGTATATATCGACGGAAGAGGATGGAAGAGAGTATTACACATCAAGGAATCGTTGATGATGATGATGGCAACCTTTCCATGGCAAAAAGCAGTGTGAAAGGTGTCCATGGATGGTACTGCTGTCAATCAACTCTGGAGCTGCTCCGTTTAACCTTTGAAAGGACTTGCATTGTTAATGCAAACAGAAAGAGGTCACCCAGCATCAGGACTATCGAGCCTAGAGGTGACGGAGAGAGAGAGGATGGGTGAGGGTTTCAGCAACAGATGAGCTGAGGCAGGGCTGGACTGCCAGTACTGCAGAGTGGTCTTAGCGATGGAGCAGATATGAGTTGAAAACTCATCTTAGAACATAGATAGAACATAGAAAAGTACAGCACAGAACAGCCGAGACTTAATCCTAATATAAGATATAGTAACTTAACCTACGCATCCCTCAACTCACTGCTATCCATGTGCATGTCCTGCAGTTGCTTAAATGTCACCAATGACTTCACTTCCACCACCACCGCTGGCAACGCATTCCATGCATTCACAACTCTCTGTGTAAAGAACTTACCTCTGATGTCTCCTTTATACCTTCCTCCTAATATCTTCAAACTATGACTTCTCATACCAGTCAATCCTGCCCTGAGGAAATGTCTCTGGCTATTGATTCTGCCTATTCCTCTCATTATTTTGTAAACCTCGATCAGGTCTCCTCTCTTCCTCTTTCTCTCCAGAGAGAAAAGTCCGAGCGTATTCAGCCTTTCTTCATAAGGCAAGCCCTCCAGTCCAGGCAGCATCCTGGTAAACCCTTCTTTGCACTCTCTCCAAAGCCTCCGTATCTTTCCTATAGTAGGGCGACCAGAACTGGACACAATATTCCAAGTGTGGTCTCACCAGGGACTTGTAGAGCTGCAGCAAAACCTCGCGGCTCTTAAACTTGATGCCCCTGGTAATGAAAGCCAAAACACCATATGCTTTCTTAACAACCCTATCCACTTGGGTGGCAACTTTGAGAAATCTATGTACTTGCTCACCCAGATCACCCTGTTCCTCTACACTGCCAAGAATCCTGTCTTTAATCCTATATTCAGCATTCAAGTTCGACCTTCCAAAATGTATCACTTCGCATCTTGGAATTGGAAAAGATCAACAAAAGAATTGGAAATGGATGAGAGTTTTTAAAAACGACAAGGTAGATGTTGATCGACAACTGCACTTAGAGTTGGTCCTGAAAGCAAAGATAACCTACAATTGGAAAGAGTTTCCTCAAACACACAGTTAGAAGCTGCTGGCTGGGGCTTCACTAGCTGGAGATATTATTTTAATTGATTTATCAAGTGGTGTTATTGCACTCTGCTTTTGATATCAATGGGACATTGATAAGGCTGAAGGAAGTGTTTTGCTAATTACATAAAAATAAAATAAAGACCTGTGGATGCTGGAGATCTGAAACAGAAACGGAAAGTCCGAAACATCAATGTGGAGAAAGCAGAGTTCATGTTTCAGGTCGATTGTGCTTCATCAGAGCTCAGTTCTTGAAATGTTAACTCTGCTTTCTTCCCCCAGATGTTTTTCCCTGGGGTGGGGGAGTCCAGATCTAGAGGGCATAGGTTTAGGGTGAGAGGGGAAAGATATAAAAGAGACCTAAGGGGCAACGTTTTCACGCAGAGGGTGGTACGTGTATGGAATGAGCTGCCAGAGGAAGTGGTGGAGACTGGTACAATTACAACATTTAAGAGGCATTTGGATGGGTAATTAAATACAAAGGGATTGGAGGGATATGAGTCAGGTGCTGGCAGTGGGACTAGATTGGGTTGGGGTATCTGGTCGGCATGGATGGGTGGGACAGGGGGGTCTGTTTCCATGCTGTACATCTCTATGACTCTATGTTGCCAGGTATTGCTGGGTTTCACCAACAATTTATGGTTTTGTTCGGCTTCTTGTAATAACCTGTCGGGTGAACAGGTTCTGCTGCATTTATAGGCACAGTGTCACTGAGGAATGCAGTTTAATGCCCCTCCTGCAGGAATAAGCAGAGCTTGAGGCTTTTTTCAAATTCATTTATGGGATGCGGTGTCGCTGGTTGGGCCAGAAATTATTGCCTGCCCATAGCTAACCCTTGAGAAGGTGGTGCTGAACTGCCTTAAAAATGTGGAAGTAGGCCATTTGGCCCATTGAGTTCACACCAACCCTCCAAATAGCATCCCACCCAGACCCAACCCAATCTTGTAACCTTGCGTGATAACCATACACTACAAGCAACTTCCCATGGCCAATCCATCTAACCTGCACATCTTTGGACTGTGGGAGGAACCCAGAGGGAACACACGCAGACCGGGGAAGAATGTGCAAACTCCACACAGACAGTCGCCCAAGGCTGGAATCAAACCCAGGTCCCTGCTGCTGTGAGACAGCAGTGCTAACCATTGAGCCATTATGCCACCACCACAGTCCATGTGCTGTAGGTTGACCCACAATGTCCTTAGGGAGGGAATCCCAGGATTTTGACCCAGTGACACTGAAGGAACGGCGATATATTTCCAAGTCAGGATGGTGAGGGGTTTAGAGAGGAACTTGCAGGGGGTGGCGTTCCCATGTATCTGCTGCCCTTGTCTTTCCAGATGGAAGTGGTCACGGATTTGGGAGGTGCTGTCTGAGGATCTTTGGTGAATTTCTGCTGTGCATCTTGTAGGTAGTGCACACTGCTATGAAACAGTCAAGTTGAATCAATCAGGCAGGGCATTATTGCTCATCCTTAGTTGCAATGGAAAAGAGAAGGTGGCAGAGAAATGTTTTGGACAAACCTACCTCAAAGAGCAAACTTCGTATTGGGGCTAGACTCATATTCACAGCTCAGAAGGACATCAGTGAAGCAAATTAGTTGATTTTAAGGTAAGTCCTAACAGCTTAATTTTACTCATATTTTCAGCTGATGTTTTTCAATTTTAGATCTTTCACAATGCCGATTTCCCAACAGGCCTAATGGTATAACCACTTGATGTTTAATACAGAAATTTCAGTCCTGTTCTGGGGACCTGGGTTCAATTCCTACTGTGGCAGATTGTGAAATTTCAATTCAATAAATATCTGGAATTAAGAGTCCAATGAACCCCATGAATTCATTGTCAATTGTTGGAAAATCCCATCTGGTTCACTAATGCCCTTTGGGGAAGGAAATCTGCTATCCTTACCTGGTCTGGCCTACATGTAACTCCAGATCAACAGCAATGTGGTTGACTTTTAACTGGCCTCTGGATAATTAGGAATGGGCAATAAATAAATACTGACTTGGCCAATGATGCCCTCATCCTGTGAATTAATTTTTTTAAAATTCCTGTCCAAAGTCCCTGAATTTGGCGGCACCTCCCAAATTCTTTTCCAGTACTTGACAATTGAATCGCCCAGATCATGTTCCTGCAGCCACAGGACCAAGAGTAGGCCATTCAGCCCCTTCAGCCTATTCCACCATTTAATAAGATCACGGTTGATCTATGGCCTAACCTCATATACTTGCTTTACAGAGAAACATAGGGGATAGGAGCAGGAGCAGGCCATTCGGCCCTTATAGCCTGCTCCACCATTCATCACGATCATGGGTGATCATCCTGCTTTCTCCCCATAACCTTTGATCCCATTCACCCCAAGTATTATATTGAGCCGCCTCTTGAATACATTCAATATTTTGGCACCAACTCCTTCCTGTGGTAATGAATTCCACGGGCTCACCGATCTCGGGGTGAAGAAATGTCTCCTCATCTCCGTCCTGAATGGTCTACCCTGAATCCTCACACTGAGATCCCTGGTTCTGAACACACCCACCATCGGGAACATCTTCCCTATCTAGTCCTGTTAGCATTTTATAGTGTTTGGCCCACATCCCTTAATAATTTTGTTTAACAAAAATGTATCTAAAATTAACAACTGATCCAGCATCCAATGCCATTTGTGGAAGAGTGTTCCAAACCTTTCCTCCCTTTGTGTGTCGAAGTGCTTCCTAACATCTCTCCAGAACGCTCTGGGCCTAATTCTCAGACTATGCCCCCTCATTCTAGAATCCCCAAACTGTGGAAACAGTTTCTCTTTATCTACCCTGTCTTTTCCTGTTAATATCTTAAAAACACTACTAATCTGCCTCTTATCAAAGACATGGGACTAGCTGTTGTATGACTGTGAGGGAGATAAACCTTCTCCTCTGTGCGCTGTCTTTCACACGGTGATCATTTGCTCATCCTTCAACACCAGTGGGTGGGTGGAGCTTTAGATTAGATTCCCTACAGTGTGGAAACAGGCCCTTCAGCCCAACAATTCCACACTGACCCACCAAAGAGTAACCCACCCAGACTCATTTCCCTCTGACTAATGCACCTAACAGTACAGGCAATTTAGCGTGGCCAATTCACCTAACCTGCACATCTTTGGACTGTGGGAGGAAACCGGAGTACCCGGAGGAAACCCACGCAGACACGGGGAGAATGTACAAACACCACACAGACAGTCGCCCAAGGCTAGAATCGAACCTGGGTCCTGGCACTATGAGGCAGCAGTGCTAACCACTGAGCCAAGTGTCAGGGACTGTACTCACCTGGCACCAATATTATATACCTCTTCATAATCAGAGACAAGTTGTAATGGCTCCTCTTCCTGCATCAGTACCTTTGGTGTCCTCAAAGATCAATCCTCAACCTCCTTATCTAAAAACTGCTCCTTAGTGATGTCACCTGAAATCACAACAGTAATGAGTTTGGAGACAATTTGTAGCTCAGGTTGAGGTTCTGGGTGTAGGTTTGCTGGCTGAGCTGGAAGGTTCGTTTTCAGACATTTCGGCACCATGCTAGGTGACATAATCAGTGAGCCTCTGGTAAAGCACTGGTGTTATGGCCCACTTTCTATTTATGTGTTTAGATTTCCTTGGGTTAGTGATGTCATTGTATGCGGTGATGTCATTTCCAGTATTGGTGACATCATTTCCTGTTCTTTTTCTCAGGGGGTGTTAGATGGGATTTAAATCGATGTATAATAATAGTTCGCACACTGACAACTCGGCTACACTTCAAGCCTCTCTCTCTCTCTCTCTCTCTCTCGCTCAACTCCTCCGACTGTCAGTAAACTATCAGACTGCTTTACCAACATGCAGCCCTGAGTGAACAGAGATTCCCTTAGCACTTTTCTCATTTACAAAAGTCCGACCTACAAACTCCCATACTGACAAACGTGGTCCCATATGGCGTGTCATTTTAAAGATTTGTAATGTGTACATTCCCTGTACATATAAAAAGCCCTTTATAGTGTTCCATGGACAATCAAACAGACTCCAGCTTGGAACCTGGTCCCAACCGGGGATCTGCCTGTATTGGGACAGTCGAAACCATTGTTTTTGGAACCTGCTTCCAAACTCCGTTCCCGAGTAACTGACTCTATCCTACATCTTGGCAACAGCTTGGGATTAAACCAGGTTATTTGCCACATTAGGGGACGCAATGGCCCACTGGTATTGTCACTGGACTATTAAACCAGAGACCTATGTAATGTCCTGGGTTCAAATCCCACCATGGCCAATGGTGGAATTTGAATTCAATAGAAAAGAGTCTGATAATGAAAATAAATCCATTGTCAATTGTCAGGAAAAGCCCACCTGGCTCACTAATGTCCTTTAGGGAAGGTAACTACCACCCTTACACAGACTAGCTTACATGAGATTCCAGACCCACAGCAATTGTCCTTTGGGCAATTAGGGATGAGCAGGAAATGCTGACCCAGCCAGTGACATCTTCATCCCGTGAATGAATTTAAAAAACCCTTCTGTCACATCCCACCCTGCAATAAGGTACACCTTTAAGTCCACTTCTCCCCATCTCTGCAACATCCAGATTTCACTCCAGTCTCAGCGTATGTTACTAGAATCCTCACCTCTAGACTCACAGTTACATGGAATCGATGAGGGGTAAAAGGTAGTTCGAGAGAAATTAGATTAAAACATACAGGAGGGAAGGTTAGAGGGTTATGCTGATGGACTTATGAAGTGAAAACAGAAATTGCTGGAGAAATTCAACATGTCTGGCACCATCTGTGGAGAGAAAGCAGAGTTAATATTTTGAGTCCAGTGACCCTTCTTCAGAACTTTGAAGAAGTTAACTCTGATTTCTCTCCACAGCTGCTGCTAGACCTGCTGAGCTTTTACAGCGACTTCTGTTCCAGCATCCACAATTCTTGTTTTTTCCCGTTTAGAGTTATGAGGTAGTCTGCAAGGTATCCCACATCGAACTTGTTGGGTTGAATGGCCTGCTACGGCTCTATGCAAGATAGAATTCGATGTCATCCTGCTGATTATTAATCATTGAATGTGGAATGAGTCAGTTACGTTCTGATGAGAAGGTGACTGGTGCATTAATTAAAAGTTTCAGTAGGGATTGGATGACGTTGTTGCCTACGCCTTCCTTTACTTTCGATGCCTGTTGATCAAGAGAAGGTTATTAGGGAGGTATCTGGCCAGCCTGGTCACATGGGCTGAACAGACCTGAATAACTTTGACAGATTTTTGGGGAATGCCAATGTTTTAACCAGGTCAAAAGTCACAAGACCAGGTTCAGAGCAACGTTCAGAGCAATGATGGGGCAGCGCTCCGAAAGCTTGTGATTTCAGATAAACCTGTTGGGCTATAACCTGGTGTCATGTGACTTTTGACCTTGCCCACCCCAGTCCAACACTGGCACCTCAACATGAATGTTGTAACTACCCTTAAAGAGTGAAGCAAGGTAGTGAAACAATGGAAGAACAGAGGAAAGGATAGAGAGAAAGAAAGAGGGGGATGGAGAGAGAGAGAGAGAGATAGAAGAAAAGAGAAAAAAAGCAAAGAGGAAAAGGAGTAAAAGTGAAAGAGTGAGGAAAAGAAGAAGAAAGACCAACACTATATATGTTAATAAATGTGAAGTCATCCATTTTGGTAGGAGTAACAGTAAAAAGGACTATTACTTGAACGGTAAAAAGTTGCAGCATGCTGCTGTGCAGAGGGACCTGGGTGTGCTTGTACATGAATCACAGAAGGTTGGTCTGCAGGTGCAACAGGTAATTAGGAAGGCAAATGGAACTTTGTCCTTCATTGCTAAAGGGATTGAATTTAAAAGCAGGGAGGTTATGCTGCAGCTGTAAATGGTGCTGGTGAGGCCACACCTGGAGTAGTGTGTACAGTTTTGGTCTCCTTACTTGAGAAAGGATGTACTGGCACTGGAGGGGGTGCAGGGGAGGTTCACCAGGTTGATTCCAGAGTTGAGGGGGTTGGTTTATGAGGAGAGACTGAGTAGACTGGGATTATATTCATTGGAATTTAGAAGAAACATATAAAATTATGAAGAGAATAGATGAGATGGAAGTAGAGAGGATGTTTCCACTGGCAGGTGAAGTTCGGACAAGAGGGAATAGCCTCAAGATAAGAGGGAGCAGGTTTAGGACTGAATTGTGAAGGAACTTCTTCACCCAGAGGGTTGTGAATCTGTGGAATTCCCCGCCTAGTGAAGTCAATGTAAGATAGATTTTTTTGAACAATAAAGGAATTAAGGGATATGGTGAGCGGGCAGGTAAGTGGATCTGAATCTATGAAAAGATCAGGCATGATCTTATTGAATGGCGGAGCAGGCTCGAGGGGCCAGATGGCCTATTCCTGCTCCTAGTTCTTATGTTCTTATGTCCTTATATGATACCTCCATGACCACTACTCATCTCCAAGAACTTCACAGCCAGTGAAGTACTTCTTTAAGGAATCCCACTACTCTAATGTAAGAAGCTCAGCAGCTAATTTGTGCACAGCACACTCTCACAAGCCACAAAGTATTAGCAATCAGACAACCTGTTACCCTGGTGGTGACCACGGGATAAATACTGGCCTGGACACCAGGTGTAACTATTCTTCAGAACAGTCAGATAACTCGGCAAACAGATGGGGCACCAATTCAACTTCATGTTCTTTAATGCTACATTACTGTAATAGTGGGACATAAACCCAGTGTCTAAGAGTGGGGAACACTACCAACTAAACAAAAGAACAGCAGACACTGGAAATCAGAAACGGAAACAGAAATTGTTGGAAATGCTCAGCATGGAGAGATAGCAGAGTTAATGTTTCAGGTTCAGTGACCCTTTCTTCAGAACTGTTCTGAAGTGGACTGTGGAGATAGTCGATTTCAATCACAAGAAATTAGCAGCTGCTTAGTATTCCAATGATCAGTTTTTAACTGAGATGGACATCTAAGATTGATAGTGGCAGGATATTCTGAGGATGCTGAACACAACAGTGGAATTGAGTACAAAAGTAGGTAAGTTAGGCTGAAACTTTGAAATTGTGTTCTGCACTGAAGTAGTCCACATCCAAATGGACTGGTAAGCAGGTATCAGGCCTGCCCCACAAATGCCAGGCATTGACCAGTACCAACAGGGATAATCTAACCATTACCCCTTGACAATCAATGATTGTCTAATACTGAACCCCCAGTGAAAACATCCTGAGGATTACCACTGACCAGAAGCTCAACTGCACTAGCCAGATAAACACAGTGGCTACAAAAGCAGGTCAGAGGCTAGGAATACTGCAACAAATAACTCACCTCCTGACTCCCCAAAGCCTGTCCATCTACAAGGCACAAGTCAGGAGTGTGATGGAATACTCTCTACTTGCCTGGATGGGTGCAGCTCCAACAACATGCAAGAAGCTTGACACCGTCCACACCCATTTGATTGGCATCGCATCCACAAGCACCCATTCCCTCCACCACCAATGTTCAGGAGTAGTAGTGTGTGCCATCTACAAGATGCACTGCTGAAATTCACTAAGGTTCCTCAAGCAATACTGTCCAAACTCACAACCACAACCATACAGGACAAGGGCAGCAGGTAGTTGGGAACACCACCCCCTGCAAGTTCTCCTCCAAGCCCCTCACCATCCTGACTTGGAAATATATCATCGTTCCTTCACTGTCACTGGGTCAAAATCCCAGAATTCCCTCCCTAAGGGCATTGTGGGTCTACCTACAGCACATGGATTGCAGCTGCAAGAAGGCAGCTCTCCCCCACCTTCTTAAGGGGCAACTAGGGACGGGCAATAACTCCCAGCAGCAACATCCACATCCCATAAGTGAATAAAAAGATATTTTAGGGCGCATTTTCTTGTTAACGCCAAATGCAAAATATTCATTTAATACTTAAACCATGCTGTCTACCTCCACGTATAAATCACTCCTTGGGCTCCTAAACGTCTCCATTTCTCCCCTTCCCACCCTTTTACAATTTATGTGCCCATACAGATGTTTGGATTCTCTGTTAGCTGCCAGACTCACCCTTTGCTTCTCTAATTTGCTTTGTCAATTCCCCTCTGGATCCTAATACATTACAACAGGGGTGGCATGTCCCTCAGGTGCTATATGAGTGTAAAAGGGTTGTGAGAATCAACAGGACAAGTGATAGAGACATTTCTGTTGTTTCTCCTGTTTTATACACCTTCAATAAATCTCCATGCTGGCATTCCAGAAGATCCAAAAAACAATTCTTAAAGTTTAAAAAATTCTTAATAATGTAGCTTCACACCAGCTTAACATCTAAATCATACCTAGAAATGTGGGTGGACAGGTATCTGACGGTTTGTTCTCATTGTTTAACCCTATTGTTCTGACTAATTTAATTTCCATCAACATCAGGATTTCATGAAATTCAGACTCAAAGCCAATTATCATTTCTCCCAGAAGACCTTGTTGAATACCTATCCCAATAATTGGTTCCTACAATTAGGCATATTATCTAAAAGGTGCATGTACCTTTCTCTATTCATACATGGGGTATGCGCATCGATGGCAACTTAGTTGTCCATTTCTTAATTGCCCTGAGATGATGGTCTCACTCGGCCAGTTCAGAGGGCAATTAAGAGGTAACTCCGTCACTATGGGTCTAGAGTCACATGTAGGCCAGACCAGGTAAACAATGCAGATTTATTGCTTTAAAAGGACCTTAGTGACCATGATGCCAACATCTCCCCAGATTAACCGATATAACTTAAGCATCAATGTGTTGAAAGAAACTTGAATATTCAGCAATTTGAATAAGGTGACCTTCTTGTAAAGAGGTCAAGAAAATAAAGTATCATTTCATTTCCATAGCATCTTTCACAACATCAGGTTTTTACATTTTAAGCATAATGTTATGATCCCAGCTGATGATATAAGTCAAACTCCAGAGTGAAACCTGGCTCGATAGACCGTGAGTTTAATTGTTGCAGATGGCTTCCGTGGTGGTAAATCACAGGTAACCCTGCTCAGTTCTTAACTGATGTCACATGCTTTCATGAAAACGATGGGCTGACTTTTACCAGAAACTGGCGAAGAGTCAATTTTGGTCAGCTTCGCGAAGGCTTTCTCAAAACTCTCCAGTGAGATTTCTCACGTTGTTTTCTGAAAGTCATCTGACTGCTTCTGTTTGCCCTATCTCACCAAGGCAGAGGTACCCATTGTAATGAGGTTAATGGGGTCAGCCAGCTGGACCTCATAGAATATGAGTTCCCTGATTGGGGCTGAGGGGTGACCTTATAGAGGTTTATGAAATCATGAGGGGCATGGATAGGGTAAATAGGCAAAGGTTTTTTTTTCTATGGGAATGGGTGAGTCCAGAATGAAGGGGCATAGGTTTAAGGTGAGAGGAGAAAAATTTAAAAGGGACCTAAGGGGCAGCTTTTTCACACAGAGTGGTACGGGTATGGAATGAGCTACCAGAGGAAGTGGTGGAGGCTGGTACAATTTAACTGAATTGAATTGAATTTATTGTCATGTGTACTGAGGCACAATGAAAAGCTTTGTCGTGCGAGCAATACAGGCAGATCACAGAGTTAAGTAACAGAGATAAGTAAATAATAGGTAAACAGCACCTGATTGGGGCTGAGGGGTGACCTTATAGAGGTTTATGAAATCATGAGGGGCATGGATAGGGTAAATAGGCAAAGGTTTTTTTTTCTATGGGAATGGGTGAGTCCAGAACGAAAGGTGAGAGGAGAAAAATTTAAAAGGGACCTAAGGGGCAGCTTTTTCACATCGACAGTGGTACGGGTATGGAATGAGCTACCAGAGGAAGTGGTGGAGGCTGGTACAATTTAACTGAATTGAATTGAATTTATTGTCATGTGTACTGAGGCACAATGAAAAGCTTTGTCATGCGAGCAATACAGGCAGATCACAGAGTTAAGTAGCATAGATAGTAAATAATAGGTAAACAGCAGCAAAGACAAAAACACAGGCACAGGCAAATATATATGATTAGATTAGATTCCCTCCAGTGTGGAAACAGGCCCTTCGGCCCAACCAGTCCACACCAACCCTCCGAAGAGTAGCCCACCCAGACCTATTTCCCTCTCACTAATGCTCCTAACACTATGGCCAATTCACCTGACCCTCACATCTTTAGATTGTGGGAGGAAACCGGACAGCCCGAAGGAAACCCACGCAGACACGGGGAGAATGTGCAAACTCCACACAGTCAGTCACCTGAGGCTGGAATTGAACCTGGGACACTAGTGCTGTGAGGCAGCAGTGCTAACCACTGAGCCACCGTGTAGAAAATCATTGCCAGGGTGGGATGGATCTTTGAGAATGCTGGAGGCCTTCTCTTGACAGCGGGCCTGGTAGATGGATTCTATAGATGGGAGGTTGGCTTTTGTGATGGTTCAAGTTCACCACTCTCTGTAACCATCTCCAATCTTGAATGGTACAGTATAAAAGTTGGCGAGGGTATTCACCGTCATGCCAAATTTCCTCAGCTGCCTGGGAAAGAAGAGACGTTGTTTGGCCTTTGTAACCAGTGCATCCACATGAAGAGTCCAAGAAAACTTATTGTGGATGACCACTCCTAAGAGCTTGACACTCTCCACTCATTCCACCTCTGTGCTGTTAATGTGTAAGGAGACATGAGTAACATCCTGCTGAAAGTCAATAATGAGTTCCTGGGTTTTGCCGGCATTGAGAGCTAGGTTGTTCTCAGTGCATCATTTTTCCAGGTCTTCCACCTCCCGTCTGTAATCTGTTTCGTTGCCATCTAAGATTCGACTGACTATGGTGGTGTCATCAGTGAACTTGTAAATGGCATTAGTCAGGTACTTGGCAATGCAGTCATGGGGATACAGTGAGTACAGTAGGGGGCTGAGTATGCACCCCTGGGGGGCGGGGGGGTCTCCAGTGATGAGTGTTAGTGAGGATGAAATATTGTCCTCAATCTTCTCTGATTGTGGCCTGTGGGTCAGGAAACTGAGAATCCAGTTGCAGAGAGTGGGGCTTAATCTGAGATCACTAAGTTTAGTAAGCAGTCTCAAGGGGATAATAGTGTTGAGCAGCATTTATAAGGCATCTGGATGGGTATATGAATAGGAAGGGTTTAGGGGAACTGGGTCAAATGCTGGCAAATGGGACTAGATTAATTTAGGATATCTGGTTGGCATGGACGTGTTAGATCAGAGGGTCTGTTTCTGTGCTGTACATCTCCATGACTGTATGAGTGTCAGAGATTCTGTTCACTCTGAGAGCTAGTTCTGAAGGGGCAATACTAAAGGCAAGGACTGTTCATGTGTAAATAAAGGATGACTTGTAATGGGATACTGGCCCCTGTGGAGTTATTTCACCCATCATTTCCGAGATTGCAAGTGGCAGTGCCATTTTTAAAGCACAGTTTATGCACCACATCATGTTCTGCTGTACAGGAGTTGCCTCTCACTGTGTATATCGTGGATTGTTAAAGGAATAACACTGACCATTGTAGGATTGTCAGTTGGGCTTACAGTGTCTCACACATGTACATTGGAAGTTACATATTTTAATAGACAGGGCTGTATTTATTGTAGACAGAAAGGACATGCACATACACGATACCTATTTCAACAGAACAAGACAGGTGACAGACAAGCACTAGTTCATTTCTCAATGTCCTGACCAATCAGAGTCAATCAAATGGGCTTAAAATAAGGCGTTGCTGTTAACTGTCAATTAACATTAACAGGTGCGTCCTCCGTGGTATCGCCTCCACCAATCAGAGTCCACATGCCAACCAATCAGCACTCTCTCCACTTATGCAGTTAGTTTTACCTTGAAATTGTATTCTTAAAATGTCCTGACGAATGCAAGATGAAAACTTTTGACAAATTGTGTCTTGTTTCACCAATACTCAAGTCCAATAACATTATCATTACAGCTGGCCTGAATTTACACTCAGATTGGAGCCCACAGCAGGAATGTGGAAATGACCTGATAAGTACTTCTTTTTACGATGCTGGTTGAGGTATAAATATTGATTCCATCCGTCAAGGAGAATTCTCTTGCTCTTCTTCAGAATCATACTGTGGGATCTTTCAGAATACCGGGTCTTGACTGAACGTCTCACCTAAAAGTCCAATTGCGCAGCACTCCTTCTGCCCTGCTCTGGACTCGGCCCAGCTGGTGTTTCAAGTCTCCAAAGGTGACAATTCAATAGTCGATAGCTTTGGAGCCCAGGGCAAAAGAGGAAAAACTATATTTCTATATATAGTCTTAAGAAAAGGTCTGGCAATCTTGATTTAAAAAATAAGGAGTTGTAGCATGTAGATTCTTACCCCACATTTAGGTGTGACTAGCTAAGGGCTATTGTGTTTGGCAACTGTTCTGAAGGATCATCAATGCAAGTTACATATTAGTTGAAGCAACAGGATTTCCAACAAAACTACTCAAAGAGTGAAAAGAGCACATTTTCACAAAATCATCAATCATGTATAACATTGCCTCAAAGAATACCTCCTTTATCCTGCTTGGTGCATGCAGGGCCAACTCTGACTAATGTAGTTACTGAAATCGGTGCAGGTTCTGACAATTCTGGATGGGTTATGAGCCGTTTGTTTTAACACAGTTTGAATTTTAAAAAATGAGTCATATTAGTCTCACCACAAATTAAAAAGACGTAAAATTTAATGTAGGTAGAATTAGTTCACTTTCTCCCCTCCTCTTAATCCCTCTCTCTACCTGTATTTATCCTACCTCTCTCATCAAACCATCGCTCTCACATTCTCTCACACTTCTCCTAAAGGACGCGCCTTAAAGTCAATCACTTTTTGACCGACCCTTTGGTCAGCAAGCCTTGGACATTGGTCAGCTTTGAATCTTGTTCGACAACCTCCTGTGAAGTAGCCTGAAAAGTCTACTATGGAGAAAGTGAGGACTGCAGATGCTGGAGATCAGAGTCGAGAGTGTGGTGCTGGAAAAGCACGGCAGGTCAGGCAGCATCCGAGGAGCAGGCGAGTCAACGTTTCAGGTGAAAGCCCTTCATCAGGCCTCATTCCTGATGAAGGGCTTATGCCTGACCTGCTGTGCTTTTCCAGCACCACACTCTCGACGCTGAAATGTTTATACACTGAGGGTGCTATATAAATGCCAGGTTACTGGTGACCACATTACCTTGGACATGGACATCCTTTCCTGTGATTGTGTGACTGATCTTCAGCACACAGGTAGATTGAGGCATGTGGGAGGGTCCTGATGTGACAAAGAGACAGAGGAAGGCAGTGGGAAAACTGGGGCAGGCCTTTGGCATTTCCAAAGCCCACAGATTGACTTGGAGATTACAGGAACTGACCATCGACCTCTTGGACACACAGTCATGAACTAACTGCAAGTCCTGGGCCACGTTAAGAAGGTGTTTCTTTGAGAAACCTTTGAATACCTTTGTTAGTCATACAGGATATGGTAGCTCTGTGCTGTGGAAGGCAGCTTGACCAGGAGCCAGTTAAAGGATTGGGACGTCCATGCCAGGAGACATGGGCTTGGATTCCAGGAAATGAGGAGGAGATGCTTCATGTGACAGGAACACTGATTAGAAATATAGCAACCAGTAGGCCATTCGGCCTGGTTTGGACGGATATGGGCCAAGTGCAGGCAGGTGGGACTAGTTTGTTTTGGGAACATGGCTGACACGGACTGATTGGACCGAAGGGTCTGTTTCTGTGCTGTAGGACTCTATGACTCTATGAGTCTGCTCTGCCATTCAATATGATCATGGCAGGTCCTCTAAGTCAACACCATATTCCTATTTTCTCCCTATACCCCTTGGTGCCTTTAAAATCTAAACAAATTCTTGAATATTATTCAGTGACTTGGCCTCTCCAGCTTCCTGCAGTGGAGAATCCCACAGGCTCCCCCTCCTCTGAGTGAAGAAATGTTTCCCTCTCTCTGTCCAAAATGGTCTACCCCATATCCTGAGACTGTGTCCCCTGGGTCTAGGCTCCCCAACCTCCTTGTACCTAGTCTGTCCAGCCCTGTTAGAGTTTTATATGCTTCAATCAGATCCCACTTTCACCCTTCTAAACACCGGTGAATACAGACCCAGTGAACGAAACTTCTATCTGGGGAAATGTGTTCAGTTCAGGACACCTGATCTGCGGGAAGGAGACTGAAAGCCATGGAGATCTTGAATTGACTCATACCATTGGGCTGGTAGTGTTACATTGTGAGGTTTTATGAGGTTTGGTCTAATCACTGGTCAGGAGTTTACAAACTCCTAGCTGGCAGGGGGCTGGAGTTGGTGTAAGACTCCAGCCCACTCCATAAATATCTGCACTTTGAAATCCCAGATGCACCCACCCTCTCTCCAATGAAAGCCCTCCAGAACCCCATTTAAGATCCACCTACTGCCCAGCCTCAGTTTTCCAGAGGCCAGGAGGAGTTCCAGGGTCATGACTGAGGGCCTGCAGGTCACTCTGATGGGATCTCAGGCGGGAAGGTGAGGGGAGAGACACCTCCCTCTAGGTTCTTCTTTCCAAACCGGGTGGCCTCCCTGAGAAACAGAGCTAACGTTTCAATTCCAACGACTCTTCCTCTGAATGGCTCAGCTCGGTCTGGGCTGTCCTGTTCTCATAGAGTCATAGAGATGTACAGCATGGAAACAGACCCTTCGGTCCAACCTGTCCATGCCGACCAGATATCCCAACCCAATCTAGTCCCACCTGCCAGCACCCAGCCCATGTCCCTCCAAACCCTTCCTATTTATATACCCATCCAAATGCCTCTTAAATGTTGCAATTGTACCAGCTTCCACCACATTTTCTGGCAGTTAATTCCATACACGTGTGAAAACGTTGACCCTTAGGTCTCTTTTATATCTTTCCCCTCTCACCCTAAACCTATGCCCTCTAGTTTTGGACTCCCCCACCCCAGGGAAAAGACTTTGTCTATTTACCCTATCCAGGCCCCTCATTATTTTGTAAACCTCAATAAGGTCACCTCTCAGCCTCTGACGCTCCGGGGAAACAGCAACACTCCCTAGGACCTTACCATTAAGTGTATAAGTCCTGCTAAGATTTGCTTTCCCAAAATGCAGCACCTCACATTTATCTGAAGCAGCTTCTTCAGACAGTATACTTTCTCTCTCCACAGAAGTTGCCAGACCTCCTGCTGAGTTTCTCCAGCATTCTCTGCCTTTATTTCAGACCTCCAATATCTGCGGCATTTTGCTGTTAACCGTGGTACACAGGTTTACGTTTATTGATGGAGGGGTGAGAGAGGAGATGAAGAATCCTTTCCCACCCAGAGGATGGTAAGATCTGACCTCCCTGCTTGAGAGGGGGGGGAGGGGTGGTAAAGGCAGAAATCCTGATTTAAAAGGAGTCTAGATTTGCATCTGATGTGCTGTAACCTGCAGGACCATGAGCTGAAAGTGAGGTTAAGTTGTGTGGCCTGCTTTTTTTATGGCAGGCACACGCACAATGGCCCAAGTGGACTCTCTCTGTGCTGATGGGGAATTGATCCACCTGTACTCTGTGAAGTGAGTCCTAGATTCAGCGATGCAGTGTCAACCTTGTGGGAGGGCATGGGGCTGGAAAGGAACAGAAAAGGTTCTATGTGAATGCAACAAAGGCAGAACATCCAGGAAGTATTCCGCAGGTGCCATGTAAATGCAAGTCACTCAGAGAATTGGTTTTATATCCTCAAGGTCATCCCAAACCCTGGGACCGGCTCGGGCAGACTGTGCAGTGCTTTATAATGGGTGACGCCTCACTGTCTCACTGGGAGGGAGTGGTGATGGCGACATAGTGGTAACATCACTGAGCTAATGATCCTATAATCCCCAGTCCAGTGTTCTGGGAATATGGGTTCAAGTCCCACCACTGTAGATAGCAAAGTTTCAATTCAATCAAGTCTGTAATAAAAATCCAGTCCAATGCTGAACAAAATCCCATCTGTTTCCCTTTGGGGGGGATAAATTTTGCCCTCCTTACCTGGCAATGTGATTGACTCTAAACAGCTCTATGGGCAATTAAGGATGGGTAATAAATGCTGAACTAGCCAGTGACACCTCAGTAATGAACTTTAAAAATTGGGGTGGTTCAGTCTGAATCACAGCTACACGCATTCAGTGAGATTGAGATTTGATTGTCACGTGTTCTCGAATACAGGCATACAGAGAAAAGTGTACAATGTTATCACACATGGCCCCATCTTAGGTACAGTTACCTAGGTACAAAATCTTAAGAGCAAGGAGAAAGAAATAAAGTTAAGAATTAAACATTACAGCCCTTCTCAGTATCGCGTTAACAATGAAGAAATAAAATTAAAAGTTAAACATGACAGATCTTCCTCCTTATTAAGTTGAAAAAGGAAGGACACTGGTGGTTGGCAGATGAGACGGTGGGTTTGGGGAGACAGTAGGTTTAAGGAGACAGTGGGTTTGGGGAGACGGTGGGTTTGGGGAGACAGTGGGTTTGAGGAGATGGTGGATTTGAGGAGTCGGTGGGTTTGGGGAGACGATGGGTTTGAGGAGACAGTGGGTTTGGGGAGACACTGGGTTTGGGAGATGGTGGGTTTGAGGAGACGGTGGGTTTGGGGAGACTGTGGGTTTGGGGAGATGGTGGGTTTGGGGAGACAGTTGGTGTGAGGAGACGGTGGGTTTGGGGAGACAGTGGGTTTGAGGAGACGGTGGGTTTGAGGAGACGGTGGGTTTGAGGAGACAGTGGGTTTGGGGAGACAGTGGGCTTGGGGAGTCGGTGGGTTTGAGGAGACGGTGGGTTTGAGGAGACGGTGGGTTTGGGGAGACAGTGGGCTTGGGGAGACAGTTGGTTTGAGGAGACGGTGAGTTTGGAGAGACAGTGGGTTTGGGGAGACGGTGGGTTTGGGGAGTCGGTGGGTTTGAGGAGACAGTGAGTTTGTGGAGACGGTGAGTTTGAGGAGTCGGTGGGTTTGAGGAGACAG
>NC_057713.1:6266120-6268727 GCF_004010195.1 Chiloscyllium plagiosum
CGGTGGGTTTGAGGAGTCGGTGGGTTTGGGGAGACGGTGGGTTTGGGGAGATGATGGGTTTGAGGAGACGTGGGTTTGGGAGACAGTGGGTTTGGGGAGACAGTGGGTTTGAGGAGACGGTGGGTTTGAGGAGTCGGTGAGTTTGGGGAGTCAGTGGCGCACAGCAATATCCCGTAGGTAAGTCCTTCGGAGGGCTGGGCTGATGCCTTAAACCTGGGTTTGAATCTCACCAGAGGAGCTGCTGCATTTGGAATTCAATTCAGTTCATTAACAGGTAAAATTCAGAAGTTGAAAGCTCCTCCACTCAGTTGATGTAATTGACTACCTGAAGATTCGGATATTTATGTGGTCAGCCCCACTCACCGTCTCGAACTTTAGACATTGACTGGTCCAATTTCACACTCTGTAAACATTGCTCGGCCTTTCAGAATGTGTAGGAGTGGGATCTGTGTCTTAATGATTTGTTTTGGCTACAGGATATCCACGCCCCTATTGTTCACAGATAATACCGACTAAGTGTATTGCCTGTGAGTTTAAAAAAAACCTATTCACTAATGTCCTTCAGGGAAGGAAACTGCCATCTGTACCTGGTCTGGCCTACATGTGATTCCAGACCCACAGCAATGGGGTAGACTCTTAACTGCCCTCTGAAAAGTCCATGGGTTTAAGGTGGGAGGGGAAAGATATAAGAGGGACCTAAGGGACAATTTTATTTTGCAAAGGATGGTGCGTGTATGGAATGATCTGCCAGAGGAAGTGGTGGAGGCTGGTACAATTACAGCATTTTGAAGGCATCTGGATGGGTATATGAATAAAGCCATAGAGATATACAGCATGGAAACAGACCCTCATCCATGCTTAGAATAGGAAGTTAAAAATCACACAACACCAGGTTATAGTCCAACAGGTGTAATTGGAAGCACACTAGCTGTTAAATTAAACCTGTTGGACTATAACCAGGTGTTGTGTGATTTTTAACTTTGTACACCCCGGTCCAACACCGGCAGCTCCAAATCATGACTAGAATAGGAAGAGTTTCGAGGGATATGGGCCAAATGCTGACGAATAGGATTTGATTAATTTAGGATATCTGGTCAGCATGGATGAGTTGGACTTTAGGGTCTGTTTTCCTGCTGTACACCTCTATGACTTTATGTCACTCGGATCAGACAGCAATTAAGAATGAGCAACAAATACACCGTCTCCCTCTCAATATCAGGCACATCCTGGGAATGAAAAAGGGTTGACAATGGTTCCTCCAGGCCTAGAGGGGTTCAGCACCCAAGGAAGGGAACTACAACAACCGTTTGCATCTATATAGTGCCTTTCACAAGCTTTGCAAGAGCATTGTCAAACAAAATCTGGGATTAGGCCGCGAAAGGGGCGATACACTAAACAAAAAAAGCCTTAAGAACTGCGGACGCTGGAAATCAGAAACAAAGATAGAAATTGCTGGAAAAACTCAGCATGTCTGGCAGTACCTGTGGAGAGAGGAAGCAGAGTTAACGTTTCGGGTCCAGTCACCTTTCCTCGGAACCATTCTGAAAAACTGAACACCCAGACCTGCGGAGTTTTTCCAGCAATTTCTGATTTTGCTTCACAAAAGGGAGATGTAGGGAGTTTCTGCTTAAAGATGAAGAAGCCTCTCGTGTTTTAAGGAGGTTTAACCGCACCGAGGGCAGTATCCTGTCACCAAGTGACCCTTTATTTACATGTAAACAGTACATTGGCTGTGGACAGCCAGCTCAGAGTCAGCCCCCTGAATTGAAAAGTTACTGAATCCTCTGTTAACATTATTTTATTTATACACTGGCTGTAGCCAATCTCTGTTTATATTGGTTAGCCAGGGCTCCCTGATGGGCTCAGATTAATAACCCCAATCACAGATCTTATCGTCAACAAGTTCCCTCTGGTTCCAGTCACTACAGGAATAAAGCAAGAGGTTTTTATTTCTCTCTCACAAGAAAAGCATTTGAGAAAATCATGCCAGTCGAAAGTTCATTAGGGTTCTGAGGAAGGGTTACTCGATCTGAAACATTAACTCTGATTTCCATCCACAATGCTGCCAGACCTGATGAAGGGCTTTAGCCCGAAACATCGATTTTCCTGCTCCTCGGATGCTGCCTGACCTGCTTTGCTTTTCCAGCATCACTCTGATCTTGACTGCTGAGCGTTTCCAGCAACTTCTGTTTTTGGTTCTTTAGGGTAGCCTGCGTTTTGTTAAGCAAATAGCAGTATCCCATCACAGAACTCAGTGACACACGGTATATTTGTCTCACCCTGTTCCGTAGTGAAATCTGATGCTTGAACAAGTCTATAAGCCTGAGGGAGAGCTAAGGTCCAGAGTCTCTGTCAGAAAACCAGCCAGACTGGTTCATTAGTCACAAACCGCACCCTAGTATTTTCAAAAAGTTGAATAGTTTTTATCACTGACTATTATGCCACCAGACCAAGAACAAAAAAGTGATCCACATTCAACTCGCACTCGCAATCACTGCTTCCCCAACCCAATCCACTCACTTAACTCCAATTCATTCCCCCATTCATCTCCCCATTCACCACACCCCATTCCCCCATACATGTCCCCATTCACTACACCCCACTCCC
>NC_057713.1:6269932-6274535 GCF_004010195.1 Chiloscyllium plagiosum
ACTGCACCCCACTCCCCCATTCACTGCACCCCACTCCCCCATTCACTGCTCCCCACTCCCCCATTCACTGCTCCCCACTCCTCCATTCACTGCACCCCACTCCCCCATTCACTGCACCCCACTCCCCCATTCATGGTGGATGAGACCCAGGACTTGCATATCCTTGGCCGGGTGAGAGGGGTAGTTGAAGTGACACAGGGCGGTGATGTTGGTGGGTGCTTATTTGTTGCTCCTAATGTCATCTCCCCAACACTGGGGAGACAGGACACCAATCGTGGAATGGTTCAGAGACCACCTCCGGGACACACACACCCAATTCATTGTCGGGATGGGGGGAAGCCTATCCAATTCACTCATGTCCTTTAGGGAGCAGTAATCTGCTGTTCTTCCCTGGTTCACAACCAGCTGGTGAAGGAGCAGCGCTCCGAAAACTAGTGCTTCCAAATCAACCTGTTGGACTATAAGCTGGTGCTGTGTGATTTTTAACTTTGTCCACCTCAGTCCAACACTGGCTCCTCCCCTGATCTGGCCTACACATGACAGCAGACCCACAGCAACCTGGTTGACTCTTCACTGCCCTTCCAGACAATAAATGCTTCCTATGCAGCAACTCCTACATCCTATGAATGTATAAAAAAATTACAAAACAAGGAACAGGCAATCAGTGCCTTGAGCATGTTCTGCCATTCAATAAAATATTGGCTGATCCAGCTTTAAATCCCCACTCTGAAAATCTTTCACCCACTTGCTTATCAAAAATCAACCCACCCCTTGCTCAGAAACATTTGAGGACTCTGTTTGCAGTATCTTTTCAGGGAAAGAATTTCAAAGACTAATGACAGTCAGTGAGGAAGAAATTCACCTCATCTCTGTCTTAAGTAGACAACTGTTCCTGATGAAGGGCGTTTGCCCGAAACATTGATTTTCCTGCTCCTCGATGCTGCCTGACCTGCTGTGCTTTTCCAGCACCACACTAATCTTGACTTGTTTATTTCTCAACAGTGACCTCCAGTTCTGGATTCTCCCACATGAGGAAACATCCTCACCCCGCAGGATCCTTTAGAATCTTACACGTTTCAATCAAGTTGCCTCTTATGCTTCTAAATGACAGCAAACGAAAGGAGCTGGAAATATATCGCCGTTCCTTCACGGTTGCGAGGTCACAATTCTGGAATGCCCTCCCTAAGCGCATTTTGGTCTACCTACAGCACATGGACAGGCAGGCGGCTGGAATAACACAGCAAGTCAGGCAGCGTCAGGAGGTGGAGAGGTCGATGTTTCAGGTGTAACCCTTCTTCAGGACTGTGGGGGCGTGGTGGCAGAGGGGTGAAGTTGCAGATAAAAAGGGGGTGGTCGGGGCAGGGTGGTGAAGTGGGGATAGGAGAAGACAAGTAGAGGGTACGACCTGGTTGGTTATGGACTGCAATGGTTCAACCAGGCAACTCACCATTATCTTCTCAAGGGGCAACTAGGGAGGGGCTATAAATGCTGGGGCAGCCAGCAACGCTCACATATCCTGAAAAGATACTAAAGTAAGGAGGGAATGGATTTGGAACATTTTGAGAGTGAGTTTGTTATCTATTATCCTATTAAGTTGCTCAGGAAGAGGTTAATGAGTGTCACATTTCCTTCTTTTGAGTGAATTCACAACAGCATAACGATCTGATTACAGTAGCACTTCGACTTATAAATTTAATCCATTCCGGGACCCAGTTCGCGAACCGAAAAGTTCGTGAACTGAATCAATTTTTCCCATTGTTCGGATATTTCCGGAGTCTTTTCTCTTTTTTTGTCTCTTGGAGGTTGGTGATTCCACAAGAAAACGATCCAGAGAAACTTGTTTTTTTTCTTTGTTGCAGAATTTTCCGAAAATGGGACATCACATTGTCATTTAAAATGTTCCCTGCTCTGTTGGTCACAGTTTTGTTAGGGCGAGGCCTCTCAACAAAAGCCTGCGCTTCACTCCATTTGTTCGTACCTTGGATTTCGTACGTACGTTGAAGCAAAATTTTACGTACAATCCTGTTCGTAAACCGATTTGTTCGTGAACGGGGTCGTTCGTATGTCGAGGCGCTACTGTATTTTGTAAAGAAAACAAATAGTCTGCAAATGGTGACCTCTCACCCTGCAGCACCCCCCTTCCTCGCCGGCTCTGCCAATGATCTCATTCACTTGAGCAAGCTGTAATCTCTCATTCTGATCTGTAACAGCTCCACTCATGACTGACAGTGGCTATATAGAACAAAGGAGGCCTCAGTTCATGATGCTTCCCTGTGTTTTATTCTCTCTCTTACCTTATCTGTGCTGACTGTGAGAAATTCCTGGGCCAGCAGACTGCAATGCTCATTAGTCAGCTTCAACCCCCTGTTGTTTTTATGAACATCACCGGTAGCTACTCTATCTCTGCAATATGTTGCTGCACTGTCTCCACAGGCTGCACAGGAATGATAGAAATTTGGGCTTATCCCAAAATATTTCTACCTCACACAAAGTCTCCTTTACCCATTCAGTGATCCACAGTGTTCCACATGGGCTCACCATCCAGCAGCAACTCAACGTTTAATGTTCCAGGATCCCAGCATCAGGTCCCTCGGTGACCTTACCCCATCCCAATCCCTGTCGTCTCTCCTGACTGAATGCTTCCTGAGATCTCAGTGCCTCTCTGATTCTGGTACCGCCCCACATTGCCCCATTATAGAATGGAACAGCTATTTATTTTCATGTGTATTTTCACAAAAAAAAGTGCAACGTTTATGTCGCCATTCCACAGCACCTAAAATAACGGGAAGAAGAAGAAAGTAAAAAGGCCACTGTTGGGATATTGTGTGCAATTCTGGTCTCCTTCCTATCGGAAAGATGTTGTGAAACTTGAATGGGTTCAGAAAAGATTTACAAGCATGTTACCAGGGTTGGAGGGTTTGAGCTACAGGGAGAGGCTGAACAGGCTGGGCTGTTTTCCCTGGAGAGTCTGAGGCTGAGGGGTGACCTTATAGAGGTTTATAAAATTATGAGGGGCATGGATAGGATAAATAGACAAAGTCTTTTCCCTGGGGTTGGGGAGTCCAGAACTAGAGGGCATAGGTTTAAGGTGAGAGGGGAAAGATATAAAAGAGACCTAAGGGGTAACATTTTCACGCAGAGGCTGGTACATGTATGGAATGAGCTGCCAGAGGAAACGGTGGAGGCTGGTACAATTACAACATTTAATAGGTATCTCGATGGGTATATGAATAGGAAGGGTTAAGGAGGATTTGCTTGAGGTGTTTAAGATAGGACAATTAGAGAGAAAGAATTTTCATTGCTTGAGTCCAAAATGCTTTAAGAGGCATTTGGATGGGTATATGAATAGGAAGGGTTTGGAGGGATATGGGCCGGGTGCTGGCAGGTGGGACTAGATTGGGTTGGGATATCTGGTCAGCATGGACAGGTTGGACTGAAGGGTCTGTTTCCATGCTGTATACCACTATGACTCTATGACTCTATAAAAGTTCATTGCAGTTCAATTAATGGCTCCTGGGATAAGGGTACACTGGAAAGTTGGGCCAAAAAGAGACCTCCAGGTCTAGACCCTACACCAGGACTAGACCCCACACCAGGATTAGACCCCACACCAGGACTAGATCTTCACACCAGGACTAGGTTTCTACACCAGGACTAGACCTTTGCACCAGGACTAGACCCCACACCACGACTAGACCCCACACCAGGACTAGACATACGCACCAGGACTTGACCTCTACACCAGGTCTAGACCCTCACACCAGGACTAGACTTTCACACTATAATCACTTCCCCATCAGTTAATGAAGTCCTGAGCAATGGAAGTCGACCTCTTTACCTCTCTCTCTCTACTCCATGAAATCTTCCTCTTTGATGATATGTTTGGTTCGTTGTTCTAATATATCCTTATGTAATTTGATATTTTCTGCTGAAAAGTTCTCTTGACTTCATTGTTGAGTCAACAGTACCACGCAAATACAAGCTCTTGATTAGTGGAAGATGTAAATAAATAGTGTCATAGAGCTGCACCACACGGAGACAGACCCTTCGCTCCAACTTGTTAATGCTGACCAGATTTTCGAAACGAAACTAGTCCCACCTATCACTTCCTCTGACAGTCAATTCCATAAATAAACCACCCCTCCGGGTGAAAAGGACCCTTTTGTATCTTTCCCCCTCACCTTAAAATGATGCCATCTAGTTTTGAACTCCCCAACCGTGCGGAAAAGATCTTTGATATTCACTTTATATGTCCGCCTCATGATTTTCTAAAAGAAGACTTAGAGTCATAGAGTCATAGAGATGTACAGCACGGAAACAGACCTTCGGTCCAATCTGTCCATGCTGTCCATGCTGACCGTGTTGGCGGCATGGTGGCACAGTGGTTAGCACTGCTGCCTCACAGCGCCAGAGACCCGGGTTCAATTCCCGCCTCAGGCGACTGGCTGTGTGGAGTTTGCACGTTCTCCCCGTGTCGGCGTGGGTTTCCTCTGGGTGCTCCGGTTTCCTCCCACAGTCCAAAAGATGTGCAGGTCAGGTGAATTGGCCATGCTAAATTGCCCGTAGTGTTAGGTAAGGGGTAAATGTAGGGGTATGGGTGGGT
>NC_057713.1:6274636-6275852 GCF_004010195.1 Chiloscyllium plagiosum
TCTCACCCTAAACCTATGCCCTCTAGTTCTGGACTCCCCGACCCCAGGGAAAAGACTTTGTCTATTTATCCTATCCATGCCCCTCATAATTTTATAAACCTCTATAAGGTCACTCCTCAGCCTCCGATGGTCCAGGGAAAACAGCCCAGCCTTGTCAGCCTCTCCCTGTAGCTCAGATCCTCCAACCCTGGCAACATCCTTGTCAATCTTTTCTGAACCCTTTCAAGTTTCACAACATCTTTCCGATAGAAGGAGACCAGAATTGCCCGCAATATTCCAACCAATGTCCTGTACAGCCACAACATGACCTCCCAACTCCTGTACTCAATATTCTGATCCACTCGATCTGATAAGATTCGCATCCAACAGATGCGATGGCAGATATAATCCGCAGTAACCCTTAAACTCTCTTTAAACTCCCACATCTGACAAGAAGTACATATCACTGCAAAGGCCATTTTTGTTCCTTCACAATCTACAGACCCAGAAAATAACACCGTCTTATTCCTCTACAAACACTGCCACAGGTTAAATTAATAGCTATGGCTTATATTTTAAGTTTAATCAAGAGACTTATCTCGTAAAAAATATAATCAAAAAAGAATCCACTATACTCACTACTGCAGCCTTTCTCTAGGACAGACTTAAAACAACATTCCTCCAAGATTAGTTGTGAATTTCACTGTTTGTTAATTTTCCCAGATGCACTCCGATATCCAGTGACACATGAATTCAAACAGCAAAGGCGGTAACTGTGCAGGTTTTCTCTATCTCTCTTATGTGAGGAATAAGAGAATGGTCAAAGAAAGAGTAGGGCCGATCAGGGATAGCATAGGGAATTGTGTGTGGAGTCTGAGGAGTTAGGGGAAGCCCTAAATGAGTTTTTTGCTTCTGTCTTTATGAAAGAAACGAACTTTGTAGTGAATGAAGCCTTTGAAGAGCAGGTGTGCATGCTGGAATGGATAGAGATAGAGGAAGCTGATGTGCTGAAAATTTTGTCAAATATTAAGATTGACAAGTCGCCAGGCCCGGACCAGATTTGTCCTCGGCTGCTTTGGGAAATGAGAAATGCAATTGCTCCACCACTTGCGAAGATCTTTTCATCCTCGCTCTCCACTGGAATCGTACCTGAGGACTGGAGAGAGGCAAATGTAATTCCGCTCTTCAAGAAAGGAAATAGGGAAATCCCAGGCAATTACAGACCAGTCAGTCTCAC
>NC_057713.1:6277457-6300761 GCF_004010195.1 Chiloscyllium plagiosum
GGAGGAGAGGGGATCTAATTGAGGTATACAAGATAATGAGAGGCATAGATAGAGTCGATAGCCAGAGACAATTTCCCAGGGCAGAAATAACTAACACGAGGGGTCATAGTTTTAAGCTGGTTGGAGGAAAGTATAGAGGGGATGTCAGAGGCGGGTTCTTTACACAGAGAGTTGTGAGAGTATGGAATACGTTGCCAGCAGCAGTTGTGGAAGCAAGGTCATTGGGGACATTTAAGAGACTACTGGACATGCATATGGTCACAGAAATTTGAGGGTGCATACATGAGGATCAGTGATCGTGGGCTGAAGGGCCTGTTCTGTGCTGTACTGTTCTATGTTCTATGTTCTCTCACTCTCTCTCTCTCTCTCTCTCCTGCACTGTCCTCACCATGTGTTTCCTTTGTCTGCTCCTCTCCCTTTTAAACTGCTGTTGTTTTGACTTTTTTTTTCAAAGTTCCAAAACAATGCAACAGCATATAAAACAGTAATTGCTGCTCCTGGAATTCGAGGAAATCACCTCCAGCACCTAAAATACCTCAAAAAAAGGAGCAGCTCTTACATCCAGAAATTTTTACCGTCTTCCAATTGCACATTTCAGAGCCTCAGGAAATCCCACAGACAATGAGGTCCACTTGAAATACAATCACAGTTATTTTGAAGGAAACTTGCAGACGGGACACTCCAACATTGCCGGGTAATCTGCTTTTAGTAATGACACTTGTGAGGTAAATATTGGCAAAAGGCTAGAAAGAACTTTTACAAGCGGACATGGCTTTAAATTGAGGGTTCATAGATATAAGACAGATGTCAGAGGTAGGTTCTTTACTCAGAGAGTGGTCATTGGATAGGCATATGAACGACAATGGAAGAGTGTAGGTTAGATGGGCTTCAGATTGGTTCCACAGGTCAGCACAACAATGAGGGCCGAAGGGCCTGTACTGCGCTGTAATGTTCAATGTTCTATGTTCCAACTCTTCAGTTATTCATATTATTGACGTCCTCATCCAACATCAGTAACCACTCTACTCCCATCCTCCAGCCCCTGACCACCCACACTGGTCCCCATCCAACATCCGTCCCCACTCTACTCCCATCCTCCAGCCCACTGACCACCCACACCGGTCCCCATCCAACATCCGTCCCCACTCTACTCCCATCCTCCAGCCCACTGACCACCCACACCGGTCCCCATCCAACATCCGTACCTACTCCACTCCCATCCTCCAGCCCACTGACCACCCACACTGGTCCCCATCCAACATCCATCCCCATCCTCCAGCCCACTGACTACCCACACCGGTCCCCATCCAACATCCATCTCCATCCTCCAGCCCACTGACCATCCACACCGGTCCCCATCCAACATCCGTACCTACTCCACTCCCATCCTCCAGCCCACTGACCACCCACACTGGTCCCCATCCAACATCCATCCCCATCCTCCAGCCCACTGACCACACACACCAGTCCCCATCCAACATCCGTCCCCACTCCACTCCCATCCTCCAGGATGCTGCCTACTCTGACGGCCTACCTGCCAATTGGGAAATGGTCCAAACCGGGAATGGTTAAGCGAAGAGAATAAAAGTCATGGATTCCAGTACACTTCCAAGGGACTGGTTGAGGTGGGAGATAAATGAATCCAGGTCTTCTTGGAAAATAGATGAGACCAAGGGTAAAATGGAGCTGAAGAAATGGGTGCGCATGAAAAATATCAGGTTCATAACAAAGATATGGAATGAGTCAGTCAGTTTCAACGGAAAGTGAAAGGATTAATGGTGGAAGAGGAAAGGAATGGAATGGCAGCTAAACTAAAGAGTAGTCCAAACGTTTTCGATCAACATAAGACAGTAAAGGGTGGAACGGGTGCCATGAAGTCAAAACTGGATTTGTAATAATCAGTAAAGTGATGGAAGATGTTATCAACAGTGCTAACTGCTTCGCAACTTCCTACTCAGTGATGCCCGGTTTGAGTTTCATCACGACCACTCATAATTTCATATGTTCATAAGATATAGGAGCAGAACTAGGCCATTTGGCCCATCGAATCGGTTCCGCCATTCGATCGTGGCTGATATGTTTCTCGTCCCTATGTTCCCACTTTCTCCCCATTACCCTTCAACCCATTACCAATTACAATCTGTCTAACTCCTCCTTAAATTTACTCATTGTCCCAGCATCCACTGCACTTTGGGCTTAACGAGTTCCACAGATTCACAATCCTTCGGGAGAAATAGTTTCTCCTCAATGCTGTTTTAAATTTGCTGCCCCTTCTCCTAAGATTATCACCTCTTGTCCCAGAATGCCCCACAAGAGTAAGCATCTGCTCCACATCTGTTTTCCTCAGCTCCTGACCTCATTACAGTGTTGGTTGAAACATGGACAAAATAACTGAATTCCAGAGGTGAGGTGGGAATGATGTCAAAGCCATATTCGAGTGAGTGTGACATCAAAGGGCCTTGGAAAAATTGGAATCGATGGGAATTGGGAGAAAGTTCTCCCTTGGTTGGAGTCACGCCTGACTCATAGGAAGATGGCTGTGAATGTTGGAGATCATTCATCTCAGCTCCAGGACATCTCTGCAGCGGTTCCTCAGGGTAGTATCCAAGGTCCAACCATCTTCAGCTGCTTTCATCTGGAATCCCAGAACTGATGTATGAAGTTTGCGCTATATTCACTAGCGTTTAGAGAGCAGATCTCACAGAATTTGAAAAGTTTCTAACAGAGCTAGGTAGGGTAAACACAAGTAGGCTGTTCCTGGTGACTGTGATGTCCAAAATCAGGATTCACAGTCGAAGGATATGGGGTAGGGATTTTAGGGCACAGCTGCGGAGAAATGTTTTCACCCCGAGAGTGGAATTCTCTACTGGAAGAAACTATTGAGTTCAAAACTTTGAAGATTTTCAGGAAAGATGTAGATATAGTTCTTGTGGCGAAAGGGATCAAATAGAAAGGGGGGGAAAGCAAAAACAGGGGACTGAGTTGGATGGACAGCCATGATCATGTTGAATAGCAGAGCAGGCTCGAAGGGCCGAAAGGCCTGCTCCTGCTCCTATATTTTATATCTTCTTTAAAATCCTGTACTTTATGTTATCCCACCCATCTGAGTCTTCCTGTAGTGTGGCCCTGCTGTCAAAGCTTATCATGATCATATCCAACCTTCAGAACATTATGTTTCCAACGGAACCCCTTAGGTTCTGTTTTAACCTCAGAGCCTGCCTCTTGGGGGTTGTTCCCTCACTGCTACTGTTCAGATCCCAGTTGATGGCAATTCTGGGTCAAGGGGATGAGGTGGAGTAGTGCCCCACTCACTGGAATGAGTGTCCACAAACAAATGCTGGAGAAGCTCAGCAGGTCTGGCAGCATCATGACAGAAATAGAGACAAACATAACATTCAGAGTCTTCTTCAGAACTGAGTAATCAAGAAATCCATAACTCCAGACTAACGTTCTGCGGCCATTGCATGGCAAACCATGGCAGGTGGCGAAATTTGAATTCGGTAAAAATCTGAAATAAAAAGCTGGTCCAATTGTGGCCATCTGACCACCATCAAAACCCAAACGTCACTCCATGACCTGCACTCGGGATGTGGGTGTTGCTGGCTGGGCCCAGTATTCATTGCCTGTCCCTAGTTGCTCCTTGAGAAGGTGGGGGTGAGCTGCCTTCTTGAACCGCTGCAGTCCATGTGCTGTAGGCAGACCCACAAAAGCGCATGCCCACCCCCCCCCCCCCCCCCCCCCCCCCCACCACCTTCAGAAGGGCAGCAAGGGCTGAGTAATTAATGCTGGCTCAGCCAGCACAGCCCTATGAATGAATAGATATGTGAAAGGACCACACCTTTGCTGCTGCTGATTACACAGTGTGGATTTGTGTCCTTTATTCTTCGACTCAATCACAGGAGGGTAAGGCTACATAAAGCAACTGCCCGAAGTAACATTGCTGCACAAATACAGCACGGGTGTGTCAACGAGAGCTCAAACATTGTCATTGATAGCACGGATAATAAACAAGCTATGATTCAGTGAATGTCCTTGAGGTCTGATTCAAAAGATTGTGAGTTTATGTTTCACTCCAGTGATTCTGTGCTGACACTGCAGTTCAGGGCTGCGAGAGTATCACACTGTCATTCACTGTTCTGAGATCATGACTGATCTAATAATCCTCAACTCCACTTTCGTGCCTTTTTGCCCACAACCCTCGATTCCCCTTCCTGATTCAAAATCTGTCTGCCTCAGCCTTGAATGTATTGAATGACCCAGCCTCGACAGCCCTCTGAGGTAAAGAATTCCACAGATTCACTCCCTTCTGAGAGAAGAAAAGTTTTCTCATCTATCTTAAATAGGTGACCCCTTCATTCTGAGATTATTCCCTCTGGTCCTAGACTGCCCCAAACAAGCTTTCCACATCAACCCTGTCGATTATATGCTTCAATAAGGTTGTCTCTCATTGTTCTAAATGAGTACAGGCCCAAACTACTCAACCTCTTCTCATAAGAAAATCCTTCCAGATCCAGGATCAGTCCAGTCAACGTTTTCTGAACTGCAATCCCAGTCTTTAAACAGGGACCAAAACTATTCATAGTATTCCAGCTGTGGTCTGACTAGTCCCTTGTATAGTTTTAGCAAAATCTCCCTGCTTTATATCCCATTCCCCTTCTGGAATGAAGCCCTTCATTATTACCTGCTACATTTGGATGCTAGCTTTTTGCGACATATTGTCTGGGACTCCCAAGTCCCAGTTCTGCAGCTTTCTGCAGTCTTGCCCCATTTAAATAATATTCAGTTCCTCTACTCTTCCTGCCAAAGTGCATGACTTCACATTTTCCCACATTATATACTGTCTGCCAAGTATTTTGCCCACACACTTAAGTTGACTATATCTCTTTGTAGACTCCTTGCGTCATCATTTGCCTCCCACCAATTTTCGTGTCATCTCTAATATTGGCAAGAGTACTTTCACCTTCCTCATCTAAACCATTAGCATATATTGTGAATAATTGTAGCACTAGCACTGATTTCTGTGGCACTGACCATGTCCCTCATCCCAACTTACCGTCTTCAAGGAGTTAATTAATCTTCTATCGATGTTCATGACTTACCTCCAAAACCACGGGCTCTTATCTTATTAGGGAACACCTCTGGGACACCCACACTAACTAACCCAACTGCCCCGTGGCTGAACACTTTAACTCCGCCTCCCACTCCGCCAAGGACATGCAGGTCCTTAGCCTCCTCCATCGCCAGACCCTGACCACACAACGCCTGGAGAAAGAGCGCCTCATCTTCCGCCTAGGAACCCTCCAACCACACGGGATGAATACAGATTTCTCCAGCTTCCTCATTTCCCCTCCCCCCACCTTATCTCAGTCCCAACCCTCGGATTCAGCACCGCCCTCTTGACCTGCAATCTTCTTCCCGACCTCTCCGCCCCCACCCCCTCTCCGGCCTATCACCCTCACCCTCACCTCCTTCCACCTATCGTATTCCCAGTGCCCCTCCCCAAAATTCCCTCCCCCCCTACCCTTTATCTCAGCCTGCTTGGCACACCAGCCTCATTCCTGAAGAAGGGTTTATGCCCGAAACGTCGATTCTCCTGCTCCTCGGATGCTGCCTGGCCTGCTGTGTTTTTCCAGCACCACACTTTTCAACTCTGGCCTCCAGCATCTGCAGTCCTCACTTTCTCCTCTTATCTTATTAAGCAACCTTATGTATGACATCTTATTGTATGACATCCTTTTGGATATCCAAATATATTGCATCTACAGGCATGAATGTCCCTTCATGGCTACCCTCCTTCGGGCATATTTTGCCAATCTTTGTGAAAATTAAAATCACCCGTGATTAACATGATGGCTTTTTTTGAAGAAAATGCTCTCCTTATCTTTTGATTTATTCTCTGTCCTACAAAACAGGGATTCAAGAACTCCCACCAGGAGTCTTCTTCCCCTTGTTATTTCTTATCACCAGATTCGACATTATTTGATCCAAGATCAATTCTTGTTAATATATTAATTTCACCTCGTACAAACAAAGCCAGCCCACCGCCCTTCTCCCTGTCCTTTCAAAAGGGCACATTGTGCTGAATATTCAGTTCACAGCTTTGATCTCCTTGTAACCGTGTCTCTGTAATGGCTATAAGATCATATCCATTAAACTGCTGTTACTTTATTTAGTTTAAAAACTGCCTTTCCAGTTCTTCCTCCCTCTACTTACAACGTCAATGGTTTTCCTTATCTGTTCGTATGTGTGCAGTAGGGCAAGTTTTATATGGGGTGGTTAGAGTGTAACCAGTAGGTTATATGGTGACACCTTATAGTTATCTGCATGTGGCTGGAATCTGTTTGTTTGGGAAAAATTGTAATTCTTGCTCATTGCAGAAACCTAGTTCGTGCTTTCTGCTTGTCTGAGTCTAAAAAGGACAGTACACTGGGGAAGTTTTGGGTACTTTGATAAATCCTTTGATTTTCGCCATATCTCTGGAAATAGTGGGGCTTAATTTCCTTTGCATTAGCCCAGGGGAAAGTGAGAACTGCTGGAGAGTCAGAGTCTAAAAGTGAGGCGCTGGAAAAGTACAGCAGGTCAGATAGTATCCGAAGAGCAGGAGAGTCGAGCCCTGATGAAGGGCTTATGTCCGAAACATCAATTCGCCTGCTCCTCAGATGCCGCCTGACCTGCTGTGCTTTTCCAGCGCCTCACTTTTTGACTTTTCATGAGCCCAGTGAGACATGACACGCTGCAATGACTCCTTATGCAGTTGAACATGACCAAAAGAGGATTGGCTTGTGAGCAAGGATAAACAGGTTCATCGGTTCATACGTTCATAAGACATAGGAGCAGAATTAGGCCATTTGGCCCATCGAGTCTGCTCTGCCATTCAGTTGGGACTCTACCCACTGGAGTTTAGGGTGATCCCTGGTGTGTGGGGGAGTTAGGGTAAGGACATGGGAGAAGGGTGTTCAGGCCCTAAAATTATTGAACTCGATATTGATTAGGAATCCTCTGGGCTGTCCTGTGTCAAATGGAATTCAATCTGGATAAGTTTGAGGTGGACAGGACAAACAGGTAAAGGAATACAGGATGAATGGTAGGTTCCACAAAGGATCAGGCAGGCCCTTGGTGTGCATGTACACTGGTCCCTTAAGGTAGTGGGACAGGTAGATACGTTGATTAAAATGGCATATACGACACTTGCCTTTATTAGCCAAGGCATAGAATTTAAGAACGAGGAAGTGACGCTGGAACTGTAGAAAGTGCTGGTCAGACCATAGCGAGAGTACTGTGTGCAGTTCTGTAATCCACATAATAGGAGGGGTGTAATAGCACTGGGAGAGGGTGCAGAGGGAGATTTACCAGGATGGTGCCTGGGCTGGAGAGTCTCAGTGATAAAGAGATATTGGACAGACTGGGGTTGTTTTTCTTAGATCAGAGTGGTGCTGGAAAAGCACAGCAGGTCAGGCAGCATCCGAGGAGCAGGAAAATCGACGTTTTGGGCAAAAGCACTTCATATTTCTTAGAGCAGAGGGGACTGAGGGGCACATGATTGAGAGATCTCGAAATTTGAGAGGGTAGATAGGGTAGACAGAGATGAACCTTTCCCCTTGGTGGAGGGATTATTGACCAGGAGACGTAGATTTAAGGGAAAGAGCAGGACGTTTACAGAGGGGCATGAGGAAGAAACCTTTTCTCCCAGAGGGTGGTGGGAAACTAGAACTCACTGCCTGTGAGGGTGGGACAAGCAGAAACCCTCAGAGCTTTGAAGACGGATTTAGATGTGCTTTTGTGATACCAAGGCTACAGGCCAAGTGATGGGAAATGGGATTAGAATAGTTAGGTGGTTGTTTGTGGCCCATATGGACTCGATGGGCCAAAGGGCCTTTTCCCATGCTGTGAATTGCAATTACTTTATGGTTACTGTGAGCAGTGGTATATTATCACTGTGACTCCCTTCTTGGTTAAACACTGTTTCCTGAAGAAGGGCTCATGCCCGAAACGTCGATTCTCCTGCTCCTTGGATGCTGCCTGACCTGCTGCGCTTTTCCAGCAACACATTTTTCAGCTCTGATCTCCAGTATCTGCAGTCCTCACTTTCTCCTAAACACTGTTCAGGCAAGTTACACCTGTTGGTTCTGAGGAAGGGTCGCTGGCCCCGAAATGTTAACTCTGATTTCTCTCCAGAGCTGCTGCCAGACCTGCTGAGCTTTTCCAACAACTTCTGTTTTTGTTTCTGATCCACAGTGTCCGCAGTTCTCTCGAATTTGGTTGCGATGAGAGGAAGCTGATGGGAAATGAGAGATATCTGGTTGTACTGTCTGCACTTTGTAATCTGGAAGAGATTTCGGGATGTGGGAGAAGTGAGATGTGAAAAGGAGGGTCGGGCACGATGCCCTTTCCCTTTAAGAGGTGCTGGTTAGCTCTCCAGTGCTCACAATATTGACCACCCACTCACTGACAGCACCGTTAGTCCCATCAGTGTGCTGCTGTAACTGGCTGCCGGTAAATTATGTATTGCTATCTCAGCACCTACTTTACAGGGGTTAACCGATTCGGCAACACTGGAATGCAAACGTTCATTTGATTAAACAACAGAGGTTCACGCCAGGGCTCAGCTCAGCTGAAAGATCACGGCCAATATGCAGAGACTCCGAAACTGAACTTCACAATAATGTTGAACAACCTGTGTAGCTATGGTTACAGGGCCAATGGTTGTGTTGCTGTGGGATGAGAAACATAGAAAGGCTGATAAGGCCCACATGGGTGTCCAAATTGTACAGTCAGAGCAGATAGGGCAGGTGCCAACATTAGTACTTTACTGAGATCCCAGTTTGGCTGCTTCATAGATGATCGAACTTTGGGAAGCAAGGCATTGAGCTACTGGTGTTGAAGGGGTAGCCCAGGTCTGAGCTATCACAGCAGAGGAGCAGATTACTGCGATGTCCTGGCCTGTGGAATTGTGCATCTGAAGCAAATTCTAGGAGGTGGCCTGATGAAGCTCCTGAAGGATTAAGATAAAAACACTTCTACTCGTAGAGGAAGTCCAAATGAAAGAAAATATCAAGACTCTAATAAAACCAACTGGGATAGAATCTCCTCCGTTGAGGACTGACTCCGAGCCGGCTGGCCGCAGCCAGTGTACTGTGCAAAAAAACCCAAAAAGATTTTAAAAATAAAAGCGACTGGGAATTCAGGAGAGATCTTCACCCAGAGAAGTGTGGAACTCATCACTCTAGACAGCAGTGGAGGCAAATGTAATCTATTATAGAGTCTACAGTCATAGAGATGTACAACATGGTGACAAACCCTTTGATCCATCTCATCCATGCCGACCAGATATCCCAACCCAATCTAGTCCCACCTGCCAGCACCCGGTCCATATCCCTCTAAACCTTCCTATTTATATACCCATCCAGATGCCAACTGTACCAGCCTCCACCACTTCCTCTGGCAGCTCATTCCATATGCGTACAACCCTCTGTGTGAAAAATCCACAGTCCTGAGATTAAGAGTCTCATTTGTCACGATGTTCATCTGAACCATCACGAGTAAATTCACTGACCCCAATTCTTCATCTTGGTAATAGTCTAAATTACTGAGACCACGTGCGGAAAGGTATCCGTGCTAAGTTACAGGAGAGGTGAATCTGTTGCTGAGCATTAGTTTGTTACATATTGCTTAATTGCTAGTTACATCCTGTCTGAGTCTCATGTTGAGGCCTCAGGGTAGACTCCAGAGTAAGTACAAATTAGCTACATAAATCATAGCACCAGAGCAAATATTAATGGGTTAACTCCAACCAGATATAGTCCAAGAGTGACCTTGTACAATCTCCTTTAGAACCACATGGAAAGGAGGGTCAGTAGGTTGCTGGTTCAATGCTGTCTGACAGCATGGTAAGCACACCAGGCACCAACACAAACCTTCAGTAAACAGGGATTGCAACAAACACAACATGGTGAATAAATGTCTGTAACCTCCCCAGTCACCATTAATCCATGTCAGCCATGAGGCATGTGAATGAATTTTGTTCTGTGTGACTAAGCTACCGTCAATCAACAATGGTGATGCACATTAAGTGATTCAAGTGAACCAGATCTAATTTAAAATATTTACAAGTGAACCCACCCTTGGGCGACTGTCTGGAGTTTGCAGGTTCTCCCCGTGTCCGTGTGGGTTTCCTTCAGGTGCTCCAGTTTCCTCCCACAGTGCAGAGATGTGCAGTTTAGGGTGCATTGGTCATGCTAAATTGCCCATAGTGTCCAGAGATGTGCAGGTTAGGGTGCATTGGTCATGCTAAATTGCCCATAGTGTCAAGAGATGTGCAGTTTAGGGTGCATTGGTCATGCTAAATTGCCCATAGTGTCCAGAGATGTGCAGATTAGGGTGCATTGGTCATGCTAAATTGCCCATAGTGTCCAGAGATGTGCAGTTTAGGGTGCATTGGTCATGCTAAATTGCCCATAGTGTCCAGAGATGTGCAGGTTAGGATGCATTGGCTATGCTAAATTGCCCATAGTGTCCAGAGATGTGCAGGTTAGGATGCATTGGCTATGCTAAATTGCCCATAGTGTCCAGAGATGTGCAGATTAGGGTGGATTTGCCTTGCGAAATGCAGGGTTATAGGGATGGAGGGGGGAGGCGGGGTGGTGTGATGCTCTTTGGAGGGTTGGTGCGGACTTGTTGGGCCGAATGGCCTGCTTCCATACTGTAGGGATTCCACGAACATTCCATGAACTCCGTGCTCCCAACATTTTAACGGCAGTGGAGTCAGACAGGGAAGTTGTGACCATTGTGACGACTCTCCCTGCATCTCTTGCAGGTTTTTCTTCCAGCCCAGACCTACATACTGAATTCTCAGAGAGGATTCCCCCACTCAAAAGCTTCCTCTACTATGGAATCCCCTCTCTCAGGGTATTGTGGGTCCACCTGCAGCACATGGACTGCAGCGGTTCAAGAAGGCAGCTCATCCCCAGGGGCAACTCGGGACGGGCAATAAAAACTGGACCCATCCAGTGACACCCACATCCCACAAGAGAATTTTTTAAAAACGCACACTTGCTTCCTGTCTGACACTTTAAATTTTAATTGTAATTGTGTGGGGAATGGTTAGAAAAAAAAAGCAGGGGTCTGATTTTCCGCTGTTAAGAACAGACAAATTGCACAGTTTTCACTCCTTCCACGTAAGGGTTTTGTGTGTGAAATCAGAGGGCAGTGGTCAGAGTTTGATTGTGTGACAGAAGGTCAGTGCCCTGTGTATGTGTGTGTTTAAATGAGAATATGGGATTGGGATGATAAATAAGTTTGCAGAAGACATGGAGATTGGCTGTTTGGTTGTTGGTGATGCTCTTTGGAAGGAGGGACAAGACAAGAGAGCCATCAATGACTGGCAGGACACTAGGAAGCCCAGAGGGACAGAGGGACTTTAGGGTACTTGTCCATAGATACCTGAAGATGCCAGGACAGGTTAATAGAGTAGTTAAGAAGACAAATGTGACTCTTGCCTCCAGTCGTGGCATAGATTATAGGAGCAGGGAGGCCATGTTGGAGATGTACAGGACTTTGGTGAGGCCACAGCTGGAGTACTGTGTGTGGTTCTGGTCCCCACACTGTAGGAAGGATGTGACTGCACTGGAGGGGGTGCAGAGGGAGATACCCCAGGATGGTGCCTGGGATGGAGCATCTCAGTGATAGAGAGAGGCTGGATAATCTCGGGCTGTTTTCTTTGGAGCAGAGAAGGTTGGTGGGGGGGACCCTGATAGAGGAGTGTAATATTATGAGGGGCATGGAAAGGGTGGGTAGGAATAGCTGCCTGGCTTGCTGTGTTCTTCCAGCCTTCTGCCTGTCTACTTTGGATTCCAGAATCTGCAGTATTTTTTTTGTCTCTGATTGGGCAAGATTGGCAGATTTTCTTACCTGAAGGACATTAGTGAACCTGATGGGTTTTCATCACAATTAACAGTGGTCACTATTAAGGCAGTTTTCTCTTTATTGAATCTATTGGTACAATTAGTAAGTTTGCAGATGACACCAAAATTGGAGATGTATTGGACAGCGAAGAGGGTTACCTCAGATTACAACAGGATCTGGACCAGATGGACCAATGGGCTGAGAAGTGGCAGATGGAGTTTAATTCAGATAAATGCGAGGTGCTGCATTTTGGGAAAGCAAATCTAAACAGGACTTATACACATAATGGTAAGGTCCTAGGGAGTGTTGCTGAACAAAGAGACCTTGGAGTGCAGGCTCATAGCTCCTTGAAAGTGGAGTCGCAGGTAGGATAGTGAAGAAGGCGTTTGTTATGCTTTCCTTTATTGATCAGAGAACTGAGTACAGGAGTTGGGAGAAAGTGAGGACTGCAGATGCTGGAGATCAGAGCTGAAAATGTGTTGCTGGAAAAGCGCAGCAGGTCAGGCAGCATCCAAGGAGCAGGAGAATCGACGTTTCGGGCATGAGCCCATCTTCAGGAATGGGCTTCCTGAAGAAGGGCTCATGCCCGAAACGTCGACTCTCCTGCTCCTAGGATGCTGCCTGACCTGCTGCGCTTTTCCAGCAACACATTTTCAGTACAGGAGTTGGGAGGTAATGTTGCGGTTGTACAGGACGTTGGTGAGGCCACTGTTGGAATATTGCATTCAATTCTGATCTCCTTCCTATTGGAAAGATGTTGTGAAACTTGGAAGAGTTCAGAAAAGATTTACAAGGATGTTGCCAGGGTTGGAGGATTTGAGCGATAAATAGACAAAGTCTTTTCCCTGGGATAGGGGAGTCCTGAACTGGAGGGCAAAGATATAAAAGAGACCTAAGGGGCAACTTTTTCATGCAAAGGGTGGTACGTGTATGGAATGAGCTGCCAGAGGAAGTGGTGGAGGCTGGTACAATTGCAACATTTAAGAGGCATTTGGATGGGTATATGAATAGGAAGGGTTTGGAGGGATATGGGCCGTGTGCTGGCAGATGGGACTAGATTGGGTTGGGATATCTGGTGGGCATGGGCTGGTTGGACCGAAGGGTCTGTTTCTGTGCTGTACATCTCTAAGACTCTATGACTCTATCTGCCATGCTAGGATTCAAGCCCCCATCCCCACAGATTTAGCCTTGATTACTAGCCCAGGATTTTTAACCACACTACCTTGCCTCTGTCTAAGATGTAAAGCTGATGGGACTTTACTACAACTGACAGAGGCTACCATCAGGCCTGCTTTTAATACACAAACAAAAGCAGAAATTAGATTAGATTCCCTAAAGTGTGGAAACAGGCTCTTCAGCCCAACAAGTCCACACCAACCCTCTTAAGAGAAACCCACCCAGACCCAATTCCCTTACCCTACCCTATTTACCCCTGACGAATGCACCTAACAATATGGGCAATTTAACATGGCCAATTCACCTGACCTGCACATCTTTGGTTTGTGGGAGGAAACCCACACAGAGATAGGGAGAACATGTAAGCTCCACACAGACAGTCACCTGAGGCTGGAATTGAACCCAGGTCCCTGGTGCTGTGCGGACCAGTGCTAACCACTGAGCCACCGTACCACCCTTTACTGGAGAAACTCTGGCAGCATGTGTGAAGAGAAAACAGAGTTAACGTTTTTGGACCAGTGACCCTTCTTTATATTTTTCTCTTTGTTCATTCATGGGACGAGCAGTATTTATTGCCCATCCTTAATTGCCTAGAGGGTAGTTAAGAGCCAACCACATTGATCTGGGTCTGGAGTTACATGTAGGCCAGATCAGGTAAGGATGGCAGCTTCCTTCCATCAAGGTCATCAGTGAACCAAGTGAGTTTTTCCAACAATCATAGTCATCATTAGATAAGTGGCTCAGTGGTTAGCACTGTTGCCTCATAGAGCTAGGGTCCCAAGTTCAATTCCAGTCTTGGGTAACTATCTGTGTGGAGTTTGCATTTTCTCCCTCTGTCTGTGTGAGTTTCCTCCCACAATCCAAACATGTGCAGGGTAGGTGAAATGCCTATGCTAAATTACCCATAGTGTTCAGGGATGTATACGGTAGGTTCATGAGTTAGGGGAATGGTCTGGGTGGTTACTATGTGGAGGGTCAGTGTAGACTTGTTGGGCCAAAGGGCCTGTTTCCGCACTGTAGGGATTCTATGGAACACCTATGATTCTATTTTTAATTCCAGTTATTTATTAAATTCAAATTCCATCATCTGCTCTGACAGGATTTGAACCCATGTCCCCCATAGTATTATCTGGGTCTCTGGTATTATCTGGTATTAACAGTCCAGCGATAATACCACTTGGCCATCATCTCCCCGCGAGCTGCTTTTAATTGAGCTTTTTGCCCCTAGTCCGATCCCACCATCGCCACTGGGCCAGCACCTCTCTTAAAATCAATTGCGCGGTTCAAATCAGTAATTGATTGATTTTCACTGACAGAAAATATCCACTGGAATTCGGAGTTGGAGCACAGGCTGAAAATACCATGAATCCTACCCACAATGCCTTGCCAGCGGTGTCCACATTCCACAGGAGACCAAAGAAATTTCAAAACAATTTACACTAAAGTTCTTCAGGTTAAGTAAACAAAATCGATTGTGATTTTGATTAAAGGAAGCTTGTCCTTATTTTAAAGAGTGAATAAACAATCTTTGTCGCAAATTTAACTAAGTGCTTTTAGGTGGGAAGAGCCTTGGGCTGCAGACGAGTTGCAGCGAGTCACATATTTTTCCCTTTCAGGTTATCGCAATACCCGACAGCTCAAACTCCGCACTAAAGGTTATCTCCCGGTATGCTGCCTTGACAGATGTGGTACATTTTAAAACGAAGAGGGATGGGTTCTAGTTTCAAGTCCAGCTGCAGAAACCTCAACACAATGTTCAAGTTGACACACTGAGGGAATGCTGCACTGTCAGAGAGGTTTTGACGAAACAGCTAAAGCAAAGACCTATCTGCCCTCTCGAGGTGGGGATTGGTGGGTGTGTGTGTGAGAGAGAGTGAGACAGACAGACAGAGAGAGCGTTGAGTCCAGGAGTTGGGGCGTCATGTTACAGCTGTACAAGAAATTGGTCAGGCCACATTTGGAGCACTGCATACAGTTCTGGTCACCTGGCTGTAGGAAGCATGTTATTAAACTGGAATGGAGTAGAAAAAGATTTGCAAGGATGTTACCAAGACTGTAGGCTTAAGGTATAAGGAGAGGCAGGGTAGGATGGAATTTATTTTCAGTGGAGTGTAAGAGGCTGAGGGATGACTTACATAGGTTTGTAAAGTCATGAGGGGCATGGATAGCCAAGGTCTTTTTCCAAAGGTAGGGGAGTCCAAAACTAGAGGGCATAGGCTTCAGGTGAGAGAGGAAAGATTTAAAAGGGACATAAGGGGCAACATTTTCACCAGAGGGTGGGATGTGCATGGAACAAGCTGACAGAGGATGTGATGTAAGCTGGTACATTTTAAAAGGCATCTGGGTGGATGCATGACGTGGAATACAAACACCAGCATATGCCAGTTGGGCTGAATGGCCTGTTTCTTTGCCAGAGTTCTCCATTAATCAGATTCACTAATGTGCTTTGGGGAGGGAAATCTGCCGTCCTTACCCAGTCTGGCCCACATGTGATTCCAGACCCACACCAATGTGGTCGACCCTGATTATTCAAGAACAATTAGGGACAGGCATAAAATGCCGAATGTAGCAGAGTCGCCCAGAAAAAAGACTATTTAAAATTGTTGCAGAAGAGCGATTCACACGTGTGGTATCCTGGGACTGAGCCAAGTGTATTTGATAGCCAGAGGTGAAAGAAGATATGTGCGATCCACTTTTATAGAGTATGAGTCGTTGCTAAAATTCCACCTCAACCAGCAGCACTGTGAGAAAATGATCAGCTGGACCCAGCTGTGGGGGATCTTGCTGTGCGCACATTTTGGCTGCCCACTGATCCCTGCATTGCAGTGGTGAGCACTCTGTGGGCTATGAACTCCTGAGGCTGTGACGCATTCCTGTAACAGATGCAGGTCTCATTTTTCACAGTGAGAGATATGAGATCGCAGCTCGTGCAAAACAAAAACCCACAAAACCTCCTCTCCCAGATTAAAAGGCCCCTCTCATTTTACTTTAGGCATGAGATCTCAGGCTTCCTGCCAAAAGGTTTCATCACGTGAGCCTTCTAAATGCCCCACCCAGTCAAATAGCTCTCCTCCACTTCTCTGACATGTCTGTTACTGACGGATATTTCAATTCTCATCAACCTGTCCAGATATGTAAAGAGACAAGAAAACTGCAGATGCTGGATTCCAAAGTAGACAGGCAGGAGGCTGGAAGAACACAGCAAGTTAGGCAGTATCAGGAGGTGGAGCGGTCGACGTTTCGGGTCTAACCCTTCCTCAGAGCTACACCCAAAGCATCGACCTCTGCACCTCCTGATGCTGCCTGGCTTGCTGTGCTCTTCTGGGTATGTACTGACACACCTCTGAGGCAATTCCAAAGTAGACAGGCAGGAGGCTGGAAGAACACAGCAAGTTAGGCAGTATCAGGAGGTGGAGCGGTCGACGTTTCGGGTCTAACCCTTCCTCAGAGCTACACCAAAGCATCGACCTCTGCACCTCCTGATGCTGCCTGGCTTGCTGTGCTCTTCTGGATATGTACTGACACACCTCTGAGGCAGGTGGGACTTGAACAGGCAGGGACAGTATCACTGCACCGCAAGAGTCCCCACTGTCACTGAAAAACCCAAAAATAAAAATAAACCCAAAAATAAAAAAATCCGGAAGCAAACTCATACTTTCCCAATTAATAGTCTCTCATGAGATTAATATTTCATTCTGGGGAAATTGAGGATAAAAAATTGAACGAGGAGAAAGTGAGGACTGCAGATGCTGGAGACCAGAGTTGAAAAGTGTGGTGCTGGAAAAGCGCAGCAGGCCAGGCAGCATCCGAGGAGCAGGAGAATCGACGTTTTGGGCATAAGCCCTTCTTCAGGATTCCTGAAGAAGGGCTTATGCCCGAAACATCGATTCTCCTGCTCCTCGGATAAAAAATTGAAGTCATAGAAATGTTGATGTTGTGTCTGTCTGCTCAAAGTGACGGCCACAGGTTAAAAGAGAATGTGCTCCAACAATAGAACAACTGCCCAGTGCTTTCCTCTAGTTTAGTCAGGTGTTTGGCAGTACAGTATTGGCCAAAGGCACTCTGTTGCTAGGGCTTTCTTTACCGTTTCTAAGGGTGGCGACTTCAGGTGTGTTTGCCTCAACACGAGAAAAACACAAAGGGTGGAATTCTCTCGGTTTCAACTGGAGATTTCACTGCATCCCTCTCATTGTGCAGAAAGCAGCAGCCAAAACACCTCTGCCCTGAGGCAGGGCGCGGTCCCCATACATTTCTAAACCTGGAGCGTTCTTTGTGTCTGCACTCACTCGTGAGCTTGCTCTTTCAGAAGGCGAAGGGTTTGAAGGAAGAGCAGGCACAGTGTGAGATCTAGGAGGTGGACATCAGAGAGAGAGAGAGAGAGAGACCAGGAATATGCCTTGGATTGCCACAAGAAACATTCTCTGCTTTCTGCTTGCTACGGTGAGAATTTTATTTGCTGCAAGTTTGGGGAGTTTTGAATGAAAATAGGACTGAAGTGTTTTGCAAAGTTTAAAATCTGCCCTGTCACTTTTTTTAAAAGTCATGCTTTTTGTAATTCTCGACAGAAAAGGTCACTGTCTATTTAATCCCATTTGTGAGCTCATTTACTGCGAAGCACCAATGTTTCCACTCTGTAAATTGTCTTCCTGACCCCAGCCTGCCCTCTGAAAGCGGTAGTAATCTCCCTGCTGCTTCCAATCTCTCTATATGGGCTTCTGGCTTCACACCAGATTTCACCGGCAGTAATTTGTCCTTTTAAAGCTTCCTTTTAAAGCTTTTTCTTACGTGTTGTGTTCGTTAAACTCCTAAAAGATTTGTGGACTTCAGTACGTCAATGATTGGAAGTGATCACATCAGTGAACAAATCACCTGGATTTTTCCGACTGGAGGCCTGTGACCAGTGGTGTGCCCCAAGGGTCGGTGCTGGGTCCACTGCTTTTTGTCATTTGTACAAATGATTTGCACGTGAACATAGGAGTGAACATAGTATGTTTGTAGATGACACCAAAATTTGAGGTGTAGTGAACAGGGAAGAAGGTTACCTCAGAATACAATGGCACTGTGATCAGATGGGCCGATGGGCCAAGGAGTGGCAGATGGAGCTTAATTTAGATAAATGTAAGGTGCTGCATTTTGGCAAACCAGGGCAGGGCTTATATACTTAACGGTAAGGTCCTGGGGAGTGCAGGTCCACAGTTCTATGAAAGTGGAGTCACAGGTTGAGAGGGTGGTGAAGAAGACATTTGACACACTTGCCTTGATTGGTCAGTGTATTGAGTATAGGAGTTGGGAGGTCATGTTACAGCTGCACAGGACATTGGCGTGGATAGGATAAATAGACAAGGTCTTTTCCCTGGGGTAGGGGAGTCGAGAACTCTAGGGCATAGATTTAAGGTAAGAGGGGAATAATTTAAAAGGGACTCCAGGGGCAACTTTATTACGCAGAGGGTGGTACATGTATGGAATGAGCTGCCAGAGGAAGTGCTGGAGGCTAGTACAATTACAATGTTTAAAGGGCATTTGGATGGGTATATGAATAGGAAGGGTTTGGAGGGATATGGGCCGGGTGCTGGCAGGTGGGACTAGATTAAGTTAGGATATCTGGTTGGCATGGATGAGGGGTCTATCTCTCTGCTGGACAACTTTATAAACGAAATGCACTGAATTTTAGATTAGATTCCCTTACAGTATGGAAGCAGGCCCTTCGGCCCAACAAGTCCACACCAACCCTCCGAAGAGTAACCCACCCAGACTCATTTCCCTCTGACTAGTGCACCTAACCCTATGGGCAATTTAGCATGGCCAACTCACCTAACCTGCACATTTTTGGACTGTGGGAGGAAACCGGTGCTGCTGGGTCCACTGCTTTTTGTCATTTGTACAAATGATTTGCACGTGAACATAGGAGTGAACATAGTATGTTTGTAGATGAGACCAAAATTTGAGGTGTAGTGAACAGGGAAGAAGGTTACCTCAGAATACAATGGCATTGTGGTCAGATGGGCCGATGGGCCAAGGAGTGGCAGATGGAGCTTAATTTAGATAAATGTAAGGTGCTGCATTTTGGCAAATCAGGGCAGGGCTTATACACTTAACGGTAAGGTCCTGGGGAGTGTTACTGAACAAACAGACCTTGGGGTGCAGGTCCACAGTTCTATGAAAGTGAAGTCGCAGGTCGAGAGGGTGGTGAAGAAGACATTTGACACACTTGCCTTGATTGGTCAGTGTATTGAGTATAGGAATTGGGAGGTCATGTTATAGCTGCACAGGACATTGGCGTGGATAGGATAAATAGACAAGGTCTTTTCCCTGGGGTAGGGGAGTCGAGAACTCTAAAGCATAGATTTAAGGTAAGAGGGGAATGATTTAAAAGGAACTCCAGGGGCAACTTTATTACGCAGAGGGTGGTACATGTATGGAATGAGCTACCAGAGGAAGTGGTGGAGGCTGGTACAATTACAATGTGTAAAGGGCATTTGGATGGGTATATGAATAGGAAGGGTTTAGAGGGATATGGGCCGGGTGCTGGCAGGTGGGACTAGATTAAGTTAGGATATCTGGTTGGCATGGATGAGGGGTCTATCTCTCTGCTGGGCAACTTTATAACACGAAATGCACTGAATTTTAGATTAGATTCCCTTACAGTATGGAAGCAGGCCCTTCGGCCCACCAGTCCACACCAACCCTCCGAAGAGTAACCCACCCAGACCCATTTCCATCTGACTAGTGCACCTAACCCTATGGGCAATTTAGCATTGCCAACTCACCTAACCTGCACATTTTTGGACTGTGGGAGGAAACCGGTGCAAACCCAGAGGAAAACCACGCAGACACGGGGAGAATGTGGAAAACTCCACAGACAGTTGCCCGAGGCTGGGATTGACCCTGGATCCGTGGCGCTGTGAGGCACCAGTGCTAACCACTGAGCCCCTGTGCCACCCTGATACTGGCCTTTATGATTTTGCTGAAAGGTTTGTTAGTTGTGGATGTGTGCAATTATTTTGTAAATGAAGGAACGTATTAGAAATTATGAGCGATTGTTGTAAGCAATCTGAGCGTTACTTAAAGGGGTGATATGACAACAAATTGTGACTGATACCTACAGCCCTCCCTCTTTGGTAAGAGGTAATGCTGAGGTTGGTGCATTTTGAAATGACTTAGAATTCAGAATTGTTCTTCCTCTGCTCTTCCCTCACATCTCTCCCTCCACCACGACTCCCACCTTTCTTTTACAACAGTTAGAATTTACTTTCTCTGGATTTAAAGTTGCTTTAGGATTTAGAACATAGAACAATACAGCGCAGTGCAGGTCCTTTGGCCCTCGATGTTGCACCAACCTGTGAAACCAGTCTGAAGCCCATCTATCCTACACTATTCCATTTTCGTCCATGTGTCTCTCCAATGACCATTTAATTTAACCTTGTGTCTTCAGCTGCGTGGTCCGAGTCTGCAATTTCCTCCCTCAACTTTGCCACCTTATCTCCCATTTCCTTCTCAATAACTAATCTTTGCGACCACTGTTCTAAATATGGCGTCGTGTGGATTGGCGTTGCAATTCATTTGGTAAAGGTCCCTTGGGGTGTTCAATGAAGTACCTTGAGGTGTTTTAAGGCACTACGTAAATGCAGGTTCAGCAGCTGCTGTCACCATGACCCAGGGGATGGTGAATTCCAAACCTTCATCGTGAAGCTGCCGAGTTGCAGCTGAGACAGCAATCAGCAGCCATGGACCAGTTGGTCTGCATTCCTCTTGTTTAGAAACCTTCAGTCTTGGGGCATGAACATCAGAGTCTGGATTAGCATCTGTTGCCCACCCCTGATCGTTTTTGAACAGAGTGTCTTGCTCAGTCACTACGGAGGGAGTTCAAGAGCCCGTTGCTGCCATCACATGTCAGCTGGACCGGGCAAAGACTGGGCAGCCCCTCTCCTGTTCGCGAATCGGATGGGTTTTTTTTAATAAGAATTGGCAATTTCACTTCGGAATTCAAGAATTGAATCGAAATGTAACTATCTGCCAAGCTGGTGCTGTTTTCCTTGGAGCGTCAGAGGCCGAGGGGTGACCTTATAGTGGTTTATAAAATCATGAGGGGCCAAAGGGGCAGTTTATTCACGCAGAGGGTGGTGCATGTGTGGTATGTGCTGCCAGAGGAAGTGGTAGAGGCTGGTACAATTACAGCATTTAAAAGGCATCTGGATGGGTATATGAACAGGAAGGGTTTGGAGGGATATGGGCCAAATGCTAGCAAATGGGACTAGATTAATCTGGTTGGCATGGACGAGTTGGACCGAAGGGCCTGTTTCCATGCTGTACATCTCTGTGACTATATGGCTCTGATGTTACGGTGAGATTCAGACCTGAGCCACCAGGTCATTAGCCTGAGGTTCTGGATTACTAAGCGAGAGTCATCCCCACAATGCCAAATAGTTTTATTTCTATTAGAATGGACAGTGGTCATCATGAGGCCGGATTTAATGTTGAATAAAAATCAGCAATGGCAGAATGTAAACCCCTTGTCCTCAATGAATTGACCGGTGCTTTGATTTATTAGCCCAGTGACTTTACCAGTAATGACAGTCATTATAGGGGACTTTAACTTCCCCAACATTGACTGGACATGCTATAACTCTAGTACGTTGGATGAATCAGTTTTAGTCCAATGTGTACAGGAGGGTTTCCTGAAAGTATGTTGAAGGGCCGACAAGAGGGGAGGCCACACTGGGGTCTAGATTAGAATGGTGCTGGAAAAGCACAGCAGGTCAGGCAGCATCCGAGGAACAGGAGAATCGACATTTCGGGCAAAAGCCCTTCACAGGAGGCCACACTGGATCTGGTGCTTGGTAATGAACCAGGCCAGGTGTTTGATTTGGTTGTAGGTGAGCACTTTGGAGAGAGTGACCATAATTCAGTTGCGTTCAGTTTAGCGATGGAAAGGGATAGGTACATGCCACAGGTCAGAGTTACAGATCAGCTGGAAGGATTTAAAGAGAGAGTTAATAAGAGCAAAGAGAGGACACGAGCAGTCTTTAGCAGGTAGAATAGAGGGGAACCCTAAAGCTTTCTATAGGTATGTGAGGGATAAAAGGAAGACTAGGGTAGGAATAGGGCCAGTCAAAGACAGAAGTGGGAAGTTGAGTGTGGACCCTGTGGAGATCGGAGAGGTGCTAAACGAACATTTCTCATTGGTGTTCACTCAGGAAAAGGAGAATATTGTAGAAGAGAAGAATGAGATACAAGGTATTAGACTAGAAAGGATCGAGGTTAGTTACAAAGAAGTGTTATCAATTCTAGAAGGAGTGAAAGTAGACAACTCCCCTGGGCCAGATGGGATTTATCCAAGGATACTCTGGGAAGCTAGGAAGGTGGTGTTGGAGCCTTTGGCTTTGATCTTTAAGTCATCATTGTCTACAGGTTTAGTACCAGAGGACTGGAGGATTGCAAATGCTGTGCCCTTGTACAAGAAGGGCTGTAGAGATGACCCAGGTAATTATAGACCCGTGAGCCTTGCGTCTGTTGTAGGAAAAGTTTTGGAAAGGATTATAAGAGATAAGATTTACAATCATCTAGCAAGCAACAATTTGATTTCAGATAGTCAACATGGTTTCGTCAAGGCAGGACGTGTCTCACAAACCTCATTGAGTTTTTTGAGAAGGTGACTAAGCATGTAGATGAGGGTAGGCCAGTTGACATGGTATACATGGACTTCAGTAAAGCTTTGATAAGGTTCCACATGGTAGGCTGTTGGAGAAAATGCAGAGGCATGGGATTGAGGGTGATTTAGCAGTTTGGATTAGAAACTGGCTTTCTGAGAGAAGGCAGCGAGTGGTGGTTGATGGAAAATATTCAGCCTGGAGTCCAGTTACTAGTGGTGTGCCACAAGGATCTGTTTTGGGACCACTGCTGTTTGTCATTTTTATAAATGACTTGGACACAGGTATAGGTGGATGGGTCAGTAAGTTTGCAGATGATGCTAAAGTCGGTGGAGTAGTGGACAGTTTGGAATAATGTTGCAGGTTGCAAGGGGACTTGGATAAACTGCAGAATTGGGCTGAGAGGTGGCAAATGGAGTTCAATGCAGCTAAATGTGAGGTGATGCCCTTTGGGAAGAATAACAGGAAGGCAGAGTACTGGATCAATGGAAAGATTCTTGGTAGTGTGGATATGCAGAGGGATCTTGGAGTCCACGTACATTGACCCCTGAAAGTTGCCACCCAGGTTGATAGTGCTGTT
>NC_057713.1:6300937-6326525 GCF_004010195.1 Chiloscyllium plagiosum
GATGTCAGAGGCAGGTTCTTTACTCAGAGAGTGGTAAGGGTATGGAATGCCCTACCTGCCAATGTAGTTAACTCAGCCACATTAGGGAGATTTAAACAATCCTTGGATAAGCACATGGATGATGATGGGATAGTGTAGGGGATGAACTTAGAATAGTTCGCAGGTCGGCGCAACATTAAGGGCCGAAGGGCCTGTTCTGCGCAGTATTGTTCTATGTTCTATGATGTGGAGGTGCCCATGTTGGACTGGGGTGGACAAGGTCAGAACTTATAGAACACCAGGTTATAGTCCAACAGGTTTATTTGAAATCACAAACTTTCAGAGCACTGTCCCTTCATCAGGTAAAGTCAGATAAACCTGTTGCACTATAACCTGGTGTCATGTGACTTTGACCTTTACCAATAATGCCGCTTTCTTGTAAATACTGTCCCCAAAAATATTGAAGGCTACAGGATAAAGGTGGGTATATCGAATCAGGGACAGCCACGATTTCGCTCAGACCCAAGGCTCTAAACAACTCCACCTCCCCAACTCACATGTCCTTAGTAACTTGCCGACCTCCCCCATTACCACTCACTCATTAGGATGAGTGAGGGTGAAAACTTACTGAGCAACATTTACCGTGGAAGGAAAGTGAGGGTGGGAAACTCGAAGAAATGAGACACACAGCTGACTCACATTATGAGCTAGAGCAATATTTGTATCAAAGGGGAAGAAGATCATTTCAACCCTGCACATCTTTGGACTGTGGGAGGAAACCAGAGCACTCGGAGGAAATCCACGCAGACACGGGGAGAACATGCAATCTCCACACAGACAGTCATCCGAGGATGGGATTGAACCTGGGCCCCTGGCACTGTGTGGCAGCTGTGCTAACCACTGAGCCATCATGCCACCCCACTCAGTGCCAGGGCATTTAGGGATTGGTAACAAATGCTGACCTTGCCAGCAACACCCACATCCCGTGGAAGAATAAAATAATCTGTTAAAATGACCCACTAACAGATGCAGTTGTCTGTTTAGCTACAGTTTCTGTCGTCTTTGATGATTTGTTTGCAATTTCGGCACAGTGAGCTTCAGGCAAGTTCAATTAACAACTAGGTAGTGCTTCCAGACATGTTCTTTCCCATGTAATTGGTTTAATGGAAGGGAATTTTAATGCCAAGGAGACCATCTCCATCATAAAAAAACATGATTACAGATTCCTGAACATGAAGGTTATTTGTGTCATTGGGTGCCATTTTCAGTTTGACACACGCGCACAGACACACACACAGACGCACACATAGATGCACACGTACTCAGACACACACAGGAATGCACAGACACATTCACACATAGAGACACGCCCACACTCATAGACACACACACACACACATACAATTTTGTTCCACTTCTCTTACCCTTTTGTATAACCTGTGAAGCCTTCATTTTTTAATTGAAATCCAATCCTCCTGTTGAACATGATGATTGAGTCTGCTTTCACCATTCTTTCAGGCTGTATATTCTAGATCACAACACGCTTGGTTTCAAAACACTTTTCCTAACTCTTTGCATCCTATTGTTTAATTGTTTTGAATGATACGGATAATTGCAATGTAAACAATATGGATAGCATAGTGTACTGGAACCATGTCCTTGTGGCAACATCAGAAATAAGAGTGGGAGTAGACCCATCAGCCCTTTGAGTGTGTTCTACCAGTCAGTAAGATCACAGCTGCTCTGACTTTGCCTCAGCACCATTTTCCTGCCTGCGCTCTTGTCAATCAAAAGTCTGTTTAGCTCAGCATTGGTTATACTCACTGCTGTCTGCAATACAGAATTCACAGAATTGCGTGTTGGAGAGAAGAAGCGTCACTCTTTAAAGTTTATGAAATCATGAGGAGTGTAGATCAAGTGTCTTTTGCCTAGATTGGGGGATTTCAAGACTAGGTCACTTATTTTTAAGGGGAGGAGATGAAGATTTATAAAAAGACATGAAGGGCAATTTAGTTTTTACACTGAGAGTGATTCACATGTAGAAAAAGTAATGGATACAGTTACAATGTTTAAAAGACATTTAGATAACTAAATGGGTTAAGCAATGTTTGGAGGGATATGGGTCAAGCGCAGGCAGGTGGGACTAGCTTAGTTTAGGATTATGGTTGGCATGGACTCTATGAGTCTGTTCTCTTGTGGGGCATGGGCACCGTTGGTAAACTCATCTCTGTCTTAAGTCGGAGAGCCCTCAGCCTTAAATTGATCCCTTTGGTTCTACATTCTCCTATCAGAGGGATCATCCTCTCACCATCCACTCTGTCAATGCCCCTCAGAATACTGTACATTTCAATAAAGTCATCTCTCGATCTTCTAAACTCCAATGACTGTAGGCCCAACCTGCTCAACCCTTGTCCTAAGATCAGATGCTTCACCCCAGGATTTGCTCTGGTGAACCTGCTCTGAACTGCTGCCAATCTCCCTGGAGACTGACACTGTACTCAGTGGACAAAAGTGAGGACTGCAGATGCTGGAAACCAGAGTCTAGATTAGTGTGGTGCTGGAAAAGTTCAGCAGGTCAGGCAGCATCCGAGGAGCAGGAAAATCAACATTTAGAGCAAAAGCCCTTATCAGGAATAGAGGCTGAGTGCCTCCAGGGTGGAGAGATAAATGGGGGGGAGGAGGGGGGAAGGTAGCAAAGAGTACAATAGGGGAATGGGGGTGGGGATGGAGGTGATAGGTCAGAGAGGAGGATGGAGCGGATAGGTGGGAAGGAAGATAGGCAGGTAGGACAGGTCATGAGGACAGTGCTGAGTAGGTCCACCTTCTGCCTCACCAACACTCGATCCAATTATAGCTCCTTCCTTTTATACAACATCCCCCTTCATTGCAAAAACTGACATTACATTTGCCTTCCTAATGACCTGCCTTAGGGAGGACAGTTTGCTTACCGCTTTTACATATCGACTGAAAAGACCCACAGCCCCAACACTGCTACAGAAACAAGAACAGAAATTGCTGGAAAAGCTCAGCAGCATCTGTGGAGAGAAAGTAGACTTAACGTTTCAGGTCCAGTGACCCTTCCTCAGAACATTCTGCAGAAGCTGGAAGTCTGAATTAAAAAAAAAACAGAAACAGTGGAAATCTGTAGAGAGAGAGAGAGAGTTACTGCTTGCTAGGGAGAGGGAGAGGTTTTAGAAGGGAATTCTGGATCTTAAGATGCAGGAAATTGGCCTGTAACAGATGATTATAATTGGTTTTTGATACAAAATAAGAAAAAGTTTGCCCACATTTTTCCGAATACTGAACGATTCTCCTCCACTGCCTTCTGGTATTGGATTAATCAGACTGCAAATTTTCCCAGTCTGATCCCTGGAGTGGCAGGGAGAACATATAAAGTAAGGTTGCATCTGTTAGGATTGTAGCCACTGGGATTCAAATGAATGAAGGGGAAATCTCATAGAAACTTACAAACTTTTAACAGGTCCAGACAGGGTAAACTCAGGGATGATGTTCCCATGATCAGGGAGGCCATAACTGGGGAGGGGTGGTGGTGGTCATAGTCTAAGGATATGGGGTGGGCCATTTCGGACTGAGATGAGGAGAAATGTCTTCACCCAGAGAGTGGGGAGCCTGTGGGATTCTCTGCCACAGGAAGCAGTTGGGGCCAAAACATTGAATGTTTTCAAGAAGGAGTTAGATACAGTTCTTAGTGCTGAAGGGATCGAAGGGAATGGGGAGAAAGTGGGAACAGGGGACTTAGTTGGAGGGTAGGGGGTTTGCTGTGGCGATTTGGCTACATATCAAGAAATGTGCATCCTGGCTCTAAAGGGTGTTAGCATGTCCCCCTATGTATAATCTGTGTGTGCAGGTGTTAGCAGATCCCTCTGTGTGTGTGTGTGTGTGTAGGTGTTAGTGTGTCCCTCTGTGTATATGATCATATTGAATGGCAGAGCAGGGTTGAAGGGCCGAAAGGCCTCCTCCTGCTCCTGCTTTCCATGTTTCTCTCTACATTTATGAATTTTCATTGAGAAGTTGGCCTTGTGATGAATATACTCTGTTGTTTTCAGAATTGTTGTTTTGAACTGAATAATTATCAATAACACATAATCTCTCGTACGTTCCATTCCAGTTGATTTCTCAGCCTGGGCAATGTTGTGAGAAAAGATTTTCGAAGAGGATATTTGAGGTTGAGCTTTCACCAAAGGTCCTTAGAAGGCAAACTCTTCTCACCGGTAAGTCATGGCTACGATAGCAAGATTGTCACTCGAAACGTCTTTCATTTATATTGCACCTTTTACAACCACAGGTCACCCTTTAGAGCCAGGATTGAAACTTTATTGCTGGAACAGCACAGCAGGTCAGGCAGCATCCAGGGAACAGGAGATTCGACGTTTCGGGCACAGGCCCTTCTTCAGGATGCTGCCTGACCTGCTGTGCTGTTCCAGCAATAAAGTTTCAACTTTGATCTCCAGCATCTCCAGCATCTGCAGACCTCACTTTCTCCTTTAGAGCCAGGACGCACATTTCTTGATATGTAGCCAAATCGCCACAGCAAACCCCCCACCCAACACCGCCCCAACCCCCCGTCAGGCCCCTTAAGAATCTTGTATGTTTCAGTGAGATTGCCCTGTCGTTCCGGTGAGTAGAGTCCCAAGCTGTTTAGACATTACTTATAAGACATTACTTTCATACCAGGGATCATCCCAGTGAATCTTCTCAGAACTGCCTCCAATTAAATAATATCTTCCCTTAAACAAGGAGACCAAAACTGGTCACAGTGCTCCAGATATGGTCTCACCAGCAGCCTGTTCAGCTGCAATAAGACTTCCCTACTCCTATACTCCAACCCCCTTGAAGTAAGGGCCAATATTACACATGAACATGCAGGCATTAGCAGAAATACAGACTCACACTAACACCCAGTGAATTGCACACACATGCACTTGTATACATCCACACATTAGACTACACACAAACCCACGTATACAAAAATACATATACAACCACATCCAACATGCATACAAACACACATGTCCTTACACACCCGTATATGTTAATACTCACTTCTGTTAATAAGGTGATAAATGCCTTGGACGTAGAGATAACTAGGCATACAGGAGTTGGGAATTAATTAGTTATTTGTATTGAAATGTACATTTGACCCTCCAGTTTAATTTTGAAGTTACAGTGCCCAAGTGGGGGCTGTTTTTAATTTGGTTCAATTTGTTTTTTCCTCCACAGGTAAAGAGTGTCGAATGTGATTAGGGAGGTTCTTGATGTGTGGTGGTAACGTTTCTGTCTCTGGGTCAGAAACTCTGAGGGCAAGTTGCTACTGTTACTGAGGTGCACCATAACATGTCCAAAGGTGGGTTGATTCAAAATAATTTATTGAAATGTAGAAAAGGAGAGTCAGATAAAATGAGGGTAGAGTGGGTTGGTGTGAGGGGGGTGTAGTTGAAGTTCTGTATGAAAACAAGCTCTTTCAAAGTCTCAGTCTCTGTCTGTGCTTCACAAACAGGCTACACACACACACACACACACACACACATACACACACACACACACTTACACACACATACACACACACACACACTTACACACTCACACATACACTCTCTCACACACACATACACACACTCACACATACACACTCTCATATACACTTACACACACACAAACTTACACACATACACACTCTCACACACACACACACAGAGACGGGAAGCTGTACTCTCAATGTGCCATAGAACCGAGACCGGAAGTATTCTTGGCGTGTGATTGCATCTGCTGCCTCAGGTGTGCGTTCTTGCATTATCGTCTAAAACCCTGTCATCACGCTTTAGGAAGGACATGAGATTCCTGGAGAGGAAGGATAGGGGCTGGAGATGCTCGAGAACAAAGGGGGCTGAAGGGAGATTTGATTGAAGTGAACAGATCTGGGGATTGGTGACGTAGAGGCAATGCCACTAGAGTAGGAACCCCTGTCCCAGGCCCTACATCTTGAATCCCACCAAAGGAGCTGGTGCAACTTGATTAATAAATTCAACTGAAAGGCTGCAAAATTATTTCTATAATGTGTCTTTAACAAGAGAAATTTACTATCTTTACCATCTAACGTCTTGCACCCAAGCTGCTCCAGTAATGGTCTAAGGACAGAGTAGGGATGCTGATTGATGGTTGCACAATTTTAGCACAAAGTAGACCTTCAGCATGAGCTGGACCACACTCGGGTTTGAATGGATGAGTAACATTTGCACAATGTAAATGCCATGCACTGACCATTTCCAATAAAAAAGAATCTAACCATCATCCCTTCATATCCAATGGCGTTACCATCTCTGATTTCCCACTATCATTCCCCTGAGGGTTACTATTGACCAGAAACTGAACTTGACCAGCCATATACAGTAAATACTGTGGCTATAAGAGCACGTCAGAGGCTGGGAATTCTGTGGCAAGTAATACAACTCCAAATTCTCCAAAGCCTGTCCACCATCCAGAAGGTACAAGTGAGGAGTGCGATGAAACACGGATGAAGCTCAACACCATCCAGGACAAAGCAGCCCAATTGATAGGCACCACATCCACAAGCATCCGCTCCCTCCACCACCGACGGTCAGTAGCAGCAGTGTGTACTATCTATAAGATGCACTGTCGATATATACCAAGGTTCGTCAGGCAACATCTTCCAAACCCACGACCACTTCCATCTAGAAGGACGAGGGCAGCAGATACATGGGAACACCACCCCCTACAAGTTCCCCTACAAACCACTCCCCATCCTGACTTGGAAATATATCGCTGTTCCCTCACTGTCACTGGGTCAAAATCCTAGAATTCCCTCCTTCTGGGCATTGTGGGTCTACCTACAGCACATGGACTGCAGCGGTTCAAGAAAGCAGCTCACACCCACCTTCTCAAGGAGCAACTAGGGACAGGTAATAAATGCTGGGCCCAGCCAGTGACAATCCCCTCCTGTGATTTAAAATTTTGAAAGAAACATGTAGGTCAGAGGATGGGAGACTTTCCCTAAAAGGAAGTTAGTAATGGGTTTATATAACAGTTGATGATATTTTCACAGTTACCATCCCTGAGACTAATTCAATACACAGTCAGTTCTAATGACGTGTGTTTCTTCATCGCGAATTGGCTTTAATGCGACTGAAGAGTTTAGACCATTTATTTGTAGAACGCAAACTTGCATTGGCTGTAATGCGATTCCAGCCCCAATAGTTTAAATGGCGTGGCTATTGCGCGATTTTCTTATAACGTGAGATCACAAGAAACTGGAACTATTGCATGAAGTCAGACCTGACGTTAGTGTAAAATTCACCAGCTGTGGTGGAGTTTGAACCCCCTCACCCCTCAGACCCTCCTTGTTAGTCTAGTAACATCAGCACCATATCAGCATATTCAGATTGAATCCTGGGGGAAATTCAACACAGATTATTGGGTGTAGCAGAAACAAAAGTCCTTGGGACTTGCGGTGAATAGAGAAATACCTTGGGAGCTGGGGTGAGTCAGGGGAAATGACTCCTGACCATGCCTGCCCAATGGTCTCCTGAAATTGGACTCCCACCTAACAACAGTCAACTACCCCAATTCAGATGGAACAGAGAGCCATTGAGAGCATTCAAGAAGGAGCTTGAAAGGTCATTGGGTCATGGAGATGTACAGCACGGAAACAGACCCTTTGGTCCAACTCATCCATGCTGACCCAGATATCCTATATTAATGGGCGGCACGGTGGCACAGTGGTTAGCACTGCTGCCTCACAGCGCCAGAGACCCGGGTTCAATTCCCGCCTCAAGCGACTGACTGTGTGGAGTTTGCACGTTCTCCCCGTGTCTGCGTGGGTTTCCTCCGGGTGCTCCGGTTTCCTCCCACAGTCCAAAGATGTGCAGGGTCAGGTGAATTGGCCATGCTAAATTGCCCGTAGTGTTAGGTAAGGGGTAAATGTAGGGGTATGGGTGGGTTTCGCTTCGGCGGGTCGGTGTGGACTTGTTGGGCCGAAGGGCCTGTTTCCACACTGTAATCTAATCTAATCTAATCTAATCTAGTCCTATTTGCCAGCATGTAGCCCATATCCCTCTAAACCCTTCCTATTCACATACCAGATGCCTTTTAAATGTTGTAATTGTACCAGCCTCCTCCACTTCTTCTGGCAGCTCATTCCATACACGTACCACCCTCTGTGTGAAAGTGTTGGTCCTTAAGTCCCTTTTACATCTTTCCCCTCTCACCTTAAACCTTTGCTGTCTTGTTTTGGGCACCCCCATCCTGGGGAAATGACCTTGGCCTTCCACCCTATCCACGTCCGTCACGATCTTATAGACCTCTATAAGGTCACCCCTCAGCCTCCGTCACTCCAGGGAAAACAGCCCTAACCTATTCAGCCTCTCACTATAGCTCAAACCATCCAATCCTGGCAACATCAGAGATGTTCAGGCACAATGGGAATAGAGGAATGCAGGGATGGAATGGGAAAATGGAGGTGATGGACTGGATCTTGTCAGATACTGTAGGATATTTGAGGGAGTTATATGACCTGCTCCTCATTCTTCTGCTCATTACTTCCATGTCTATTTTTTGTCATTCCAGTCAAATTTCATAGCTGCCATTTGGGAAAGCACATTAAGTTAAGTACCGATGATGTAAATTTTGGGATCCATTCCAATGGCTCATTATATGCAACTCATGCCCTCAACCTTGATAGAAACTATCAGTTCAAAGTGATCGCAAGGGACCAAAGGACACACAAGAAATGGAAGGCAAGAATCCATTTAATCCCATCAGCGAAAGAGTTAACAAATGAATTGAATAAGGTAAGAAATGTCTTTTAATCAAATCCCTTCTTGTGTGAGATTGATGGTAGAATTTAACACATTCAACAGCCAAGAAAGCTGAGTCAGAAGGTGTAAACATTCCTATCCTATTGAATGGCAGAGCAGACTCAATGGGCCAAATGGCCTACCTCTGATGGTCTTAGTAAGTCACCTCCCCACTCCCGCTGGCCCATCACTCTCAGCTTTCTTCCTTCGAGACTTCTGTTAGGATTATTCCTCCTTTACACTGACTTGGAGGACTGATCCCTGATGATAATGTTAGTTTCCCTTCTAAATCCGCAGACCGGGGAGAAAAAACATTGCAGCCTGAACTCGGCATAGTTTCAAAATCATTAGGTTTGCAGATTTCACAAGTGCTCGGGAAATTTGGAGAATGTACTCTTCACCTCTGAAAGAGGAGCTGTGTCGTTGAAGCGCTTTGTCATTAGGACAGATGCACGAATGACAAATTTCAAGCGATCACTATAATTTATACTGCAGGGGAAAACCATGCCCATAACTACACTGATAATTTAAGACAATCAGTTGAACTCACAATGTAGTTTATTTATTCGCGCAGGAACTGACATTTATTCATATGCAGGGACTCATCGTCTGCCAAGAAAAGGAATATATTCAAATCTTGTTTCCTTCTTAAACTACCCAGGAGTTAGCCTATAGTTCCCAATTGTTTTCTCCTTGGTAACACCTCAGCCATTCAGCACCCTTTTCCCCCATAATATAATTGCTGTGAAAAAATATCTGTGAACAAGCATCCTCAGCCCTTCCACAGACTCCCCTTCCTCTGAGTGAAAATGTTCCTCATCTCTCTTCTCAGGTTGACCCTGTATTCTAGATTATACAGCCAAGGAAAACATCCTTTCACTGTTCACTGTATCAGTCAGACTGAAAATGTTACGTATTACCAGAGGCTCATCGTTCTCTGGGAAAACTATTGCCCTATATCCAGTCTCTTCCTGTTCTGACATTTTGCTCTTCTTCAACCTGTTAAACAGCATAATCTCTCAGGAGACGTCTCAAGAGCTTCATTCACCAATAGCAATAATCTGCTTGCCTCTCTGTTGAGATTATTCTTCTGGTTTGATGAGCTGACGTGATTAACACGGAATAGGAAAAATGTTGTGAAACTCAAAAAGGTTCGGAAAAGATTTACAAGGATGTTGCTGGGATTGAAGGGTTGGAGCTGTAGGGAGAGGCTGAATAGGCTGGGGCTGTTTTCCCTGGAGCATCGGAGGCTGAGGGGTGACCTTATACAGGTTTATAAAATTATGAGGGGCATGGATAGGCTCTTTTCCCTGGGGTGGGGGAGTCCAGAACTAGAGGCTTAGTGTGAGATGGGAAAGATTTAAAAAGGACCTAAGGGGCAACTTTTTCACACAGAGGGTGGTAAGTGTATGGAATGAGCTGCCAGAGGAAGTGGTGGTGGCTGGTGCAATTACAGCATTTAAAGGCTGTTGGATGAGTATATGAATAGGAAGGAATTAGAGGGATATGGGCCAAGTGTTGGCAAATGGAAAAAAATAATTTTGTACATCCGGATTGGATGAGTTGGGCCAAAGGGTTTGTTTCCGTGCTGGACCACTCCGTGACTCTAATAGATGTAATGACACGGTCGTAATGACACTGGGCTCGTAGTCCAATGCAGAAATAGAAATTGCAGAGAAACTCAGCAGGTCTGGCAGCACCTGTGGAGAGAAATACAATGTGACTCTTCTTCAGAACTGATAGCAGCCAGAAGACGGCGGTATTTAAGCTGACGACAGAGACTGTGGGGGAAAGGAGCAGGCAGTTAAATGGCTAGAGTCCAGAGAGAGATAGAGAGAGAGAGAGAGAGAGAGACAAAGAAAGTTGGGCAGTCAAACGGATGGATAATGGTAAGGTAGGAAAAGAGAAAAGCTATTCATGAGGACGATGAGTCAGTGAGATTGGGTTGGGCTGTGCTGACACAGGCTGTGTTGTGATAGGGCCTGAGGTGTGGAGTTGACGTCAGCAGATGCAAGCTGGAGTGCAGGCCTTAAAATTATTGTACTCGATACTGAGTCCTGAAGGCTGCAGTATCCCAACAAGGACAGCCCAACTTTCTCCTCCTCTACTCTGCCTAGAGCCCCTGTGATTTTGAACACCTCATAGAAACAGAGAAAATAAATGCAGGAGTAGGCTATTCAGCCCTTCGAACTTGCTCCATCATTCAATATGAATATGTAATTGCAGTGTCCCATTCCCACTTTCCCTCCATACCCCTTGATTCCTTTAGCCAAAAGAGCCACACCCAGCTCCCTCTTGAATCTATCTAATGAATTGGCCTCAATAGCTTCTTGTGGGAGAGAATTCCACAGGGTCACAACTCTCTGAGTGAAGGAACTCTTTCTCATCTCAGTCCTGAATGGCTTACCCTTTATTCTTAGACTACATGAGCCCCTAGTTCTAGACTTTCCCAACATCGGGAACATTCTTCCTGCATCTGGCCTGTCCAGGCCCATCAGGATTTTATGTTTCTATGAGATCGCCCTACACATCCTTCTAAATTCCAGTCAGTACAAGCCCAGTGGATCAAAATTTGCCCCATGTGTCAGTCCTGCCATCCCAGGAATCGGTCTGGTGAACCTTCACTGTGCTACTCAATCTAATCTCGTTCCCAGTCTTCACATCTCCAAGAAAAGCAGTCCCAACATGTCTAATGCAGCGACAAAACACAACTGTGCCATCCCTGGAACCAGTCTTATGGCTCTGATTCTTTACCGTGGGAGATTATTCTCACATTAAGGTGGTCCTGTTCCAATCACGTCACGAGGCGTAATTGATATAATTTGGCCCACCCAGTCAATTAGACAACATAGAAAGCTCTTAGCTTATTGCACGGAGATGAGTCACTGCTTACCTGTTGTGCTTTATTACTGTTTCATGCTGTTATACATCGAGGTGTATCAGATTATGAGAGGCGTGGACAGAGTGGGTAGAAAGCAGCTGTTCCTCTTAGCTGAAGGGTCAATATCAAAGGCGAATTATTTTAAGGTGAAGAGTAAGAGGGGATTTGAGGAAAACTCTTTTCACCCAGAGGGTAGTGAGGGACTGGAATGCCCTGCCTGGGTGGGCAGTTGAGGCAGGAAACCTCACAGACTTGGATGTGCACTCAAAATGTCACATCAGTCAAAGCTCTGGGCCTTGTGCTGGAAAGTGGGAGTAGTGTAGGCTGCAGCATCTGAGGAGCAGGAGAGTCAATGTTTGAAGCATAAACTCTTCGTCAGACGTTCCTGAAGAAGGGCTTGTGCCCGAAACGTCGACTCTCCTACTCCTCGGATGCTGCCTGACCTGCTGCGCTTTTCCAGCACCACATTCTTCGACTATGAATCTCCAGCATCTGCAGTCCTCACCTTCTCCGAGTAGAGGTGGGTCAGAGTAAATCCAATGGGCCGAAGAGCCTCTTCTGTCAGAGCAAATTACTGCAGATGCTGGAATCTGAACCGAAAACAAAAAAATGCTGGAAATCACAATGGGTCAGGCAGCATCCGTGGAGAGAGAGCAAGATAATGTTTTGAGTCGAGATGACTCTTCATCAGAGACTCTTCTGTGCTGTATGAGTTTATGGTTCCACGAATGAATGATGTGGAGATGCCGGTGTTGGACTGGGGTGGACAAGGGCAGAAGTCAGATGACAACAGGCTATAGTCCAACAGTCTACATTAGAGTGGTGCTGGAAAAGCATAGCAGTTCAGGCAGCATCCGAGGAGCAGTAAAATCGACGTTTCGGGCAAAAGCCCTTCATCAGGTATAGTCCAACAGGTTTATTTGAGTTAAAAATCACACAACACCAGGTTATAGTCCAACAGGTTTAATTGGAAGCTCTAGCTTTCGGAGTTTCGCTCCTTCATCAGGTGGTTGTCTGATGACAATCACCTGAATCACCTGATGAAGGAGCGTCGCTCCGAAAGCTAGTGTGCTTCCAATGAAACCTGTTGGACTATAACCTGGTGTTGTATGATTTTTAACTTTGTACACCCCAGTCCAACACCGGCATCTCCAAATCAGGTTTATTTGAAATCACAAGCTTTCAGAGCGCTGCTCCTTCAATTCACCAGGGGCTCTGAAACCTTATGATTTCAAATAGACCTGTGGACTATAACATGATTGAATTGGAAATGGGGAAATTATGTTCTTTGGATTGTAAGGTTTATTTTAGCATTGCAGTGTGAAGAGCTAGAAGGAGTAAAACTGAATTATGACAGTGCCTCCACTAGAGGGCAGCATAATTACAGTGTGACGTGTTTACATAGCATTAATAATGTGATAGAATTTGACTTGCACTGCACAGATTTCTCAAGGCGTCAACAGATTTAGATCATGCCAGTCCATGTGGCAGACTGGGTCACTGCTAAGTTGCCATTTTGGTAACCAACTGAAACAGCATTCACTCCCCTCATCTACAACAGTTAGAGAGATTTAATATCTACAAAGGGGATTTCATTGTAAAATAGATTTACAGTGATCAACACCAGCCTGGATTGTTCAGGGATTTTAAATGGCCCGTTTGCCAGTTTTGATGTTAATTTTCTTATCCTCCTAGGCCAATGTGCAGCAGTGCACATGCAGCACTTAGTGCGACATTGAGGGAACATCGTCACTTGGCCTCACAATACCCTTTGCTGGGACTAACCTTTGAGCTGACAGCTAGACAATAATGTCACTGGACTATTAACCTAGAGCTTCAGTCCGGAAGATGCGGATTCCAAACCCAGCCTGACGGTAATCGGAGCTCGATCAATAAATCTGAAATCTGAGCTCATGAAACTCTGATGAAATGTTGACCATCAATACCATCATCAAAAACTCACCTGCTTCATTGATGTCCTTTAGGGAAGGAAATCTGCCTTCCTTACCCATGTCTGGCCTACATGTGACTCCAGACCCACAGCCAATAAAGCTGACTCTTAACTGCTGTTTGCATTGAGTGAAAGCCAATCATTTCAAGAACAACTTGGGATGAGTAACAAATTCTGACCCTGCCACTGATGCCCACATCAATGTTAAAAAGAAATTAGGATTTGCAACGTATTCCTTTAAAGAGCTAACCTGGGTGAACCTGTACTGTGAATCTTTATGATCACCTGACTTGCTTTCTAACCGCTCTTTCAGTTTACCAACAGGAAGCCTCCTGTTATCTATTTTCTGAAACATCACCACTCAAAGCGCCAGAAGAGAGAATGGATCATTCCACCAGTTTCCGTCAGAGAACATGAGCCACCCATGCACAATCCAATTGCTATTGTAAGTGATTTTGAATCGTTCACCACTCAATATTTATATAGTAATGCCATGTGAGAGTGTGGGCCCAACTCCAACCCTTTCCAAAACTGCCCGCCAGCACACTTGTTAACATCAGGACCCCATTATTTCCAAAACATAATGCATTGGGAACTGCTTAAAATGATGTTCAGTTCTGTTTGGGTGATATCACAACATTGGGTAAAACAGTCAGAGAAAAGCTATGAGGAGCTGATGGTGTCACTGATAACAATTGCAGAACCCAGGTTATTGCTTTGGGGACAAGGGTTTGAGTCTTACCATAGCAGGTGGTGAAATTTGAACGGCACACAATGTGTGAGCTTTCTCCCTTAGGAGGGGGGTAATGGCCTAGTGGTATTGGACTGTTAATCCACAGACCAGGGTAATGTTCTGGGGAACTGTGTTCAAATCCTGTCACGGCAGGTGGTGGAATTTGAAGTCAATAAACATCCTGAATTAAGAGTCTACATGATGACCATGAATCCAATAGCCAATTGTCAAAAAAAAACCATCTTGTTCACTAATGGAAGGAAACTGCCATTCTAACATGGTCTGGCCTACACGTGACTCCAGACCCACAGCAATGTAGTTGACAGTTAACTGCTTCTGGGTGATAAATATCAGTTCAGTTTCACCCAATCCTGTGAACAAATTTGAAACAAATGCCATTCCATGAGTTTGTGAGCCAATTAGTGGAACAGTTACGACACGTACACATGGTTAAAAATTAAATAAATTTCTTGGGCGCTTGAGGAATTTGCTACACCAACAAGAACACCCTTACCAATTGGAGACCATTCGCCACCAGCCTCATCAAATACTAGCCCATGTCCGGTGAATGGATAAACAAGAAAATTCATCTCGTTCACTCATGAAACCAAATGAAGAGGTTGCTTGGCAATGTGCAGTGCTGAGGTGAGGGTATCAAATGTAAATGAATTTCCATCAAGGTGACTGCACGCCTCCGCCCCCACCCCCCAAACATCACACACTAATTCCAGGAGCAGATTGGGACAGGGAGATGGGTGAGTGCTGATGTGGGTGGGTTAGGAGAACAGCTAAGGCTCTCTGGCACTTTGTCCCAGTTTATTTCAAAGCACTAGCTCCTCTGACCTTCAGCACCCACATCCCCATATGTCTCCTGATAGCGCCACACCAGCCCCATGCCTACTGATGCTGCATCTACCACGGGCAGTTGTCTGGAAGCTAATACATCCACACCTTGCTCCTCACCTCCATCCAAGGCCCCAAAGGATCTTTTCACATCCAGCAGAGATTTTCCTGCACATCCAAACACCTCACCTACTGTGTCCGTTGCTCTCGATGTGGATCCTCTACTTTTTGGGAGTCAGGACCTCAACTTGCGAAATGTTTCAGGGAACCTCTCTGGGACACATGCACCAACCAACCCTACCACCCTGTGGTCGACCACTTCAACTCCCCCTCCCGCTCTGCCAAGGACATGCAAGTCCTGGGCCTCCTCCACCACCAAATCCAAGCCACCCACCGCCTGGAGGAAGAACACCTCATCTTACCCCTTGGGACCCTCCAACCACACGGCATCAACATCGATTTCACCAGTTTCCACATCTCTCCTACCCCCACCTCATCCCAGATCCAACCCTCCAACTCGGCACCACCCTCTCGACCTGTCCATCTTCCTTCCCACCTATCCAGTTCAGCCTCTACTCCAACCCATCACCATCACCTCCCACCTTCACTTACATATTGTAATCCCAACAACCTTCCCCCCAGCCCCACCCCCTACCCTACTATTTACCTCTCTGACCACTTCCCCTCCACATTCCTGATGAAGGGCTTTTGCCCAAAGGTTTCTCTGTAGTTCATTCAATGCCCTTTCAGGAAACTGCCATCCTTACCCAGTCTTGGTTAGGGAGTAAAAAAACTGCAGATCCTGGATTCCAAAGTAGACAAGCAGGAGGCTGGAAGAACACAGCAAGTTAGGCAGCATCAGGAGGTGGAGAAGTCGACATTTCGGTGTAACCCTTCTTCAGGACTGGCATACGTCCCTCCAGACATACTCCAGACCCTCCAGGCATACGTCCCTCCAGGCATACTCCAGACCCTCAGCAATGAGGTTGACTCTTAAATGCATCTGATGGTTCTAGCAATGCCACTCAAGGGCAATTAGAGATGAGGAAGAAATGCAGACCCTGCCTGTAATGCCCACACCCCATGAATGAAGGAAAAAAATTGCATATTATAAATGAAACAGTTGGTGTCATTTGTCTGTAGGAGAATAAATGCTGTTTGCAAATATTAAATCGCCTTTGCAATTTCTTCCCTCAGATCAGATCAGATTTGGAAACAAATGAAAATATCCGCTACAGTATTTCTGGCCATGGTGCTGATCTTCCACCTGTCAATTTGTTTGTGATTGATCCCAAGACTGGCGAATTAAATATTACAGGAGTGGTGGACCGTGAGATAAATCCTTCTTTTGTTGTAAGTTATCATTCATTCGTTGCCAGTTACTGGGGGATGATGCTGACAATTCTAATCTTGTTTAAACACATGACTCTGTATAACCTTGCAGATCATTTACACTCATAGAATGGTGAAGACCAGAGGCACAAAGCTCATTTGAATCATAACCCTGTCACCGTGTCCAAACCCTGTTCACATTCATGGTTGCATGAGTCTACAAAGGCAGCATTTTAGTTGGTTACAGAATCACAGAGTCCCTACAACAGGGAAGCAGTCCAATCGGCCCATCAAGTCCACACCGACCCTCCGAACAGCATCCCAACCAGACCCAAGCCACCCCTGTAACCCTGCATTTTCAAGGCTAATCCATCTACCCTACACATCCCCAGACACCATGGGCAATTTAGCATGGCCGATCCACTTAACCTGTACACGGAAACTGGAGCACCGAGAGGAAACCCACGCAGACACAGGGAGAACGTGCAGACAGTCACCCGAAGCTGGAATCAAACCCAGGTCCCTGAGGCTGTGGGGCAGCCGTGAGCCTCCATGTCACTGGCTGATCTAGCCAAAGTCTTTTCCCCAGGGTAGGGGAGTTGAAAACTAGAGGGATTAGGTTTAAGGTCAGAGGGGCAAGATTTAGAAGGCACCGTAGGGGCAACTTTTTCACGCAGAGGGTGGTACTTGTATGGAATGAGCTGCCAGCGGATGTGGTGGAGGCTGGTACAATTACAACATTTAAAAGGCATCTGGATAGATATATGAATAAGAAGGGTTTGGTGGGATATGGGCCAAGTGCTGGCAAATGGGACTAGATTAATTTAGGATATCTGGTCAGCATGGGCAAATTGGGCTGAAGGGTATGTTTCCGTGCTGTACATCTCCATGACTCTATAATTACCTCTCTTATAGAATGTCACTGAATCTTTTCACTTTTTTTTTAGCTCACAGGTAAAGCTTCGAACACCATCGGTGCTGAAGTTGAGAAACGACTGTCACTTTTTGTCGAGGTTCTGGACATCAATGACAATGCCCCGGTGTTCGCACAACAAGTCTTTGAAGGAGAAGTTGAAGAATTGTCTCCAGTTGGTAAGGATGTAATGTTTTGGTTTCCTCACATTAACACTGTCACAAATTCAATCCCATGATGCACCAGCAACTGGGCTGTCTCTGATGTTTTCTTCTGTTCGTCAACCAAGAAGTCCCCAGTTCCCCCCACCCTGCTCCTACCATACACCATTGTGGTTGACAGGTTGGCTGTCCCATCTCCCAAAATACTGCCATGACCCCTCCCCCTCCCAGAAGCCTCAACATCTGTACCCCTTGGAACTCGTTGACATCTATTAAAAGTCTAAAAACACCATTTTCCAGCCCCTGTTGAAGAATCACTTCGGACTCCAAACATGAACTCTGTTTCTCTCTCACACAGATACTGCCAGTCCTGCTGAGTTTCTCCAACAGCTCCTGTTCTTATTCCAATGTCTGATGTTGCTCCTGAATGATGTATGGGATGTTTTCATATTAGTAGGGGCTACATAAATGTATGTTGTTGTTTTCCATTCCCCAAAGTATTTTGAATGCATTTAGCCACACAGAAACTTGGCAGAAACTGTTTTATCTCCCTAATGTTCAGCCTCAGATAACACTGACAGTTTCCAATCTGTGTTTATTCTAGGAGCCTTTGTGTTAAAACTAAATGCAACAGATGCTGATTATGGTGAAAATGCACAAGTTGCCTACAGAATTCTCTCACAGGGAGGCAGTGAAATGTTCCTTGCAAAGTCCAATGGAGAAATCAGAACAATGGCAAATACCTTAGACAGAGAGGTTGGTGCTGATAATTTCTTTCCTAAAGTATTTGTACGTTAAATGACTAAATGCACATCTTCAAAATCAACTTGGGCATGATTTCTTTCCCAAAATGATTAACATTCCACCCCACTGTTAAAATATTTTACCCGATCACGCACCAATAAAAACTGATATAGAAACATCGAAAATTAGTAGACCATTCGGCCCTTCGAACCTGCTCTCCCATTCAACATGATCATGGCTGATCATCCAACTCAGTCCCTTGTTCCCGCTTTCACCCCAAACCCTTTGACTCCTCTTTAAATCTTAAGAACTGTATCTAACTCCTTCTTGGAAACACTCAATGTTTTGGCCTCAACCGCTTCCTGTGGCAGAGAATCCCACAGGCTCCCCACTCTCTGGGTGAAGACATTTCTCCTCAACTCAGTCCAAAATGGCCCAACCCGTATCCTTATCGTGACCCCCTTGTTCTGACTCCCTAGTCACCAGAAACACCCTTCCTGAGTTTACCCTGTCAGATCCTGTTAGAATTTTATAGGTTTCTATAAGATTCCCACCTACCCCCAATTCTTCTAAACGGCATCCCAGGAATCAATCCTTGTAAAGCTTCCTTGCCCTCCCTCCATCGCCAGAACACCCTTCCTCAGATAAAGGAGACCAAAACTCTACACAATACTCCAACTGTCATGTCACCAAAGCCCTGTATGAATTGCAGCAAGACATCCCTGCTCCTGTACTCGAATCCTCTCACTTTGTAGGCCAACATACCATTTGCCTTCTTCGCTGCCCGCTGCACTGCATGCTTACTTTCCGGGAAGATGGGCGAGATTCTAGACTGACCACAGGTCTCAACGTCCTGGGTTCGCCAGAGGCTACGAGCCAATCAAAGGCTGGATGCCTCTGGGTCCTAAAGACCGCCAGTCAAGGCCTGGTCCTCAGCTGATCCAGGAACAAGATGTTTTATTCAATGGGGACAGTTGGAGAAGCACCTCATGGGGGGTGGGGGGGGGGGGATGCTGACCCAAAGATTCAGAGACAAGTAGATTTTGAGGCCATTCCTTTCACTCCATCTATCACTCACGCCTCCGATCTCACCTCCAGTGGGCCTGGTTACTCTGGTTATTGGATTAGGCGGGATGGCAATAGGTGATGGTGATAGTCGGTGGGAAGTATGGAGTGGATAGGTGGGGCAGGAAGATGGGCAGGTAGATAGCTAGCTCACCAATAGAATCATAGGATCTGTGCAGTGCAGAAAGTGGCCCTTTGGCCCACTACCTTCTGCAGGGCAGTTATGGATGGGTAGTAATTGGTTGGTGATGCCCACATCTCATGAATGAATCGAGCAAAACCTGGTAAGTCTTTAGCTTTATACCACTACACCAGACTTGCTGATGGGACACAGCCTTGTACCACATATTGTAAGGCACCTGCATGTGTGTATTTTACCAATAAACGTGAGAAAATAGAGCAACCAGCTGGAAAAATGAATCAACTCCCCCTAGTGGTTGCCAATACTTCACTGACCTAATCCTGGGGCTGACACGACATGGCCTATCCACCACTAACCATCCTGCTGCACCATTGGCTGTCACCTCCAACCCAATGGTGTCCCACCTTTCCACAGCCAATCAGAATGACTCCAAACAGTTGACTCATAACTAATTGGATGATGCTCCGATGATGAGTCATTCCCGCAAATATTTATAATTCATTAACAAATCTGTTCAGGGTGCTTGGGGATCAAGAATATTTTCTTGGAATACACCCTCTAGTGGTGTGCAGAGTTAATGTTTTATCTCCAGAGTAAACTTGGAGGATTGGGTCTCCACCCACACTCCCTGAATTGGGGCTCAAATCCCACCCTGCCGCTGACCCCTGGCATCACCCAGGAGATCCGCAGGAATATCAAGATGAGGAACCAGAGGAAGAGACTCAAAGGAGATCAAGGATTACAAGGAGGAGGCAGGAGAATGGGGTTGAGAAACACCTGCTTCATTGAATGATTGAGCCATCTCAATGGGCCAAATGGCCTAATTCTGCTCATACACCTCATGGAGAGGGTGGAAACCTTCCTAGGTCTCAGCCTTTCTTTGCCCACCATGCTCCTTAGCTGTGCTGAATGGATCCTGATTGGTCATAGGCAATAGAGCTGCTGGCGACACAATGGGCCAAATGGCCTCCTTCTATTCACCTCATGTTGAGGAGCAAGAATGAAAGCAACTTTATAGGGTCCAACCCGTCCATGCCAAATATAATCTCAAACTAAGATAGTCCCACCTGCCTGCTCCTGATCCATATCCCTCCAAACCTTTCCTATCCATGTATCTACCCAAAAGTCTTTTAAACGTTGTAACTGTACCCGCATCCACCACTTCCTATGGACGTTCATTCCACACGCAAACCACCCTCTGTGTAAAAACATTTACCCCCCACCCCCATGTCTTTTTTAAATCTCTCTCCTCTCACCTTAACAACGTGCGCCCGAGTCGTGAAGTCCCCTCGTCCAAAGGAAAGGACAACTAAACATTTCTGGAGGCAAATGTTGTGACTTGGTCATTTGGATTTCTTTCCTTGTTCTCTTCCTGCTTCAGATTCAGGATCTGTACACGTTAACAGTGGAAGGCCGGGATTTAAACGGAAAGGCATCGGGATTGTTCTCCACAGCGAATGCTCAGATCAGAATCCTGGATGTTAATGACAACATTCCAACATTGGAAAAGGAGGAGGTAGACTTCATTCTGATAAATGATGTAATCATAGTGTCTGAACATCTGCATCATTGCTGCTGTGGACCAACTACTGGGGTGGGGCGAATCACTTTAGTATTGATTACTTTTCAATCTCTCTCTCTGTTCCTGTGGAATGCAGCCTTCATTGTCAAAAGCCAACATTTACCGTTTGTCCCTAATTCCTCTTGGCCTGTCTCTCCTGCTTGTGCTTGGTCATTTCAGAGTTGACTGTCGACCCCATCACTGAGGGTCTGGAGTCACATGTAGGCCAGACCGGGTAAGAATGGCAGATGTCCTTCCCTGAATGGCGTTTGTTAACAAGATGGGGCTTTTACACCAATCAACGGTGGCTTCATTATCACCGTCTCCGGCCGGTTCTTTAAATTCCCGATTCGGTGAATTTGATGACAATGGATGACGGGGAGGTTCAATGAGGGTGGTTTGATTGGCAGTATTGGCAGCATTAGGTCTTTTTTGATATACACAAGGCACATGTAGTTTAATGTAGAGATGTGGGACATAAAACCATCTGGTCATAAGACCAAGAATCATGGAATCCCTACAGTGTGGAAACAGGCCCTTCGGCCCAACTATCCAAAGAATAACCCACCCAGACCCATTCCCCTACCCTATATTTACCCCTGGATGTGGGACATAAAACCATCTGGTCATAAGACCAAGAATCATGGAATCCCTACAGTGTGGAAACAGGCCCTTCGGCCCAACCATCCAAAGAATAACCCACCCATTCCCCTACCCTATATTTACCCCTGACTAATGCACTTAACCTACACATCCCTGAACACAATGGACAATTTAGCGCAGCCAATTCACCCTAACCTACACATCCCTGAACACAATGGACAATTTAGCACGGCCAATTCACCCTAACCTACACATCCCTGAACACAACGGACAATTTAGCACGGCCAATTCACCCTAACCTACACATCTCTGAACACAATGGACAATTTAGCACGGCCAATTCACCCTAACTTACACATCCCTGAACACAATGGACAATTTAGCATGGCCAATTCACCCTAACCTGCACATTTTTGGATTGTGGGAGGAAACCGGAGCACCCGGAAGAAACCCCCACAGACAATGTGCAAACTCCACACAGATGGTCGCCTAAGGGTGGGATTGAAGCTGGGTCCCTGGTGCAGTGTGGCAGCAGTGCTAACCACTGAGCCACGATGCCACCCCAAGGAGAGGCAACAGATTCCAAATGATCCAGTTTTGGAGAAGTCTAGCCTCAGAGAAACCCGAAAGCTTTAAAACTCTGTCTTTTTAATCAGAGTCTTGGGATCCAGAAAGCAAGGAGGTGATGCTAGTCACTGATGATGTTACACCTGGGCTACTGAGCTAGATGTTCGCCAACATGAGTTGACTCAGGAGCCTTTTGAAAATTGGCAAATGGGTCCCGATTCTGAAATTCCCAATTTCATTTTCCATGCTTTCAATTTTCCCCATGTCTCGTTAAGAGTTACAGGCTGGTCTGATTCACTAGTCCACACCCAACACTCCCAACCTTGTTACTCCACGTTCCTGAACAGTTTTCATAGTGTCAGGCCAGATTCTTAAAGAATCATGTTTCAGTGAGTCCCGAAGCTGTTGTGAAACAGTGTCTGGTTGAGTGAACCTTTTTAGAGCTAAAATCAGTCACTCCTCTTCCTGCCCACACTTCCACACCAGGTTTCTGTTAAAAACCGAAAGAAGTGTGGATGTTGTAAATCAGAAAAAAACCCAGAAATTGCTGGAAAAGTTCAGCAGGTCTGACAGCGTCTGTGCAGAGAAAGCAGAGTTAACATTCTCTGATTTCTCGCCACAGATACTGTCAGGCCTGCTGAGCTTTTCCAGCAATTTCTGGGGTTTTTTTCTGATTGACAACATCCACACTTCTTTCAGTGTGTAGCAGGTCTGACAGTATCTGTGGAGAGAAACCAGAGAGTAACTCAGCCCGAAATATTAACTCTGCTTTCTCTGCACAGACGCTGTCAGACCTGCTGAGCTTTTCCAGCAATTTCTGCTTTTGTTCAGGGAGAAAGTGAGGTCTGCAGACGCTGGAGATCAAAGCTGAAACTTGAAATATTAACTCTGCTTTCTCTGCACAGACGCTGTCAGACCTGCTGAGCTTTTCCAGCAATTTCTGCTTTTGTTCAGCACTTTCATTTGTCCTATTTATTGTATAGAAACAATGGACCCTATAGAAATAGTTGGGTGTGTAAAATAAATCTTTTTTTAAAAAGTCATTCATTGATAGCTTTCCACTGTTAAAAAAAACTCCTTTTCATTACAGCTCAGTAAAAGTTTCAATCAAACAGATATCGAAAATCTCCATCGTTGAACTAAGGGCAGTTGCAACTTATTAACTTAGTGTAAACAACAAATACATTATAATATAAAATGATGTAAATCATATTGACATTAATATTGACAGCAGAGATCAGGCAGTTAGAGCTGTAAATCAGGCAGGGGTTCAGGCTTTTCAAGCACCTAACGGGTATCTGGGTCTTAGTCAAGGCTGCTAAACAAAATTTCTTCCTCACATTCTCTCTGTATCTCACCCAACATCTTAAATGTATGTTCCCTGGTCTTGTACTATCAGCTCATGATGACAACCATGTGATTGGAATGAAATGCCTTTTTTTTTGCTCTCGTCCTCAGTATGAAGTCTCTGTGGAAGAAAATTCACTGAATGATGAGGTCACTCGCATCAAAGTATTTGACAATGACCAAGAATTCAGCGATAACTGGCTGGGGCACTTTGATATTATCGAAGGGAATGAAGGAGGACATTTTAGGTTCGAAGTTGATGAACAAACAAATGAAGGAATCTTGGTTCTTCAAAAGGTAACAGTGGAAACCAGATAAAGTCTGCGATAGCATGTAGTCAGCGGAACATAGATTCATAGAGTCATAGAGATGTACAGCACGGAAACAGACCTTTTGGTCCAACCCGTTCATGCCGAGCAGTTATCCCAACCCAATCTAAGGATTCTTTCTTCTAAGATTGCTTAAAATTTTGTGACGTGTAATATGAGGCAAAGGATTTTGATGAAAAAATAGCAAATTTGATGCCACACATTGTTAATGATCCACAAGCAGCTCAGTTGGCTGGACAGCTGATTTGTAATGCAAAGTGACATCAACAGCGTGGGCTCAATTCCCGCACTGGCTGAGGTAACCATGAAGGACTCTCCTTCTCCACCTCTCCCCTCACCTGAGGCATGATGACCCTCAGGTTAAACCACCATCATCCATCTCTCTCTCTCTCTCTAATGAGGCAGCAGCCACCTCATGGTCCAGTAAGATTAGGGGGATGTTGTTAAGTCAAAGCAGGAGCTTGGGGTGGGGGCGGAGGAAGCCAATAAATTGCAAATAACTCCACCCTTACTCTCAAAGAAGCCTTACCCTAAGTTTCCCTGTGAATCTGTGGCAATCACTCTCATTATACTTTTCATCAATGCAGAAAGTTAGGGCTGGTACCTAATGGCGTAAGGACTTTACAAGGTCCATAAGTCTGCAATATTGTGGAAAAGTTAGAACTGTCGTCAGTAAACCGAGAGATTTTTAAAGATGCAAAAATGTTAATGATTGTCCTAACTATCACATTCTCTTTTTCATTCCCTCTGTATTTCACAACTCAACCTTTCTCTCCTTTTTCAGATCTCTCTTTCCAGACTGGATTTCAGATTAGATTACCTGATTTCCTTTTCCTGTTACTTTCTCTACCTTTAGATCTAATTGTGTAATGAGCTGCATTCTTCATCATCAAAGGTCCCAGACGCACTGTTACTTGTGGCAGACTCCTCGTCAAAGTGACTGCTTACCACATCCTGCCATCTCTTCTGATCTTGTACAATGCATGTAAATCCTCAGGCTGGATGGAAAGCTCATTTGTCTTATCCAAACTGATCCCTCATACTCTATCATAAGACCAAGTTGAAAATCACACAACACCAGTTATAATCCAACAGGTTTATTTGAAAGTATAAGCTTTCAGAGCACCGTTCCTTCATCAGGTAGCTAGTGGGGTAGGATCATAGACACAGAATCTATAGCAAAAGATCATTATGTCATACAACTGATGTGATGTATTGAACAAACCTTGGTTGCTGTTAAGGCTTTAATCACTTCGAATGGGTTGCAGGTTTCAATTCATTAGTATGTAAATCCCAGAACTTCTTTCAAGTCACATTCCTGAGATAATTTAAGGTTTTATTAAAAAAATGACATCTCAGCTCAAACAATTCATAAAGGTGTGAGGTTAGAGTCTGTCTGTATCCCAGCCTTGAGTCAGACTGGTTTTATTTCCAAAGTAGAAATTGATGAAATGTCACATGGACTGACTGCCTACAGATTGTGTGTTTTTTGAACAAAATAGACTGTATCTGCAAATATAAATCTGCAAATGTGAATTCAGTCCATAGGCTTATATGTGCGCGTGCATGTGAGGGAGGGAGAGATTGAGAGAGAGAGAGAGAGAGA
>NC_057713.1:6326565-6330534 GCF_004010195.1 Chiloscyllium plagiosum
ATGTGTGTGTGTGTGTGTAAGTGTGTGTGCGTGCGTGCATAAGTACATTCGAGGGTGGTACGCGTGTGTGTGTGTGACCGTGTGTATGAGAGAGGGTCTACATGAGTGTGTGAGTATGATCGTGTATAAGAGTGTGTGTGTATAGTGTAACGGGCTCACCTGTAGGGTGACATGAATCCAAGATCCCAGTTGAGGCTGGTTAATGTAATGTCTGAGCTGAGATTACACTTAACAGCAATCTAGATTTGTTCAGTATATCATTTCAGTTGGAATGACCTTTTGCTATAAATTCTGTGTCCTATGATCCTGCCCCACTTGATGAAAGAGCAGCACTCTGAAAGCTGGTGCTTCCAAATAAACCTGTTGGGCTATAACCTGGTGTTATGTGATTTTTAACTTGGTCCACCCCAATCCTCCACATCATACAATAAAACCATGAGACATAATGGCAGAAGTAGACCAATCAGACCATCATGTGACATGTAAAACCAATACAACGATGAGGCTAAATAATATTAATATATGATATGTGTTTTTCTTGGCTATGACATTTTCCAGTTTGACATGTTTGATAACATTTTCCTAAAATATATGTCGAAATAGGAGAGTCTCAGCTGTCCAAATTCCTCCTCATAGGTCACCACCTTTTCACACAGAGGTCTTCTACATCTCATTGTAATGAGACATCCTCGTGACAGTAAATTGCAATGGTATATTGATACAATATAAATATCCTTCTGTAAACTGTGGTGTATGAACGTGGAATGCCGACAGCTGCTAACATTGGGTGCATGGGTGATAGTTGCCACTTTTTGTGGATTCTAATTGCCTTGACAATGCCAACTTATTTTTTTCATTCATTGTGGGTATGAGAGTAACACTGATCAGGCCAACGTTTATTGCCCATCCCTAATTGCCAAGAAGGCAGTTAAGAATCAACCGTATTGTTGTGGGTTGGGAGTCACGTGTACAGCAGACCAGGTAAGAATGGCAGTTTCTTTCCCTCAAGGTCATGAGTGAACCAGATGGGGTTTTTCTGACAATGAGCTCATGGTCATCGTTAGACTCTTTAATTCCAGATATTTGTTGAATTCGAATTGTGCCATCTGTCATGGCCGGATTTGAACCCAGGTGCCCCAGAGCATTACCAGGGTCATTGTCTCTCGCTGGGTGAAAAGTGTGTTTGCTCTATTAATCTGTCTGAAAATAGAGGTAGCACTTCACCCAATGAAGGAGCAGTGCTCCGAAAGCTTGTGATTTTGATTAAACCTATTGGACATTGGAGTCATTGGGGACATTTAAGCAACTGCTGGACATGCACATGGATAGCAGTGAGTTGAGGGGTGTGTAGGTTAAGTAACTATATTTGACATTAGGATTAAATCTCGGCACAACATCGTGGGCCAAAGGGCTTGTTCTGTGCTGTACTTTTCTATGTTCTATAACCTGGTGTCATGTGACTTCTGACTTTATAGAAACACAGGATGAGGAGGAGGTCCTTTAGCCCCTCAGTTCAGTTTAGCCATTCAGTGAGATTATGGCTCTGTTTCTCTGAGTTCAAATACCATTCCAATTGTTTGCCCTTTTAGGACTAACAAGCCCAGTAATGGGTCTGGGGTTATAGTTCTATAGCCCCACACCCCTGTGCGTTGTCTGCACATTTTTCTTTCTGTCCTCTGGCACATTTCCAGTTTTAATGGATCCACCAGTACTGTCCATCTCTCTCAGTAACCTCAGTCCGAAGGAAATCCCTCCCTACCATTCACCTTCAAACCAATCTCTCCAACTAAGATTTGCCTTTTATACTTCCTTGTGAATCAGTGGCAGGTGTTTTTAATCACTCTTGTGAATCTTGGGATGTTGTGTTAGATTAAAGGGGTGTCACAGTGGCTCAGTGGTTAGCACTGCTGCCTCATAACACCAGGAACCTGGGTTCAATGCCAGCCATCTGTGTGGAGCTTGTACGTTCTTCCTGTTTCTGGATCGGTTCCCTCCAGGTGCTCTGGTTCCCTTCTGCAGACCAAAGATGTTTAGGTTAGGGTGAATTGCCCATAGTGTACAGGGATGTGCGGGTTAGGTGGATTGGCTATGGGAAATGCAGGTTTACAGGAATAGGAAAGGCAGGTGAGTTTGGGTAGGATGCTCTTTGGAGAGTCAGTGTGGAATTGTTGGGCCAAATGGCCTGTTTCCACAATCTAGGGATTCTAAGATCTGGAATCTTCTATGATAAAGCCGCCAGATGAAAGCAGTTTATTGCTGCTGTGCATTTTTTATTTTGTACGTGATGAACATAATTTTAATTTATTTATCTTAGCAATTGTAATCCAGTCCCCTTTATGGTGTATTTTTGTAGTGCACAGGGAATGATATTTTATTGATGTGACCTTTCAAGGGTTATCGCTTTTCAAACCTCTTGTTGTCAGTAACTTTCCGTGCTGAGCTTCCCACTGCTTACGGGTTTCAGAATTTAGAACAAAATACAAAAGTTTCATTTGAAGTTTTGTGAAAAGCTTCCTGAATTTTCAAACACTAAAATAAAACAGAGAGTTTGACTGGATGCCCAATTTGAGGAAGGATTAATTTGCTTATTTATTTTTCCTTACTTTTTCATGGGGTATAGGCATTTATTGCCCACCCCTAATAAGCTCTGAGTCACATGTAGGCCAGACCAAGTAAGGATGGAAAGATTTCCTTTCCTGAAGAATCCTGGACTAAGTGTGGAATAGAGTTATACTGGGAGTCCAAGGGTTACATTGCTAGGAGAGAACACACAAACAAGTGTAGCATTCTCAAGAATTTATAAGGTTAAGGAGGATTTGCTTGAGGTGTTTCAGATAGCGAGAAAGAATTTCCATTGCTTGAGTCCAAAATGCTTTACGAGGCATCTGGGATGGGTATATGAATAGGAAGGGTTTGGAGGGATATGAGCCGGGTGCTGGCAGGTGGGACTAGATTGGGATGGGATATCTGGTCGGCATGGACGGGTTGGACTGAAGGGTCTGTTTCCATGCTGTACATCTCTATGACTGTATGACTCTAAAATGGGTGAATGGAGTTTAAACATTAGAGCCAGTCCTTTTGTAGGGATGTCCGAGGTATAATAGATGAAATAGGTTTGGCTACAAATGGTCATCGGAATGAGACAAATTATTAATTTTAATTCTGAGGTTAAGAGAGGTATTATTCAAAAGTATTGAAGAATATTGGGCAAAGGGGGATTGATGGAATTAGCCAAAATGCATCATGATTTTATGGAGTGCTGGAATCGGCTGGAAAGGCTGAACTGGGGAGGCAATGGACTAGATTATTAATGCAGAGACCCAGGTATTATGATCTGGGGACCTGGATTCGAATTGTGAATTTAGAGTCATAGAGTCCTACAGCACGGAAACAGACTCTGCTGACCATAATCTCAAACTAAACTCGTCCCACCTGCCTGCTCCTGGCCCACATTTCTTGAAACATCCTTTGTCTGATTTAGAATTTTGACTAGATAAATTTTCTCAGGTGGGGTTTCATTTGGTTCCCCCTGCATCGCTCAGCATTTGATACCTTATTCCCATTGTGCTGACCCACCCTCCCCTTACAGGAACTGGACTACGAAAAAGCACAAACCAGGAATTTGGTCCTTCGAGTCTCCAATAAAGCAGCCTATCACTCGTCAATTACTGGAGGAGGAGGTGGAAGTGGAATGGTATCTGTGGGTAAACCAATCAGAATCAAAGTCAACGTGAAAGACAAGAAAGAAGGCTTTTCATTTAAACCAACAACGAAGAGGCTCACTGTTAGTGAGGATCAAACAAAAGTTACGATTGGTCAATCATTCGGAAAATATCCAGCCATCAGTGCTGACACTGGGAAAGAAAGTGAACGCACCAGGTAAAGGGAAGACCATGGAGAGTGTGTGTGTGTGTGAGTGTGTGTGTGTTTGTGTGTGTGTGTGTGTGTGTGTGTGTGTGTGTGTGTGTG
>NC_057713.1:6330900-6332885 GCF_004010195.1 Chiloscyllium plagiosum
TGTGTGTGTGTCTGTGTGTGTATGTGTTTTTGTGTGTATGTGTGTATCTGTGTGTGTTTTTGTGTGTATGTGTGTGTGTGTGTTTTTGTGTGTATGTGTGTGATTTTGTATTAATGCCCACAAATACTAACACACAGTCCTGCTTTCTCGGACAGATATGCAAAGAATTCTGATCCAGCGAACTTCTTCAACATTAACCCTGTTACCGGGGAGATAACACTGAACAGAATGCCTGATCGTGAGTCACCTCATGTTGCTGATGGGAAATACACAGCAACTGTCCTGGCCATCGATAACGAAGGTGAGTGAGGAGTTCAAGAGGGATTGACTGTGAACAGAGCATTCAGCTTTAATGTGAAGGAAGATAGAAAGTCTTTAATCATTTGGAAGGTGTTTTTTGTCTGATTAACAGAAGCAAATAGAAACATAAAAACTCAGAGCAGGAGTAGGCCATTCAGCCCTTCAAGCCTGCTACACCATTCAATATGATCATGGCTGACCCTCTATCCAAATACCAATTCCCTGCTATCTTTTTCTCGATGTCTTTACAATTTAAAAATTATCAATCTCTTCCTTGAATATATTCAGGGCTCTTGTGGTAGAAAATTCCACAGGTTCATCCTCTGAGTGAAAATTTGTTTCCCCACCTCAGTTCTAAAAAGTTCCTTTTAATTTTCAAATGCTGCTTGTGATTCAGGAAGGCTTCATTCTCTTCCATCCCCGAGGCCCCTCACACTCACCTTCGGCCAATCGCAGCAACTCCTCGTTTCCCTGATCAGCCGAATCCCTTAATCCCAAGCCACCAGCTTCTCCCCAAGCTTCCAGACCCCCTTCCTGCCGGCATGATAGCCTGACCCATCCTTGCTAAGCTTCCATCTGTGTGTTCCCAGCCATACCTGCAACACTTCCTGAAAACACTGACATTGGTAATTCTCTTTCTCTCTGTGGTTGTAAAGACATTTCCTGCTGGTCATTATTTTAGATTGTCTTGTGTCCAAGATGTGTTTTATTAGATTTCTGTTCTCCAATAAAGAGATTTTTCTTTCTTTCTCCTGCTCTCTCTCTCACAGGACCTGTTCCTAAAACAGCCACGGGTACTGTGGTCCTTGATGTGGACGATGACAACGACAATATTCCTCTCATTCACAATCTCCAGCCTTGCATGTGTGAGCGAGCAAAATCTCTGCTTGTCACGGCACACGATGCAGATTCCTATCCGAACGCAGCTCCGTATCATTTCAAACTCGTGGATCAACCAGGCGTCACAGACAAGTGGAAGATTTTAATGAAAAATGGTAAGATTGGGTACAGTCATAGAGTCATAGAGATGTACAGCACGGAAACAGACCCTTCGGTCCAACCCGTCCATGCCGACCAGATATCCCAACCCAATCTAGCCCCACCTGCCAGCACCCGGCCCATATCCCTCCAAACCCTTCCTATTCATATACCCATCCAAATGCCTCTTAAATGTTGCAATTGTACCAGCCTCCATCACACCTTCTGGCAGCTCATTCCATACAAGTACCACCTTCTGTGTGAAAACGTTGTCCCTTAGGTCTCTTTTATTTCTTTCCCCTCTTGTCCTAAAACTATGCCCTCTAATTCTGGACTCCCAGGGAAAAGACCTTGTCTATTTATCCTATCCATTCCCTCATTATTTTATAAACCTCTATAGGGTCACCCCTCAGCCTCCGACGCTCCAGGGAAAACAGCCCCAGCCTATTCAGCCTCTCCCTATAGCTCAATTCCTCCAACCCTGGCAACATCCTTGTAAATATTTTCTGAACTCTTCCAAGTTTCACAACATCGTTCTGATTGGAAGGAGATCAGAATTGCACGCAATATTCCAACAGTGGCCTAACCAATGTCCTGTACAGCAGCAACATGACCTCCCAACTCCTGTACTCAATACTCTGACCAATAAAGGAAAGCATATCAAACGCCTTCTTCACTATCCTATCTACCTGCGACTCCACTTTCAA
>NC_057713.1:6333711-6337617 GCF_004010195.1 Chiloscyllium plagiosum
GCCCTCATCAATCCTCTTTGTTACTTCTTCAAAAAACTCAATCAAGTTTGTGAGACATGATTTCCCACGCACAAAACCATGTTGACTATCCCTAATCAGTCCTTGCCTTTCCAAATACATGTACATCCTGTCCCTCAAGATTCCCTCCAACAACTTGCCCACCACTGAAGTCAGGCTCACTGGTCTATAGTTCCCTGGCTTGTCCTTACCGCCCTTCTTAAACAGTGGCACCACATTAGCCAACCTCCAGTCTTCCGGCATCTCACCTGTGACTATCGATGATACAAATATCTCAAAGTAACATTTCAGAGAGGAAGGATGATTGGCTGAGAATTGAATTGAATTTTCAGCAAAGAAATGGGCCATTCGGCCCACCTGTTATATGCTGGTATTCATATGTTTCGCGTTAGCTCCCTCTTACTCCCTCTCACCTTTTGTTTAGCTTTCCTCAACACCTATCCATGTACTTCCTCTCAACTGATCCACATTCACTCTGTGTGGAGAAGTCTTTCCTGATTTTCGTTGCACAGAAAGTGATGGGGAAATCCAGAGAGAGAAGAGAAGTTAACATTTCAAGTCCCGGGACCCTTCATCAGAATGGAGTTGCTGCTTTCCCTACTGGATTTATTCATGATCATGTTTTGTCTTTGTGTCTTAGTCCCCTCCCACAGTTGAGAACATCTTCTCTACCTCGAGGGTGGCACAGTAGCTCAGTGGTCAACACTGCTGCCTCACAGCCCCAGGGCCCCGGGTTCATATGACCAGAAGACCATAAGACATAGGAGCAGAAATTAGGCCATTCAGGCCCTCGAGATGCTCTGCCATTCAATCATGGCAGATAAGTTTCTCAACCCCATTCTCCCCCTTTCTCCCCATAACCCTTGATCCCCTTTACAATCAAGAACCTATCTATCTCCGTCTTAAATATACTCAGTGACCTGGCCTCCACATCCTTCTGTGGCAATGAATTCCATAGATTCCCCACTCTCTGTCTGAAGAAGTTTCTCCTTATCTCTATTCTAAAAGGTCTTCCCTTTACTCTAAGGTTGTGCCCTCGGATCCTAGTCTGTCTTACCAACATCCACTCTGTCCAGGCCATTCAGTATTCTGTAAGTTTCAATTAGATTCCCCCTCACCTTTCTAAACTCCATAGAATATAGACCCAGAGTCCTCAAACGTTCCTCATATTCTAAGCTTTCCATTCCTGGGACCATTCTCATGAACCTCCTCTGAACACGCTCCAACACCAGTACATCCTTCCTAGATTTGGGGCCCAAAATTGCACACAATACTCCAAATGTGGCCTGAGAATTCCAGCCTCAGACAACTGTCTGTGTGGATTTTACACATTCTCCCCATGTCTGCATGGATTTCCTCCGGGTGCTGCAGTTTCCTCACACAATCCAAAGAAATGCACTTGGATTGGCCATGGGAAATTGCCCATAGAGTCCAGGGGTGTATAGGATAGATGGATTAGCCATGGGGAATGCAGGATAACAGGGATGTCGGAGTGGGATGCTCTTTAGAGAGTCGGTGTGGATTTGTTGGGCTGAATGGCCTGTTTCCACACTGTAGGGATTAGAGTCATAAAGTCATAGTGATGTACAGCATGGAAACAGACCCTTCAGTCCAACTCGTCCATGCCGACCAGATATCCCAACCCAATCTACTCCCAGCTGCTAGCACCTGGTCCATTTCAGTACAAGCCCTTCCTATTCATATACCCATCCAGATGCCTTTTAAATGTTGCAATTGTACGAGCCTCCACCACTTCCTTTGGCAGATCATTGCTTACACACACCACCCTCTGTGTGAAAAAGTTGCCCCTTAGGACTCTTCTATATCTTTCCCCTCTCACCCTAAACCTATGCCCTCTAGTTCTGCATTCCCCAAGTAAATCTATCCTCTCAAGGCCTCACTGTGATTTTGAAGACCTCTATCAGGTAGTACTCAGACTTCCAATGGTTGGAGAAATGAGCCATGGCACCCTCACAATTACCTGGTCATTGACCTTCCAGCAAGGTCTTCATTCCATTTTCCCAGTTTCTCCATCTCCCTCATGTCTGTTCTGATACTGGCTACATCCCTGGAAGGGAGCACAATGTGACCACCAAGATGTTGTGAGACCTTTAACGATCAGTGAGAACCGAAGGGAAACCCAGTGAATCATCAACCCCAGGAATTTAAACCATCAATTTTCCAATAAAGCTTTATTCTGCTTTCATTACAGTGCCCCAGTTATGAGAGCAACCAAAGCATATTCTTCTCTATGTCCAGCTAGTAAGTCCTCCACCTCGGCCATCTCTTTTACAGTGGAAACTACCACACTCATGACAGATTGCTCTCACAAAATCCATAATGTACTGTCTGCTGTTAGCTGTGCTTCCTCAATTGGACAGCACCCGTGGAAGAGTTCTGAGTGCGCCAACTGACAATTTATGATGAACCGTTGAGCTTGTAGCAAGGTCCATTTTTTTGGCTAGTGGTCGTGTCAAAGCCAGTCTCTGCAAACAAAGAGAATATGTTCAAACCTTGAACCTTTTTCTGAAATGCCCAGGAACTTGGGGAACCTCCTGTTTGCAACTATTGCTGTCTCAAAGGCAACACCTTGACCAATCAGAGTCATCTTACCAACGAATCAGCACCCTTTCCTCCTATCATGAATTGCTGTGACTGTTTGAAATTTGGCGTCCTTCCCTTTGGCCTAATGAGTGCAAGATACAACATGTTGGAATAGAAACACAGAAAATAGGAACAGGAGTAGGCCTGAGAGCCTGCTTCACCATTCATAATGTGGCTGATCATCCGACTCAGTCCCCTGTTCTTGCATTCTTCCCATACCCTTGGATTCTTTGAGCTACAGGAAACCTATCTAACTCCTTTTGTCAGCAATGCTCAAGAGACTTGTAAGGAAATGCTTTTAACAATGTGGCATTTTCTCATTACGACCAATGTCTTTTAAAAATCTCTCCCTTGCTTTTTTTTTCCCCAAAAGATACCAGTGCAGAGCTTCAGCCTTTAGTTGACCTCTGGCCACACACCTTCAAAGTCCCTATCAAGGTGGAAGATAACCAGGGGTCTGGTAAAATCCAGGACATGGACGTAAGCGTGATCGAATGTGCCGGCAATGACCTGACCTGTACTCCCGACAAAATGCGGCAGATTGGATCCAAAAAAGCTGCCCTCGGCGGGCCTGCGATTGGTCTCATGGCACTTGCGGCTTTGTTGTTACTCCGTAAGTGAGAGAATGTACAGTCACTGCTAGACAATAGCACCAGTACAGGCACAACAGGCCAAATGGCCACATGCTGCATCTTAACAATTCAGTGCTCCAGTTCATTCTTGGAGCCACCCTTCCCCCACCACCAGGATATCCTCTCCCTCATCATCCAGCATCCTCTGAAATGCATCGTTACATTCACCTCAACCACTCCTTCCCATCTCGAAAATGAGATGTCGATTGTGCTGGAAGCCATGATTGGGTGGATTTAGGGGAAGGGGGATTCACAATTTTCAAGCATCCATGTAACTCCACGGTGATGTCATTGGATTGCAAGCACCCTCTGAAATGACTCTTGTGGGCTGTTCCATTCAAGGGGTCAAGTGGGGATGGGCAAGGAATGTGGACCTTGCTAATGAAGCCCACCTCCCATGGAAGAGTATTGTGAGGAGCTCGTTCCGATTTGGGGATTTTCCATCCTTTCCACACATTCCCAATATTGCCATGCCATCACTTGACAACATGGGGCTGGGGAGAAGGGGGAGGGGGATGGGGCAGGTGGGGGGGCAAATGGGGCTTATGAGTGGGAATAGGGAGCTGTGAGACAATGGGGCAGGTGGTGGGAATGGGGCAGGTGGGAATGGGGCAGGTGGGAATTGTGCAGGTGGGAATTGTGCAGGTGGGAA
>NC_057713.1:6338330-6348017 GCF_004010195.1 Chiloscyllium plagiosum
TAGGTGGGGGGAATGGGGCTGGTGGGAATGGGGTAGGTGGGAATGGAGCTGGTGGGAGTCAATGGGGTAGGTGGGGGGAATGGGGTAGGTGGGAATGGGGCAGGTGGGCGTGAATGGGGTAGGTGGGGGGAATGGGTCAGATGCATTGGGTCAGATGCATTGGGACAGGCAGCGGCCAGTGCCCAGTACATCCCTCTTCTCTCTTTTACCAAGAATTTGACGGCAATTTTAATAAACCATATTTCTGACATCATCAAATGATTTGTCCACAGTCGCTCCCCTCCTGCTGCTTTTCTGCAACTGTGGTGGTGCTGGAGGACCTTTTGCACCGGTTAAAGACTTTAAACAAATCCCCATTGAACCTCTCGGATACCTGGAAAAGATCAACTTCGAAGGAGGTGGTGAGGCGGACACGGTCTGTATTCACATTATTTCCTTTTTCTAACCTGCCCTCAGGTACTTTGCAGCATTTGGCCCAGCTGTTGTTCCCATTAATAGAGGCAGGCGATGGCCTAGTGGTGTTATCACTGGACTATCAATCCAGAAACTCAGTTAACAGTCTGGGGACCCAGGTTCAAATCCTGCCATAACAGTTGGTGGAATTTGAACTCAATAAAAAAATCTGGAATTAATAGGTTAGTGATGACCATGAAACCATTGTCAATTGTTGGTTCACTCATGCCCTTTAGGGAAGGAAACTGCCATCCTTACCTGGTCTAGCCTATATGTGACTCCAGACCCACAGCAATGTGGGGTTGACTCTCAACTGCCCCCTAGGCAATTAGGGACGGGTAATAAATGTCATGCAGCCCCAAGCTGCCCTCATCCCATTAATGAAGAAAAATAAACTTTCAGTAACAGCTGCTTGGTGAAATGGAGCTTGAGAATTTCAGAAAAATGATGGATATATTTGAGGATGGTGATCTTGCACTCACCCGGACTGACAGAATGCCAAATTTCAAATTTCAAAACTAAAGTGGAAGCTTAAGGACACACCAGATCCTTGATGCATTTTCCATGGACAAGCCCTTGATCAATCAAGGTCAGTTTGCCATCTTTTTCTCATGCAGTATAAATTGTTGTTCCCTTTGAACAATATGAGGAGGTGCCAATGTTGGGCTGGGGTGAACAAGGTTAAAAATCGCGCAACACCAGGTTATACTCCAACGTTTTTATTTGGAAGTACTAGCTTTCGGAACGCTGCTCCTTCGTTAGGTAGCTAGTGGGGCAGGAACATAAGACACAGAATGTATAGCACAAGATCATAATGTCATGCAACTGATACGATATATTGAACAAACCTAGATTGCTGTTAAGTCTTTCATCTTAAGACCATAAGACATAGGAGTGGAAGTAAGACCATTCGGCATCGGGTCCACTCCGCCATTCAATCATGGCTGATGGGCATTTCAAAGCCACTTACCCACATTCTCCCCGTATCCCTTAATTCTTTGCGAGATTAAGAATATATCAATCTCTGCCTTGAACACATTTAATGTCCTGGCCTCCACTGAATGGGTTTTAGAATAGGTTGCAGGTTTGAGTTCATTAGTATGTAGATCCCAGAATGTCTTTCAAGTTACATTCCCAAGATAGATTAAGGTTTTATAAAAAAAGTGAGTCGCAGCTCAGACAATTCATTAAATGTGTGAGGTTAGGTCTGTCTGTATCCCAACCTTGAGTCAGACTGGCATTCTTGTGTCAACCCAGGTGACTACAAGATAGAAAAATACTTTAACAGTGTGTCTTGTTCTCCAACAAAACTTTCCTATTTAAAAAGAAAAGTTCAGACAAAGAGCAATGGGCAAGTGAACAGAAGAGTCACCTTGCAAGTTTTAGACGTAACTTTTGAACTCCTATTTACCCCTTTCGCTGGCGTGGTAATGTAAGGCAGCTGGCTTCATTAACAGCCACATATTCACTTCCATTAACTATAGGGAGAGGCTGAACAGGCTGGGGCTGTTTTCCCTGGAGCGTCGGAGGCTGAGGGGTGACCTTATAGGGGTTTACAAAATCATAAGGGGCATGGATAGGATAAATAGACTAAGTCTTTTTCCTGGGGTCGGGGAGTCCAGAACTAGAGGGCATAGGTTTAGGGTGAGAGGGGAAAGATATAAAAGGGACCTAAGGGGCAACTTTTTCATACAGAGGGTGGTACTTGTATGAAATAAGCTGCCAGAGGAAGTGATGGAGGCTGGTACAATTGCAACATTTAAGAGGCATTTGGATGGGTATATGAATAGGAAGGGTTTGGAGGGATATGGGCCGGGTGCCGGCAGGTGGGACTAGATTGGGTTGGGATATCTGGTCGGCATGGACAGGTTGGACTGAAGGGTCTGTTTCTATGCTGTACATCTCTATGACTCTATGGTGGCTCAGTTAGTTTGTCACAAAGCTAATCCCTTCTTTTCTAAAAAAGCTGTTTCTTGGCTCAAGGAGATTCTGTCCTTGATCTTTTTCAGAGGCGCAATAAACCGGGCTGGGCTCCGATCAGTCTGGTTTGGTACAGAGATGAAAAAGATTTTCAAAGGCCTTTTTTTATATATGTAAACAGATGAGACTTCAGGTCAAAGTGGTTGTGCTTTAGAAGTGACCTGTATAACGAAAGGGGAGTGGTCAGCTCTCTAGCTGAGCTCAGCTGAGCTGAGTAGTTTTAGTTCAGTCTGAACTGTAAAGTTCAACAGGGAGCTGTGTAGAAACTCTCTTTTCTGCCCTTCAACTTCAACCTGTAAGCATGTGTTCCATTTATACTGGGTTTTTAAGGGGAGTTTGCTTATAGGGACCATTGTGTATACTTGGAACAGCATAATTAAGTCTAGCTTGGACAGACTGAGTTCTGTACGGGTTCTTTGTTCTGTTCTTTATATTTCATTGTGTAATTTTGTGAATTTTCTTTTGTCTGTTTTAAAACCTAGTAGACAACCTAGCTATCTTACTCTGGGTAATTGTCACTGTACACTTACCAGAACAAATTGCAAAGTTAGGTCTAGGGCTGCCTGCTCAAGAATGTTTTGAGTGGTCCGGCCTAGTCCATAACAGGTTGAATAGCACAGCTTCCGATCTACACTGGGGGCAGAGGTGGACTTGTGACGTGGCTCCCTCCCTATTCGAGGAGGTTTTGGGGTTGTAAATCAGACGTTTCTGGCAGGGAACCAAAGAGGAAGATGATTAATCTGTGGCTATTCCTCCCCCTTTAGAGTTCTCCTTTGCTTCTGGCTGATGGAAAGACATCTGGTGGAATGGCAGCTGATGGGATGGGAGTCGGTGGAACGGGAGCCAGTACATTGAATGCTGGAGGAATGGGAGTCGGTGGAATGGCAACTGGTTCGCTCTCTGTGGTTGACGGCTACAACAGTAGATTCTCACAAGAAATAAAACACACAGTCGGGGGTTCACAAATAATCAATGCGGGAGTAGCTCCTGCTTATCTTGAGAGGAGTTCAGTAGCAGGGACGTATCGGCCTATCTCCGGAGCAGCACACGAAAGAAGAAAGTCAAGCAGCTATAAAGGCTACATTGGATCCTATATTAATGAGGTACATTTAGTTTATTAATGATATTTATTTAATGCTGTGAAATGTAACGTGATTTGTAAAACCATGCCTTTCTCAGCAGCTAAGGCAAAAGTTGAATGTAATTCTTAAAAGGAACCATGATATTGCTCATTTTATTTTATTCACTCATAGCATGTGGGTATGGCTGGCTGGACCCAGCATTTATTGCCCGTCCCTAATTGCCCCTTGAGAAGCTGGAGGTGCCTTCTCGAACTGCTGTATTGTAAGGACACCCACAATGCTGTCAGGGTGACCTTGAAATACTGTTATCCATTTGATGTCAGCACACCCACAGTTGCCCATCATACCTGTGGTATATATTGACGCTTTGTGATTCACATTCTCGGAGGCCCAGATCCCTCTGCACTGTAGCTTCCTGCAGCCTCTCTGCTTTTCTAATCTTCCCATCCAAAATGGAAAAGCTCACATTTTCCCACAAAGTGTCTTTCCTGCTGAAATTTGCAAAATTGGGGCATCCAGTTTGACCAGAGCAAGCCTTCTCATTGCATTTGACCTTTTGCTTTTTAGAAATTGGATGGATGTGCTGAGGAAGATCAGAACCGTCCAGCCCGAGACTGTCTCCTGGTCTACAACCACGAAGGCGATGGCTCACCAGTTGGCTCCATTGGCAGCTGCAGCTTTATTGAGGATGAACCCCAATTTAAGGACTCTTATTTGGATGACCTGGGCCCAAAATTCAAGATGTTGGCTGACATCTGTGTTGGTAAATTTGAGAGTCAAGCTTTGACCGTCAGTGCTGATCCTCCTGTCAGAGTCGATCCTCCCCTCAGAGAGAGCTTTTCGACAACAGAAACATCTGTATCATCCAGCTCAGGAGGATTTCATGGCTTGAACTTTGTCGCTGACCCACCGCGAATGCAGAAGAATTATGTTGTGACCACAACGATCAATCCTGTGCCCGACGTGTTACCTGGCATTGCAGATTTGCCAGTTGCCCACCAAAATGTCATAATGACCAAACAAGTTACTGCCAATGCAGGAGGAATGGTCATAGACCCATTGATCGCCCACCAGAATGTCATAATGACCAAACAAGTCAATGCCAACGCAGGAGGGATGGTCATAGACCCATCGATCGCCCACCAGAATGTCATAATGACCAAACAAGTCAATGCCAACGCAGGAGGGATGGTCATAGACCCATCAATCGCCCACCAGAATGTCATAATGACCAAACAAGTCAATGCCAACTCAGGAGGGATGGTCATAGACCCATCGATCGCCCACCAGAATGTCATAATGTCCAAGTCTGTTAATGTCAGCTCGGGGGGCACGCAAGGAATGATCATTGATCCATTGCTCACCCAGATGCCTGAGGTCCATAAAAATGTCACACTGAGCAGATCGATTCGCTCTGGCACCGGGCAGGAGCAGAACATGATGGTTGGCTCGTCGCTCGATCAGATCCCTGTCATCCACAAGAACGTCACTCTGACGAGGCCTTCCCACACCCCTGCGGTAGGGGAGGGTGCCACCTTCCCGCTGGCCCAGAATAGTAGCACCACTCGCAAATCTGTCACATCCACTGACGGTGTGCATAAAACCATAACAAAAGTGACTAAAGTTACGCAGGTAATGCAGGAATAGACAGCGGCCGATAGAATTGGATTCATGGACAGAGAGGCGCTTATGTTCAAAAAGCAATACTTATTTTTTAATTAAGCTGTAAAAAAACATGGCTGCTGTGTGTAGCTCAGGTGCAATTTGAAAGTCAGCATTTTATGCAAGGGACCAAAATGCAGTATACTTCTTGAAGTGCATCAACTGAAGTCACACTCTAAGGTCCTTACATGTTCCAATTAGTAAAATGTACATGTACACCAAATACTCCATTGGCTTTGTACTGATTGTAACGAGGTCAGCCAGGTAGAGCTCATAGAATATGGATTCCCTGACTGGGGCTGATAACCTGGTCCAATCGGGGAGCCCTGGCTGACAGATAGAAACAGAAGTGTCAGCGTTTCTGGTCACTCAAGCAGCCGGCTCGGAGCTAGTTGGATCAGTGTCATGTACCATGCGAAGAGCAGGAAAATCGATGTTTCGGGCAAAAGCCCTTCATCAGGATTAGAGGTAGGGACCCTCCAGGGTGGAGAGATAAATGGTTGCCCCCATTTATCTCTCCACCCTGGAGGCCCCCTGCTCCACACTTCTAGTCCTGATGAAGGGCTTTTGCCCGAAATGTCGATTTTCCTGCTCCACGGATGCTGCCTGACCTGCTGTGCTTTTCCAGCACCACTCTGATCTAAATTCTGGTTCCCAGCATTTGCAGTCCTCACTTTTGCCTCAGCATCATGTACGGTGTATGTGTAAATAAAGGGTGACTTGGTGACGGGATGCTAGCCTCTGTGGAGGTGTTTCAGGCTGGTTAACGTTTATCTTTTTCTGTCGTGAAGCTAGCTTTTAAACCAAGATGGTGGAGGTAAAGCATAAAACTGGTGTGATTTCTGATCATCTCAATTTACAAAACAAAAACAGAAATGCTGTAAATGCAAGGACAGAATCATTAAAAAAAAGTCGAACATAGGAACTGGCCAATCCGTTCCACCAATCAATACGATCTGATTTCCTTGCTTCACTCACCCATCTGTCTCCCATAAGCCTTGACTTCTTTGTCTTATCAAGAATCTATGTACCTCAGCACTTAAAGAAATAAATTTAAATTTATAAAGATTTAAAGACCAAACCTCCACTAATGTCTAGCCAAAGAAAATTCCACACTCTAAAGACCCACAAGTCAAGCAAACTTCTCCTCTCACCTTTAAAAGGAGACCTCTACTTCTTCAAATGATGCCCACTGGTTTTATTCTCCCTCGTGAGAGAAAACATAATCTGGAGGTCCACTCTATCAAGTTCCCTCAAGATCTTATATGTTTCACGGATGTTAAAAGTGGGACTGCTTGAATGACATTTGGGGCTGGATTTGACATTTTGTAATGGTCCCCACTGCCTCCTCACTCTGATACAAAGCCAGGCAGATGCCCCATACACACATCCTGGATGTCTTTAGTCAAGTTGAGTGGGTGCTGCTGTGCCGTAGGGGCAGTGCCCTCAACAGTGTAGACACTGTGCCTCTCGTTGTGCCATCATTTAACTTTTCGGCCTGAGTCAAGAGGCCAATTGCATCATTGGCCCATTGTCAACCAGTTACACCTTTCCCAAGTCAGGAGTGTGCCTTTTGATCTTGCATCCAGCACCAATGTGCCACATATTGAAAATAAACAGAACTAAGGTCACCCTAAAACCGTAGGAAATAGGAATAGGATTAGACCATTTGCTCCTCAAACCTGCTCCACCACTCAAGAGGATCATGGCTGAACCAATGACATTCCTAGTAACAACATTCCTGCCCTTTTCCCATAACCCTTCATTCCCTGACTGATCAAGAATCTATCGGTCTCAGCCTTAAATATACACGAAGGCTCTGCTCCCACAGCTCTCTGGGGCAAGGAATTCCAAAGACCCCCAACCCTCTGAGAGAAGAAATTCCTCCTCATCTCAGTCTGAAATTGGTGCCCCTTTATTCTGAGACTGTACCCTCTGGCCCTAGACTCTGCCATGAGGGAAACATACTCTCAGCATTGACCCTGTCAAGCCCCTTAAGAATCTGATATGTTTCAATGTGATCACCTCATTCTTCTCAACTCCAGTGAATGGAGTCTCAATTTGTTTAGCCTTTGCTCATACAACAGTCTCTCCGTACTGGGGCCAAAGTGCATTTGTCAGTCGCCTTCATGTGCTGCCTGTGTTTGCGATCAGTTATGCTCACTTTCACTGTGTTTTACTGCAATTTCCCACGTCTGCACTGTCCTCAGGGGCTCTCCTGCTATTTTTAAATAAGCGTGAATCAGTCAGACTGCACCGCGTAATGAATCAGTGCTGTTAAAGTTTTAAAAACATTTTCTTAAAATTCACTCAGGTGCCAACATGCTGCTGGCTGAGCCAGCTTTTATTGCCCATCTCTAGTTGCCCCCTTGAGAAGGTGGGGGTGAGCTGCCTTCTTGAACCACTGCAGTCCATGTACTGTAGGTAGACCCACAATGCTGTTGCAGAGGGAGTTCCAGGATTTTGACCCAGTGACACTGAAGGAACGGCGATATATTTCCTAAGTCAGGATGGCGAGGGCTTGGTGAGGAGCTTGCAGGGGGTAGTGTTCCCATGTATCTGCTGCCCTTGTCCTTCTCAATGAAAGTAGTCATGGGTTTGGAGGAGCCTTAGTGAATTTGTTAAGCATCTGTCAGCTGACACACTTACGGCTTGCAGGGTTTGGAAAGTGAATCAATAGCTTCTAAGTTAACACCTCTCAAAATTCTGACAGTGATCCCATTTCCTGTTATTGCAACCGCATATCACAGCGGCCATTTTTAGTAGCAAAATCCCCATGTCTTTCATTGGGAACAGATACACATTGACTTTTGTTGCTGAATTTTGTCCAGAAAGTAAGGAAATTCAGAGGAATTTGCTTTAAAAAATCAATTTTCCAGGTAGCTACACTGATAGTAACATGCCAGTGTTTAATTTTTAAGTCCACACATAGTTTTTAACAATTAATTGGCTGGCAGAATCCAGAGTCTCATTCAGTCAGAGCAAGGATCTTCCCAAAATATTTTGGGAGATTGAACATAGTATTTTGATTTATCAGTGGGCAAATACTTGAAGGGACAGAGAGGGAACACAGGTCTGGAATTATTTACAAACACACACACACACACACATGGAAAAACTCAGCAGATCTGGCAGATCTGTGGAGAGAGATCAAGAGTTAATACTTCAAGTCCAGCAATCCTTCTTCAGAAATTCAGGACTAACTTCAGAACCTGTCTGAAGAAGAGTCTTTGGACCTGAAGCATTAACTCTGCTTTCTCTCCACAGATGCTGCCAGACCTGCTGAGCTTTTCCAACAATTTCTGTTTTTGTTTCTAATTTCCAGCATCTTTCAGTTTTTTTTAATCTGGGATTATTTAGGTAGTTTTATTAAAGAATTGTCCCAGGCACAGTGAACTGAGTCAGTTTCTATGGTGCCATACTGTTCTTGAGTAAAATAAATCAGCACTTATTGAATTGAATAACGGTGAACAAATCAGAGAAATCAAATACTTAATGACAACTGACAAAGCCATATAATACTCATTTCATCATAGATCTAGTTTCTAAAAACAAATATGATTGGCACAAATTAATAACAGGTTAAAAGTAATGTACATAAATGTAATGAGAAGTGAGTGAAACCTATGGATTCATACAAATGTATCTAACATAATTATATATACAAACCTGAACTTCAAATTGCCTTTAATTTCATATGTTAACAGAGGGGGAGGGATAGTGTGACAGATTTAAATACCTTTCAAAACCAGAAATTGCTGGAGAAACTCAGCAGGTTTGGCAGATTCTGTGGAGAGAAAGAAACAGAGTTAACAGTTTGAGTCCAAATGAGCCTTCGCCAGAGCAATTTCTGTTTATCTTTCAGATCTTCAGCATCTGCAGTTCTTTGTTTTATTAAGTACTGTTATGGTTGATAACCGGCAGGATTTTACAAGTGTGAAAGTGGAAAGAAAGTTTTTTTCTTGCCCCAAGGAAGATATTTACCATGCAATTTATGGGTACCATGGTTCCAATCAGAGTGCATTGTTTGAATTGGAGACATTTTAATTGTACAGATATTGATATAACTTTCTGTTCTATGCAAAGGCTTTAAACTTTTCAATTGGTTCACTGGATTTATTGTAGATATTTACATTTTAAGCTACACATCAAAATAAACTTTTTTTAAAAAATGATCTTTATTGTGAGAGTATCTTCTGCACAAATGTCACATCAAATGGTTGCAATTTCAAATAAAAATTAAGATCTAAACATAATGCTGTTTATGAAGGTCAAAATGTCCCAGTCTCCTCCTACTCCACCACTACCCCTCGGCTCCCCCCATCACCTCATCTCTAGCTGCCTCCATTTCTGTCCCACCTCCATTCTATCCTCTACTTTCTGTCCTCACCTTCCTCCTCAGCTCCTCTGCTTTCTCCATCCCTCGTCTATCTTCCTGTCTCTCTCCTTACTCCTCATCCCTATCAATCCCCTTCACTATCTGCCCTTTGCCAACTTCCCATCCTTATGC
>NC_057713.1:6348620-6372753 GCF_004010195.1 Chiloscyllium plagiosum
TCCCTTCTCTTTCCCCTTCCTCCCTTCTCTTTCCCCTTCCTCCCTTCTCTTTCCCCTTCCTCCCTTCTCTTTCCCTTCCCTAATGTCTTGTAAGTTTTCTTTATTCCAGTTGATTACAATGCTTTTTTTCTCCCGTTTTATGGAATTTTATAGACGAGCATGGCCGACTGTTATTTAGAAATGGGGTATGATCTGATTTGGACACTATTGTTTTCTGTTCCTTCCTGTTTCCCTCTCCTCCCCCTGCTCCCACCACCTTCAATTTGTCTCCCCTGCCCCACACCCCTTCCACTCCCCCAATTCCCACCACCCTTCTCCTCCTTTTCCCATTCCCCACCATTCCCTCTCCCTTCCACTCCTTACCCCCTTTCCCTCCACTTTTCCTTCCCTGGCTAAAGACCCTCTCTTTTTCCATCTAACCTCATCCCTCCAGCCCTAACCCTGAGCTTTAGGGAGCGCTGACTAGGCTGGAGCGATATTCCCTGGAGTGTCGGAGGCTGAGGGGTGACCTTATAGAGGTTTACAAAACCATGAGGGGTGTGGATAAGATAAATTACTAAAGTTCTTTTTTCCCAGGGTAGGGGAGCTTAAAACTAGAAGGTATCAGTTGAGCTGAGAGGCGAAAGATTTAAAATAGACCCAAGGGGCAACTTTTTCACACAGAGGGTAGCACGTGTATGGAATGAGCTGCCAGAGGAAGTGGTGGAGGCTGGTACAATTACAACATTTAAAAGGCATTTGGATGGGTATATGAATAGGAAGGGTTTGGAGGGATGTGGGCCAGGTGCTGGCAGGTGGGACTAGATTAATTTAGGATATTTGGTCCGCATGGATGAGTTGGACCAAAGGGGCTGTTTCTGTGTTGTACTATGACTCATCTCACATACCACTGTCGCCCCCTCCCCTCTCTTCTTGTTCTCCTTCCACCCCCTCTCACTTCACCTTCACCCCCCCCAAATTATCCCCATTCCCACCTCCAACCTGCCCAAAAGTCACCCCCTCTGCCTCACTCCAAATTCTTTCCCTTCCCCTTTCCCAAATTTACCCTCTCCTCCCCAAGATTGTTCCCCACCTCCCAAAATTCACATCTTCCCTCCAAATGTACTCCCCAATTCACTCATCCCATATTCGCTCCCATCCCCAAAATTCTCCTACCCCCCATCCTACCTCCAACCTGCCCAAAATTCTTCCCTTTCCCAAATTTACCCTCCCTCCCCAAAATTCACTCTCTCTAAATTTACCCCAATTCACTCCCTCCCAGCCCCTACCCTACTCCTCCACTTTTCCCTATGTCCCTCCCCCTTTATTTTTCCCCACCCCTTCCTTCCCTGCCCCTCCCCCTGTGTGTGTATGGAAGGGGAGGGGCGGGCCTGACCCTTACCTGGCCGGCGAGGCTGCTCCAGGTGAGTCGCTCCCGGGACTGGGATAGGGACAAGGGCTGGAGCGGCGGACTGCAGCGGACAATGTGGATCCCAGGGACTGGGCTGTATCTCACTGCGTTGCTGCTGCTCCTGCAGGTCAGTCACTGTGTCTCAGATAATCAGGAAACAGTCTCTCTCTCTGAAGCCGAAACTGCTCCCTCTCCCACTGTCTCTCTTGTTTATTGATCAATACTTGGCTTTACTTTACACCCTGTTGTTCTGCCCTTTCATCCTGGGGAAATCCTGGCTGTGTCTTGGTTTTGTTTTTTGTTCAGTGCTGAATTCAGGTCGAGTTTAATATGCTTCAGCAACAATAACTTACGTTTGTCTAGCACCTTTGCACTTTTTCTTGCTTTTGCCTCTTCAATAAGACGCCAAAAGGTGCTTAAACTCCTAAATAAGATTGGGGCTGATGATTAAGGACAGTTGATCTAAGATATTGTTAAAGAGAGAGATTTTTAAAGTGTTTCTTTATGACAGAAGACTGAGGGGAGTTGGTGGGGAGTGATGTGCACTGAAGGATTGTGACATTTAAACCAAAGCAACACATTGGGGAACAACTGAGCGGGAACCTAAAATGGGAGCGCAGTGAAGATTTCAGGGGGTGGTGGCAGAGATGGCTGAGACAGGAGCATGTGGCTATGGAACAAATATAAAGAGAAGTATAAGAGAGTTAAAATCAAGATGTTAGTGGAGTGGGCATCATTGCACGTTGTTTAAACATAGGGAGGTCTTGATAAAACTATACACTGCACGAATCAGGTCACACCTGGTATATTGTGCAATTTTGATTCCTTTTCTTAGAGCATCTGCTAGTGTGGGAGGCAGTCCAGGGAAGGTTCCCTCGGCTGACTTAGTCTTATATGAGGAGAAGTGGAATAGTTTGAATGTATACCCGTTGGAGTTTAGAAAAATGAGAGGCGTCATAATTGAAACATACAAGATGCTTAAGGGACTTTTGCTTGCAATTCTGATGTCTCCAATGTTGCGAAACCTGAAAGGGTTCAGAAAAGATTTACAAAGATGTTGCCAGGGTTGGAGGATTTGAGCTATAAGGAGAGGCTGAACAGGCTGGGGCTGTTTTCCCCGGAGCGGCGGAGGCTGAGGTTATAGAGGTTTGTAAAATAATGAGGGACATGGATTACATAAATAGACAAAGTCTTTTCCCTGCGGTGGGGGAATCCAGAACTAGAGGGCATAGGTTTAAGGTGAGAGGGGAAAGATATAAAAGAGACCTGAGGGGCAACTTCTTCACTCTCAGTAGATGGTGCGTGTATGGAATGAGCTGCCAGAGGAAGTGGTGGAGGCTGGTACAATTGCAACATTTAAAAAGGATCTGGGTGGGTATATGAATAGGAAGGGATTGGAGGGATATGGGCTGGTGCTGGCAGGTGGGACTAGATTGGGTTGAGATATCTGTTCGGCATGGACGAGTCGGACTGAAGGGTCTGTTTCCATGCTGTACATCTCTATGACTCTATGACTCGACAGTTCAGATGTTGAAAAGTTTTTTCCCTTGTGGGACAGTCTAGGATCAGAGAGAATATTCTCAGAGTAAGGGTTTGTGCATTTAACACAGAGATAGGGAAGAATTTCTTCTCTCAGATTGGAGTGAATTCTTTCCCACAGAGGGCTGTTGGGGCTGGGTCATTAAGTACATTCAAGATTGTAATAGACAGATTTTTAATCAGGAAGGGGAATCAAGGGTAATGGGGAAAAGGCAGGAAAGTGGAATTATGGATTATCAGATCAGACAGGATATCATTGAATGGAGGAACAGACTCGATGGACTGAATGGCCTACTTCCAATTCCTATGTTGTATGGTTTTGTGGTGATGCCCTTCATGAAAGTTATTGTGAAATTGCAAGATTGCCTGTAGCTTGATGATTAAAGCCTATGGGAAAGACCCCATGGGCCAGGAGTCCACAGTGAGGCTTCTGAGTAATATCCCAGCATTCCCTAACATCTCATTGCTGCCTCCCACCCAGCCTTTCCCATTTAGAATGCATTAATCGGAAAAAAAAACCTTAAAAACAGTCAGTGAAGAGCTGTGTTATTATGACGGGCTTAGAAAGCTGCCTAATGAGAAGGCTGTCCGCGGTCATTTAGTTTAAAAGAGTAGAAAGCTTAACACTTTCTGGTTCCAACATAAGTATACAGCAAATAAACCTGCCCGGGTGGTATTGAATTGAACTGAATTGAATTTATTGTCACATGTACCGAGGCACAGTGAAAACATAGTTGACTGGTCAGCATGGACGAGTTGGACTGAAAGCTTTGTTTCCATGCTGTACGACTCCAACACGAGGTTTATGATTACAGCTGTTATTGTTTCTTGTAGCAGAAATTATAAATTATTCTAAATGTGTTATTAGAAGCCTTTTGTCACAAGATCAACAGCAGTAAAAAAATGCCCTAATTTTTACACACATTTTACCGACAGGATTATAGTTAAATAATAACAGAAATTGCTGGAGAAACTCAGCAGGTCTGGCAGCACCTGTGGAGAGAAAGCAAAGTTAACATCTGTGGCTTCACAGAATCCAGTGAGAATTGAAGAGTCACTGGACCTGAAATGTTAACTCTGATTTCTGTCTCCACAGATATTGCTAGACCTGCTGAGCTTCTCCAGCAATTTCTGCTCTTGTTTCAGATCTTCAGTGTCCACAGTTCTATTTTATTAAAATTAGATAATATTTTTTCTTAAGCGCTGTTAATAAGGCTATAAGACATAAGAGTGGAAGTAAGGCCATTCGGCCCATCGAATCCACTCCACCATTCAATCGTGCCTGATGGGCATTTCAACTCCACTTAACCGCACTCTCCCTGTATCCCTTAATTCCTTGCGAGATCAAGAATTTATCAATCTCTGCTTTGAAGATATTTAACGTATCTACCTCCGCTGCGCTCCATGGCAATGAGTTCCACAGGCCCACCACTCTCTAGCTGAAGAAATGTCTCCGCATTTCTGTTCTAAATGGACCCCCTCGAATTATAAGGCTGTGCCCATGGGTCCTAGTCTCCCCGCCTAACGGAAACAACTTCCCAGCATCCACCCTTTCTAAGCCATGCATTATCTTGTAAGTTTCTATTAGATCTCCCCTCAACCTTCTAAACTCTAATGGATACAATCCCAGGATCCTTAGCCATTCAGTATATGTTGGTTATGTTAATGCTGGATTATTCAAAATTTCTTTTTAACCAGTTGATAGGTACATTCAAGATATTAATTTAATTTATTTTGTGCAAAATGTAAATGGTTTGTACTTTCGTGTCAGTTTTTTTTGAGTTGATACATACATTCAAAAATTGGTCTTATTGTGCGCAAAAATAAAATTCTTTGTTCTTTTATGGGATATGAGTGTTTGCAAGTATTTGTTATCCATCCCTAATTGTCCCTTTGAACTGAGGGGCTTGCTCAAGTCATTTCCAAAGACCACCGCATTGGCTATGGGTCTGCATCACATGTAGACCAGATTGGGTAAGGATAGCAGATTTCCCTCCCAGAAGGTTATCAGTGAACCACATGGGTTTTTCAACAATTGAATATAGTTGTCATGGGTTTATTAAACAATTTTTTAAATTGCACAAGCTGCAGAGGTAGGATTTGAATCCATAACCCCCAGGCAATAGTTTGGGGACTCTGGATTACTAGAGTAGTGACATTCCCACTGAACAACCATCTGCCCTGACTGTCCAGATATCAACCGTAGGTCAGTGACCCCTGAGTGAACTTCAGCTTCCAAACTGCAATCAAGTTAATTTTCCAAGGTTATCTCACATTGGGAATAGGGAGATTTTAAAATGAATGTGGACCATAAGCCAGCAACTGGTAGAAGTGTTTTCCAAAGCCAGTGTATGGGGTGAATGAGTTGAGGGGCACATTAAATTCCTGTTAAATTTAATGCTATATTTGAGAAGCAGGGTGTAGTCAAGGGGTGTTGTACATTGTTTGAAAGCTGAAAAATATAATTAAGGAATGTTTTACTGTGCATGCGGGGTATTGGAACACCCTTTTATGAAAAAGTGTTGATATTGCATGGAAGGGTGAATCAGCCGCATTGCAAAGTACTTTATAAGTGATTTATTAACTTTTGTGTTGGACGGGATATGATAGGTACAATAGAGGGAGGGAAGTGGTCGGTGTGAAACATAAACACTGACATGGAGTAGCCTGTCTGTTTCTGTGTGAGTAATTCACAAGATTTTTACCTGAATCGATCAGTATGATTTTTCTTCTTGTTTCAAGTAATTTTATTGAAGTATATGGCGTACTATTAGTTAAGAATGGGTTGCAATCTGATTTTACTCTGAGGCTACTCATCAACAGTTACTTGTCTGTCCTTGGCATGCTGCAATGCTCCAGTGAATCACAGCCAAAACTGCAAAAGCAACCTCTCATTTTCAAACTTGGTGCTTTACAATCTCCTGGGCTCAAAATCGAGTACAGCACCTTTAAATTGTGAATGCATTCCTTGCCTTACTTTTAGCTTGGTTTGTTACATTCTCTGGAACATTCCCCCCCCCCACCCCCCCCAATCCAACACCCGACTGGGAGGGTCTGTCCTTTCCAGTCTGGCAGTTAGACACTATTATTCTGCCATTCTCACATTCTGATCACTTAATCTGCACTGAGGAGAAAGTGAGAGTTAATCTCAACTATCAACACCCTTTCTTCCCCAACATGCCAATCCCTCCCTCACCGTGTTGCGTAAATGCTGTCATCACCACACTTTCTGGTGAAAGGCTTTTGCCCAAAATGTCAATTCTCCTGCTCCTCGGATGCCGCCTGACCTGCTGCGCTTTCCCAGCACCACCCTCTCAACTCTGATCTCCAGCATCTGCAGTCCTCACTTTCTCCCTCCACACTTCACTTCACTTCAGCTCTGATGAAGAGTCATCTAGACCTGAAACGTTAGCTTGCTCTCTCCCCATGGATGCTGCCTGACCCGCTGTGATCTCCAGCGTTTGTTGTTTTCAGTACAGATTCCAATATCTGCAGTAGTTAGCTCCTACTTTAAACCGTGATATTTGCCTCTGGTTTGCCAACAGTAGGAGTAGCACAGTGGCTCAGTTGTTAGCACTACTGCCTCACAGCACCAGAGACCTGGGTTTGATTCCAGCCTCGGGTGACTGTCAATGTGAACTTTGCATGTTCAGTATAGGTTCCCTCCCATAGTCTAAAGATGTCGGTTAGGATGGATTGGCAGTAGTGTCCAGGGATGTACAGGTGAGGTGGATTAGCCATGGGGAAAATCAAGGAATAGGTTAGGGGGCTTTGTCCGGTTGAGATACTCTTTGGAGGGTTGGTGCAGACTCGATGGGGCCAATGGCCTGTAGCATTCTATGATTTACACTTAAGCATGTTGCTTGTTCACAACAGAGCCTCCTTTTCAAGGTATTTTAAAGTTTCTGTGAGGATTTTATTCAGCAAACCATACTACGTTGTGACCATCACTGCAGAAACAGCTGGACTGTTCATGTTTTTTCCACCATCACAAGAGGCCATTCGGCCCAGAACTAGTTGATATTGGTGTTATTGTTTCTCCCACTCAACCTCCTTTCAGTTCACTCTGTGTCAGTGTATCGTCCATCCTTAGCCCCTCAAGTACTTTTCCAGTTTGGCTCTAAATATATCTGTAGTGTTTGCTGTCTGAGTACAGAAATGTCTCCTTAATGACTATCCTTTATGAGTAGTCCCTTGTTTTGTTCTCTCAAACAAACATTTTCTTGATGGTCTATTTGATCATAGAGTCATAAAGCATGGAAGCAGATCTTTTGGTCCATTCCGTCCATACTGATCAGATGTCCTAAATTAATCTACTCCCATTTACCAGCATATTCCCCATATCCCTCTAAACCCTCCTGATTTATGTACCTGTCCAATTGTCCTTTAAATGTTGTAATTGTACCAGCCTCCACCACTTCCTCTGGCAGCTCATTCCATACATGCACCACCCTCTGTGTGAAAAAGTTGCTCCTTAGATCTCCTTTATATCTTTCCCCTCTCACTTCAAACCTATGCTCTCTAGTTTTAGACTCCTCCCACCCCAGGGAAAAGACTTTGTCTATTTATGCAATCCATGTCCCTCATGATTTTATAAACCTCTATAAGGTCACCCCTCAGCCTCCGGCAATCCAGGGGCAATAGTCCCAGCCTATTCGGCTCAAACCCTCCAACCCTGGCAACATCCTTATAAATCTTTTCTGAACCCTTTCAAGTTTCACTACGTCCTTCCTATAGCAAGGAGAGCAGAATTGCACATAATATTCAAAATTGGCCTAACCAATGTGCTGTACAGCCACATTATGACATTCTCACGCCTATATTCAATGCATTGATCAATAAAGGCAAACATACTAAACACCTTCTTCACTATTCTATCTACCTACGACTCTGGAACATTCTATTCAATTCCCTTTGTACTCACTGGATCTGCAGATTAACCAGATGCAAGCTTATGTGCCAGGACACTGCATCTCTGAGCTCTGCCATCACCACCATTTAGGTAATTTGAGCTTGTTTTGGTTTTTCCTGCAGAAATGGATGAAAAGAATAATGAATCATAGGCTTTGATTTTGTCAGAGATTTGTAGACAATTTCAGGCACCTCATTTCTGGAAAGGAATAATTTTCAATAGGGTGTGCCGGAGATTTCTCAGGACTTTTACAAGGAATGAGAAATAGTCATTTATGTGGAAAGGTTGGAAGAGTTGGGAGTGATCTCCTTTTGGAACAGAGAAGGTGAAGAGGTGAGGTGAGGCTTTTAAGGTGACAAGAGGTTGTTGATAGAGAAAATTGAGAAAATGTAATCGCTACAGTGAGTGAGTGAATAACCAATGGTCATAGATTTGAAATCACTGGTAAAACTAATGTTGAGTTTGTCCAAGATGTTTGTGAGGCCGTCTTCCAGATTGCTGTGTCCAGTTCTGGTCTCCCATTTATAGGGAGGATATTGTTAAGCTAGAGAGGGTTCAGAAGAGATTTCCCAGGATGTTGCCAGGTATGGAGGGTTTAAGTTATAAAGCCTTTTTCACTGGGCGCGTAGGAGGTTGAGAGGTGACCTCATAGAGGTTTATAAAATCATGAGGGTATAGATATCTTGCGGTCCTTTCCCTAAGATGAAGGATTTCAAGACAAGGGGGCACATTTTTATGGTGAGAGGAGAAAGATTTAAAAAGACATGAGGGGCAATTCTTTTATACAGGGTGGTTCACATGAGGAATGAACTTCCAGAGAAAGTAGTGGATGCAGGTACAGTTACAACATTTAAAAGACATTTGGATAAGTACACAGATAGAAAAGGTTGGGAGCAAGCCTTGGGACTGGTCTAGTTTGGAATGATGGTCAACATGGACTGGTTGGGCTGAATGGTCTGTTTCCATAGAAGCTTAAGAATGGAGACGCAAAGATGCTATGTTACTTGGAGATGTCATGATCAGGAATGTTTGACCTGCAAGGCTGGCAGATGTTTATTCCAGGAATAAGCTCAAAGGTCAGCAGCTATTTAGAGATGAGGAATGGCTGAGAAGCTCACAGGTCAAGGATAGGCATATGGGGTCTGAACATAACTCCTCTTTCAAAGAGCCTGCAGAAGTGTGATGGATCAAATGGTCGCCTCTCTCTGATTCTCAATAAAGGCTGGTGTTACACTGTTCATCGTAGAAGGTACTACTGTGTGCAAATTGGAGCTAGTGTTAGGTACACTGATCAGTCTTAAGTGGACTCTAGGTGGATCCATCCCTTCAGAGCAGCAGGTCAGACATCATCTGAGGAGCAGGCGATTCAACGTTTCGGGAAAAAGCCCTTCATTGTGAATCCCTGATCACCCAATCCCTATAGAGAGCAGGCTCTGGATAATATTCCCCAGTAGCTATTGGCCGAAACCTTGGAGACTTCCTATTCATTAATTTGACAACCATCAATCTGAAGCACAGCAGCTCTCCACCACAAGTTCATTTTCTATTCAAGGGTTCCTCCCCATCCTCCCCTTGAATAGAAATTTCTTCAGCCAGAGTGGTGAATCTGTGGAACTCATTGCCACAGAGTGCTGGAGAGGCCAAGTCTAAAGATTTGTACTAAAGACAGAGTTAGATACGTTCTTAATTGCTCAGGGGATCAAAAGTTACTGGGAGAAAGCAGGAGAATGGGGTGGAGAAACATATCAAATGGTGGAACAGACTCGATGAACTGAATCATCTAAGTTCTGCTCCATATTTTATGGTCTTGTATGTATGAGTGAGGGATATAAATACAGTAAAGACTTCAATGGATAAGAAAAACACGATTTAATGTATTAAAATTGAATTTTAACATAAAAGTTTTATTTTTTGGCTTGCTCCTCCTTGTTTGTATTGTTTTGCAATTCTAAAAGTTCTTGAAGTCAAAGATGTTTGTTTGTTTGTGGGATTGCATGCCAGTTAGCTGAATTTCATGCTTGGCAACAGTAAACTATATTTCAGGCAAAAGCCCTTCATCAGGACTAAAGACAGGGAGCTGCCTGACCGGCTGTGCTTTTCCAGCACCATTGTAATGTAGACTCTGATTTCCAGCATCTGCAGCCCTCACTTTTTCCTAACAGTCAACTATACTCCTAAAATAAAAAATTAATTGGCTGTAAAGCACTTTGCAACTTTGAGGCTGCATTTTATAAATGCAAGGCCTTTCTTTGATTTATTATATTCTAGATGTCTAATCCCAAAGGCGTCTATAGCATAGAAAGGTAGATAATAGGAGCAGGAGTAGGCCATTCAGCCCTTCGAGCCTGCTCCGCCACTCAATATGATCATGGCTGATCATCCAACTCAGTCCCCTGTTCCCACTCTCTCCCCATGCCCTTTGATCTTGAGCCCTATGTCTCACTCCTTCCTGAAAACATTTAATGTTTTGGCCTGAACTGCTTCCTGTGGCAGAGAATTCCACAGATTCCCCACTCTCTGGGTGAAGACATTTCCCCCTCATCTGAGTCCGAAATGGCTGACCCAGTATGTGAAGATTATGATGGCTAGTTCTGAGCACGTCCTTCTCCTCCCTGAGCTGCACAGACCTCTGGTTCAATGACATTGCCCATGACTGGGCTGCTTCCTGCCAAAGGATACATTGACCAGGAGTTTATTCTGCATTATCCTAAACATCTGTAAGCTCCTTGCTGTAGTCAAGAAACTGACCTCTTAAAAGAAATTGCTCCAGATGTGAACATTCCATCAAAATGACTTTTATGTTTCCTGCAGGATTTAATGTTCCGGAATTTGAATTTTTAAAAATACACATTCATTGCTCATTCACTCCGAGCCCTTTCTATTTTACATCTTTTCAGCTTGATGGTTATTGGAGGTATTCAAAATCATAGAATCCCTGCAGCATGGAAATGGGCTATTTGGCCACACCAACCCCCCCCGCCAGAAGAGTAACCCACCCAAACCCATTCCCCTATTACTCGTCATTTCCCCTGAATGATGCACCTAGCCTACACATCCCTAGGCAGTAGGGGTAGTTTAGAATGGAAATGTGTTGCTGGAAAAGCGCAGCAGGTCAGGCAGCATCTAGGGAACAGGAGAATCGACGTTTCGGGCATTAGCCCTTCTTCAGGAATGGCTAATCCTCCTCGTAGTTTAGAATGGCCAAACCACCTAACCTAATTGGACCGTGGGAGGAAACCCACGCAGACACAGGGAGAAAGTGCAAACTCCACACAGACTGTCACGCAAGGCTGGAATTGAACCCAGATTCGCAGCACTGTGAGGCAATGGTGTTACAGTAATATCACTGGGTTAGTCATCCAGAATCTCCAGATCATAGTCAGCTGAAAGTCAGTGATGAGAAAGATAATGGAATCTTTGCTTCATGGAACAGCTCCAACTTGAGTGCATCATAACAAATAATTGGCATCTATTTCTCAAAGAAGGGTTCTGCTTGACCAACGTTCAGTAATTCAGTTAGTGATGCTGGAAGTAGAATAAATGTTTTGAGTTTCGAAATTTACTTTGACAATGTGCCAAATAATGTCTTTCAGACGGCCGAAGAGACTGATGTGGGTGGATATCTGTGACAAATTGGCACACCTTGTTCTTACTGTAATGTTTTCTAGTGTATAGTAAATTTGCATATTATCTTTGAGCAATGAGTCATTCAGTATGATTACAATGCATTCATTTATGAATTGTCTGCGCTGAATTAGATTATCAGGTAAGACACTCCCTGTAAATTTTGACAGTAGCCCATTACTCAACAATGTAATGGGGATTGTGAAGAGAATAATTCTGAGAATTGTTCTGTCAAGCAGAAATGATTAAGGAGAAAATTTAATTCACTTTTCATTCATTCGTGGGATGAAGGCATCACTGGCTAGGGTAGCATTTATTGCCCATCACTAATATCCCAAAGGGCAGTTAAATGTCAATCACATTCCTGCTAGTCTGGAGTCACATATAGACCAGAGAAGGTGAAGATGGCATTTTCCTGTCCTAAAGGACATTTGTAAACCTGATGGATTTTTCCCAACATAGTTATCATGAGACTCTTAATTCCAGATTTTTATTGAATTCAAATTCCACCATCTGCCATGGCAGGATTCAAACCCAGGTCCCTAGAATAATACCTGGGTCTCTGGATTTACAGTCCAGCGATTACACCACTAGGCCACCCCTCACCGTATCTGCTCAAAAATGAGGGATTTTGATGGATTAATTCAGTATTACCATGGTTGGAAGTGGACAATGTGGGAATGAAGTTACAGTCAAATAAATCTTATTAAATGGTGGAGCAGCCCCAAGGAGCCAAATGGCCGACAGCTGTTTGAAATGTACATGTTTGTATTAACATGAGAGCAGCCATGGGGATACAGTGCTTTAACTCACCCTCCAACTTAACCTCAATTTAGTCTCTTTCCTCTCTCCCTGACCCCCTCTCAATTTTTTAAATGGAATTTGGTTTATAGAATCCCTACAGTGTGGAAACAGGTCCTTCAGCCCAACATATCCACACCGACCCTCCAGAATATCCCATTTCCCTGCCTTATTACTCCACATTTACCCCTAAGTAATGCACCTAACCTGGGAGAAAGTGAGGACTGCAGATGCTGGAAGTCAGAGTACACCAGTCAATGAAGGCAAGCATGCAGGTACAGCAGGTAGTGAAGAAGGCTAATAGCATGCTGGCCTTCATAATATAGCAAAGAGGTTCTTCTGCAGAGGGCCCTGGTGAGACCGCACCTGGAATATTGTGTGCAGTTCTGGTCTCCAAATTTGAGGAAAGACATTCTGGCTATTGACGGCGTGCAGTGTAGGTTCACGAGGTCAATTCCTGGAATGGCGGGAATATCTTGTGTTGAAAGATTGGAGCGACTGGGCTTGTATACCCTTGAGTTTAGAAGACTGAGAGGGGATCTGATTGAGATGTATAAGATTATTAAAGGATTGGACACTCTGGCAGCAGAAAACATGTTTCCGCTGATGGGTGAGTCCCGAACCAGAGGACACAGCTTAAAAATAAGGGGTAGACCATTTAGGACAGAGATGAGGAGAAACTTCTTCACCCAGAGAGTGGTGGCTGTGTGGAATGCTCTGTCCCAGGTGGCAGTGGAGGCCCAGTCTCTGGATTCGTTTAAGAAAGAATTGGATAGAGCTCTCAAAGATAGTGGAATCAAGGGTTATGGAGATAAGGCAGGAACAGAATACTGATTGAGGATGATCAGCCATGATCATAATGAATGGTGGTGCAGGCTCGAAGGGCAGAGTGGCCTACTCCTGCATCTATTGTCTATTGTCTATTGTCTATATTGTCTATTGAAGAGTTTGGTGCTGGGTAGTGTCCTAGGCTCAACCATCTTCAGCTGTTTCATTAATGACTATCTCCCCTACATGCAGATTGACAAGTGGCTAGTAATGTTTATGCCTCACAAATGCCTATCAATGACCACCTTTGACAAAACAGAAACCAAATTATCCCCTTTTTTAGTTATAATAGTCACTGAATCCCTCACTATCAACATCCCAGGGGCTTACTCTTGGCTGGAAACTGAACTAGACTGGCCAAATAAATACTGTAAAAGGTAAAAATACTGTGGCTACAACAGCAGGTCAGAGGTTAGGAATCCTGCATTGAATAACTTACCTCCTGTCTCCCTTAATACCTATTATCTACAAGGCAGGAGTTTGGAATGTGATGGAATGCTCCCCACTTGCCTGGATGGGGGCAGCTCCAGCAACACTCGAGAAGCTCGACATCATCCAGGATAAGCAGCTTGCCCAATAGGCACCACATCCTCTCCCTTCACCACCTACTTACAATGGCAGAAAGTTAAAAATCACACAACACCAGGTTACAGTCCAACAGGTTTATTTGGAAGCACTTCCTTTCGGAGCACTGCTCCTTCATCAGGTGGTTGTGGAGAATAAGATTGTAAGACGCAGAATTTATAGCAAATGTTTACAGTGTGATGTAACTGAAATTATATAATGAAAAAGACCCAGATTGTTTGTGAAGTCTCTCATCGTTTAGAATGACCAGGTTGGTTTCAGTTCTTTCATATGTAAATATGAAATATTCTCTTTAGAAATAGAATCGGGCTGACCTAATATTGGGACACAGACGGACTTTAATCTCACACCTTCAATGCATTATCTGAGCTGAGGTGGCACCTATTGTTAAAGCTATCTTGAGAATGTAACTTTAAAAAGTTCTGGGATTTACATGTGAAGGAACCGAAACTAACATGATCATTCTAAAAGGTGAAGGATGTAAGGTAAATTTGTTTAATATTACATTCCATGACACTTTGAGCTTTTGCTATAAATTCTGTGTCTTATGATCCTGTTCCACAACCACCTGATGAAGGAGCAGCACTCCGAAAGCTAGTGCTTCCAAATAAACCTGTTAGACTATAACCTGGTGTTGTGGGATTTTTAACTTTGTTCATCCCAGTCCAACACCGGCACCTCATCACTTGCTATAACTGTTTCAGTATTTCCAGTGGATGCAGGGTCAGTAACGAGAATGAGGCTAACATTCCTGGAATAGCAAGTCAAGGGTCAAGGCTCATGGTTGAAGGAATCCAGGTTCTGATCACACCCCAACAGATGGTAGAATTTAAATTCAGTCAACAAAATCTGGAATTCAGTAGTTAATGGGAGGGTGAGCTGAGAGGAACATGCTTCAATGTGATTTGGACAAGTTGAGTGAGTGAGCAAATGCATGGCAAATGAAGTATGTTGTGGATAAATGTGAGGTTATACACTTTGGTAGCATAAACAGAAAGGCAGATTATTATCTGGGTGGTGATAGATTGGGAAAGGGGGAGGGTAATGGGATCTGGGTGTCCTCATTCTCCTGTCTCTGAAAGTAAGTGTGCAGGTGAAGAAGGCAAATAGAGTCATAGAGATGTACAGCACAGAAACAGATCCTCCGGTCCAACCCATCCATGCCGACCAGATATCCCAACCCAATCTAGTCCCACCTGCCAGCACCCGGCCCATATCCCTCCAAACCATTCCTTCATATACCCATCCAGATGGTATGTTGTCCTTTAAAGCAAGAGAATTCGTGTACAGGAGCAGGGATATTTGCTGCAATTGTACAGGACCTTGCTGAGACCACACCTGGAATATAATGTGCAATTTTGATCTCCTTATCTAAAGAAGGACCTTCTGGCTGAAAAGGTACCGCAGTGGAAGTCAGCCAGACTGATTCCTGGGGATGATGCGACTGACTGCTGAAGAGAGACTGGGTTGGTTAGGATTATATAAACTGGAGTTTAGAAGGATGAAGGGGATCTCGTAGAAACCTATAAAATTCCAACAGGGCATGATATTCCCAATGACTGGGAAGTCCATGACCAGTTTAAGGATCAGGGTCAGGCCATTTCGAGAAATGACTTCACCCAGAGAGTGGGGAGCCTGTGGAATTCTCTGCCACAGAAAGCAGTTGAGACCAAAACATTTATCAAGAAGGAGTTAGATACAGTTCTTAGGAATAATTAAATTAAAGAGTATAGCAGAAAACGACAAGAGGGTTTCTGAGATGGATGATCAAACATAATTCATGACTGAATGGTGGAACAGGTTTGAAGGGCTGAATGGCCTTCTCCAGCTCCTATCTTCTATGTTTCTATAGCCCTTCAGACCTGCTTTTCCATTCAATATGATCATGGCTGATCCTCAATCTTAGCACCATATTCCCAGATTCTCTCCATACCACTTAATCCTTTTAACATTTTAAAAATTCATTTCTCTCTTCCTTGAATACACTCAGTGAATTGGCCTCTCCAGCCTCCTGTAGTGAAGAATCCCACAGGTCCCCTCCCCTCTCAGTGAAGAAATGTTTCCCCCTCTCAGTCCGAAATGACCTACCCCATTATCCTGAGACTGTGTCCCCTGGGTCTGGACACCCCTACCCAGGGGAAATATCCTCCCTACTCTGTCCAGCCCTGTTAGAATTTTATATGTTTCAATCTGATCCCACTCTCATCCTTCTCAACTCCAGCGAATACAGGGCCCCGTCAAACTACCCTCTCCTCACGGGACAGTCCTGCCATCCCTGGGATCACCCTAATGACCCTCCGCTGCACTCCCTCTGCCAGAGCTCGTCCACTCTGTCCTGTTCTTTCTCATTCCTTTCCCTTTATTTTCATGTTTTTTCTCTCTCTCTCTCCCTTTCTCGGTATTTCTTTTCTTTACTCCCGGGCTCAGCGTGGACCAAGTGAGGTATCCTCTCGGCATGCTCTCTCAGAGGCCTGTGGCGGTCTCTCTGTCCGGTCTCTCATCCCACTCTTTCAGCCTGGTCTTTCACATCCCAGCATGGCGGTCTCTTGGCCCGGTCTCTTGGCCCGGTCTCTTGGCCCGGTCTCTTGGCCCGGTCTCTTGGCCTGGTCTCTCAGCCTGGCATAGCAGTCTCTGGTCCCAGACTCTCAACCCGGAATGGCGGTCTCTCGGCCCGGTCTCTCGGCCCAGTCTCTCGGCCTGGTCTATCGTCCCGGTCTTTCAGCCCGGTCTCTCATCCCAGATTGGCGGTCTCTCGGCCTGGTCTCTCGGCCCAGTCTCTTGGCCCGGTCTCTCTGCCTGGCCTCTCGGTGTGAGAGTGGGTCCTGTCTGGGCATGTTCTGGAGGCAGCAGGAGGAGGTTGGTGCGGAAGCAGTAGAAGCAGCAATGGCTTTGCTGCCTAATGCCGGGAGAGCGAGCAGTGAGAGAGGTCACCCCTCCCCCTGCTGTCTGCAGCTGGGGTCTCCCAGAGAGCGAGCTGAGCAAAGGACTCATCAAAGACTGTTGAACTTTATTCCATTTATTTTTCTACTTTATAGTAAGAAGGACCTTAATACTAACTATTACCTATTTCTTCATTTTTCTACTTATTCTATGAACAGAATAATGCTTAGAATAATTCTAACGCTTAACTTTATAACCTTTGTTGCTTTTTATTATTTTATGAGATTTTTGTACCTAGGTACCTTTGTACTAAGATGGCACCTTGTGTGACAGCATTTTACACTTTTTACTGTACTCCTGTAGCCAAGTACGCGTGACAATAAAATCTAAATTGAAGTATATCCAAATCACATGCAATACACCAGGTGTGGTGTTACCAAGGTACTGTGTAAGACAACCTTACGTCTAAATTCAAATCCTCAATCCATTTGAATCCTGGTTCACCAATGCGTTTAGCAATGTGTTTGACTCATTACTAAATGAGCCACTTGCAAGAGAAATAAAACACTGGTAATAAATGCTAACTTTGCCAGTGTAAGGTCTGTGACATTTTACTTAGTTTTATTTAAGAAGACTATTGACTGAAATGAAAAGGAGCCGTTTTAAAACCGGCATTTGAAAGGGTGGCTACATGTTTTAGAGACCATGACACCCGTGACAAGCAACTGTTTGAACAAGCAGTGATTGGAGTTTGAGGTACACACTATTGGGAGCCAAGAGGATGTACAGATACAGCTTTTGCTCTAAACAAATAATTGAAAACCAAGAACAGAAACTGCTAGGAAAATTCTGCAGGTCTGGGACCATTTGTGGAGAGAAATCAGGATTTACATTTCAGATCCAGTCACCCTTCCTCGGAATGGAGTATTTTTGCCTTTTGCCTTCCAACATTTATGTGATTGGCAGTCAGGCAACTGTACAGCTTAAAGCTGGGATCAAGGTAGCAGTCTCTCTGTTCTCTGCAGTCAAAACATGTTTGACAGTGTGGTGCTGGAAAAGCACAGCAGATCAGGAGGCATCAAAGGAGCAGGAGAGTCAACGTTTTGGGCATAAGCCCTTCATCAGGGCTTATGCCCAAAATGTTGATCCTCCTGCTCCTCGGATGCTGCCTGACCTGGTGTGCTTTTCCAGCACCACACTCCCAACTCTGATCTCCAGCATCTGCAGTCCTCACTTTCTCCTAATCAAAACACACTGAAGTAAAAATTCGCTATCAGCCTGAAGAAAGCCAGTTTATCTTTTCAGCAACGGTTGTTTTATGCTGTGACCTTTAGTTGGTAAGTTGGAGATTTTCTAACTAACCAGCAGAAGTGTCTGGAGAACGATGACTGAAGCAATGGACTATACACAAAGTTTTCTAGAAGCCATTTTAAACTACAGTCTTTCACCTTCTTAAACATCAGTTGTAACTATCTGACAACCTGACCTGGACATGTCTGCGATCTCCTTTTACAAGTTCTAATCACAAGTAACAGCAAACTGTGATATCAGTACCAGAGGAATTAGAGTCACTACGACAACTAACAGAACTTGAAGAAGCCATTGTAAGAAAGCAGAAGAGTCACAAAATAATTTTGACAATAGAAACTTAAAACAAATATTACTAAATTGTTTCCAACTTCTCCTCCATAACCTATTTAACCCTCTGTTTGTGGATTGTGTTCAAGGGAGAAATTATTAGGGGATTTAAGTTATAATTAGCAGCATACTCTGATAGTTTAAACTGTTTACCTGTGACTAGAGTCTAATTACTTGTAATAAATAGTGATGTTTGTTCAGTGTACAAATGTGGTCTATGCTTTCTATCAACCTGGATCTGATTATTGAGGTCAATTGAGAACTTTTTGTATGTCTGTTGACACCTTTTAACATTTAAGATGACTCCGGAATAATGGGGCTCGATTTCCAGTAAACCATCCCAGAAAGGAGTAACATCAGCAAAACGCATTTCCATTAAAAAAAAGACACTGATTAGCAAAAGAATAAGGATGAGATCATGAGTTACCTTAGTTCTAGATTATAACTCACTGACTATCTCCCTGAAAAGCCAATGGAAACAGAGAAATGTAAAAAACAAGGGCAACAGTAGAGCGTTCGGCCTTGATCCTCAATTCTTTCGGTTCTTGGTTGGTCAGCCAACTCAGTATCTGCTTCCTGCTTTTACCCCATAAGTCCATACGACCATAGGAAATAGGAACAGGAGTAGGCTATTTGGCCCCTCAAGCCAATTCAATAGGATCACGGCTGATCCGACATTCCTCACCCCCACCCTCCTGCCCTTTCCCTTGATTCCCCGACTGATCAAGAATCTATCGACCTCAGCCTTAAATATACACGAAGGCTCTGCCCCCACAGCTCTCTGGGGCAAGGAATTCCAAAGATCCCCAACCCTCTGAGAGAAGAAATTCCTCCTCGTCTCAGTCTGAAATTGGTGCCCCTTTATTCTGAGACTATACCCTCTGCTCCTAGACTCTCCCATGAGGGGAAACATCCTCTCAGCATTGACCCTGTCACGTCCCTTAAGATTCCAAAATGATTCACTGAGATCGCTTCGCATTCTTCGAAACTCTTTGGGGATAGAGTCCCAACCAGTTTAGTCTTTGCTCATGTAACAATCCCTCCATCTCAGGGATCATCTCTAGTGAACCTTGTCTGAAATGCCTCCAATAAAATATTTTTTTGTCTTAAATAAAGATTCCATAACTGCTCACAGTGCTCCAGATGTGGCCTCTCCAGCATCTAGTACAGTTACCGTAAGACTTCCCATCTCTTATACTCCAAAAACCTTGAAATAAGGGCCAATATTCCATTATCTGTTGGTAGTTTCACATACAATTCCCTTTGTTTCAGCTTTCCGCAGTTTTTTAAATGGGCTCTAGGTCTGAACTCAATGGGGTTTAGAAGTCTGAGGGAGAATTCAATTGAATCTTGTCCATTTAAATAGCATGTTCATTGATTTCTTTTAGTCCAAAGAGTGAAAAATAAACACCTTCTTGAAAATGTTCAATGTTTTGGTCTCTTTCTGTGACAGAGAATTCCACTCACTGACTGAAGAAATTACTCCTCCCCTCTGCCCTAAATGGCCTACCTCATATACTTAGACTGTGACCCCCTGGTTCTGGACTCCCCCAGGTCATTGGGAACATCCTTCCTGTGTTTACCCTGTCTAGTCCAGTTAGAAATTTCTAGAATCCTGCCCTCATTCTTTTAAACTCTGGTGAATATAATCCTTTCCTGATGAAGGGCTTATGCCTGAAACATCGATTTTCCTGCTCCTCGGATGCTGCCTGACCTGTGCTTTTCCAGCACTACTCTGGTCTTGACTCTAATCTCCAGCATCTGCAGTACCTACCTTTGCATAGTCCTAACCAATCCAGTGTCTCTTCAGTATCCCAGGAATCGGTCAGATAAACTTTCATTGCACTCCTCCCATAGCCGGAACATCCTTCCTCCGATAAGGAGACCAAAGGCCTCATAATTGCAGCAAGACGTCCTTGCTCCTGTACTTTAATCCTCTCGCTATGAAGGCCAACATACCATTTGCCTCCTTCATCACCTGCTGCACCTGCAGACTTACTTTCAGTGACTGGTGCACAAGGACACCCAGGTCTTGTTGCACCTCCACCTTTTCCTAATCTATCACCATTCAGACCAGAATCTGCCTTCCTGTTTTTACAATCCAAAGCAGATACCTTCTCGTTTATGCACATTATACTCTAGCTGCTCACTCACTTAGCCTGTCCAAACATGCCCTCTGCATCCCGCTCACAGCTCACCCTCCCACCCAGCTTTCTTCCATCTGCAGACTTGGAGATATTACACTTTGTTCCCTCATCTAAATCGTTCATACATATGTTGTGAATAGATGTGATCCAAGTACTGATCCCTGTGGTACCCCACTAGTCACAGCCTACCATCCTGCCTGCCACCCAGTTCTCTACCCATGTCAGTGGACTATTTCCAATCCTGTGCACTTGAATTGACATGCTAATCTCTTATGTGGGACTTTTTGAAAGCCTTTTGAAAGTCCAAGTAAATCACATTCACTGGCTGTCCCTTATCAACTCGACCGGTTACATCCTCAAAACGGTAGTGGATTTGTGAAGGATGATTTGTCTTTTGTAAATTCATGCTGACTCTGTCCAATCCTGTCAATGTTTTCCAAGTGTTCTGTTGTTAAATTGTTGGGCATTGACTGTAGCATTTTGCCCACTACGGTTGCCAGGCTAACAGGCCTATAAGACTGTAAGGAGCAGAATTAGGCCATTCAGCCCATTGAGTCTGCTCCACCATTCCATCATGGCTGATACGTTTCTCAACCCCATTCTCCTATCTTTTCCCTGTAACTCCTGATTTCCATACCAATAAATAACCCATTTGTCTTTGTCTGAAATACATTCAGTGGCTTGGCCTCCATACCACTCTGCAGCAACGCGATCCCCAGATTCAAATCCCTCTGACCAAGAGTCATCCCTTCACTCTGGGTCTGTGCCCTCAGGTCCTAGTCTCTCCTACTTTTCTCCATGTCCACTCTATTTAGGCCTCTCCGTATTCTGTAAGTTTTAAACAGACCCCCCCCCCCCCCTTCTAAACTCCATCGTATACAGACCCAGAGTCATCAACCTCTCCTCAAATAAGTTTTTCGTCCCGAGGATCATTCTTGAAAACCACCTCTGGACCTCCTCCAAGGCCAACACATCCTTCCTTAGATACAGGGCCCAAAACTGCTCACAATATTCCAAATGTGGTCAGACCAGAGCCTTGTACAATGTCAGCAGTACATCACTAATCTTATATTCTAGCTTGCTTTAAATGAATGCTAACATTGCATTTGCCTTTACCTGGAGCGTCGGAGGCTGAGGGGTGACCTTATAGAGGTTTACAAAATTATGAGAGGCATAGATAGGATAAATAGGCAAAGTCTTTTCCCTGGGGTTGGGGAGTCCAGAACTAGAGGGCATAGGTTTAGGGTGAGAGGGGAAAGATATAAAAGAGACCTAAGGGGCAACGTTTTCACGCAGAGGGTGCTACGTGTATGGGATGAGCTGCCAGAGGATGTGGTGGAGGCTGGTACAATTGCAACATTTAAGAGGCATTTGGATGGGTATATGAATAGGAAGGGTTTGGAGGGATGTGGGCCGGGTGCTGGCAGGTGGGACTAGATTGGGTTGGGATATCTGGTCGGCATGGACGGGTTGGACCGAAGGGTCTGTTTCCATGCTGTACATCTCTATGACTCTATGATTGAGCCTGCGCCTGCATGTTAACCTTAAGAGAATCCTGAACTTTTGGACTCCTAAGTCCCTTTGTGTTTCATATTTCTGAAGTCTTTCCCCATTTAGAAAATAAACGACACCTCTATTCTTCCTAGCAAAGTGCATAACCTCACACTTGCCCACATTGTATTCCATCTGCCACTTCTTTACCCATTCTCCTGGCCTGTCTAAGTCGTTCTGCAGCCTTCCCATTTCTTCAACTTCCCACTTACCTGTCCCCCAACCTCTCTTTGTGTCATCTGCAAATTTAGCAACAATGCCCTTGGTTTCTTTGTCCAGATTGTTAATGTATAATGTGAATAGTGCCCCCAACACAGACCCTTGTGGAACTCCACTTAGCCACTGGGTGTCATCCTGAAAAAGACCCTTTGTTCCAAACGTTGTTCTGCCAGTCAGCCAATCTGCTATCCATGCCAGTACCTTGTCCTTAATACCATGGACTCTTATTTTAATTAGCAGACTGCAATGCAGTTCCTTGTCAAAGGCTTTCTGGAAATCCAAATAGATCAAACCCACTGGTTCTCCTTTGTCTAACTTGCTCATTACCTCCTTAAAGAATTCTAGCAGATTTGTCAAGCATGATGTCCCCTTGACAAAGCCATATTTTCTTCTTTTTTACTTAAAGGGGTTACATGAGCTACCCTTCAGTCTGTTCCAGAGTCTGTAAAATCTTGGAAGAGAACCACCAATGTATCCATTAATTCTGCAGCTACTTCCTCTGGGATGTCGATTATCAGACCCTGGGATTTATCAGCCTTTAATCCTATCAGTTTTCCAAATCCAGTTCACCCACTAATACTGATTTCCATCAGTTTCTCCCTCTCACTAAGACGTGTTCCCACCAACTTTGGGACATTATTTGCTTTGTCTTTTACGAAGACATAACCCCCAAATTGTATATTTACCTAGAAGCGCCAATTTGGGAGATTCCTTAGCAACTTTCAGAATGTAATGAGATGAATATGCATGGGCTATGCTTGGAGGGGGTGGGCAAGCAGAAACAAAGTGAGACTGGGTGGGTAACTCTTGGAAAGAGCTGACACAGGTTTGGAAGCTGAGTGACCTCCAATACTGCAGTCATTGTATTGTGGCAGAAACTGCACAGTTTGCGTGTTTATTCTGGCATCTGCAGAGGAACCTGATGGGTTGGCACTAGTCATGTTTATGGATTAGCCAATATTCTGCTAATCAGCTGTCACATTCCAGCATACAGAGTTGCATCATTGTAAAATTATTATTTAAGTAAGCATATTGATTTGCATAAGAGATAGTTCTTTGTACTTAAAACCTCGATCCTGAAGAACAGGTCTCTACACTGCTTGTTACATTCATTTCTGGCTGATTCTGCAATCTCTACTTGTACCCGTACAGAAGAATGTTCAACTCCCTGAGGTCATGAGACCGATTACTGAGAGTGTGCTGATATAGTCAGAGCAACCAACTTTGGAGTGAGATGGTCAACAAATTCAAGTCTGACACCTTGGGTATTTATAAGCAATCCCAAGGCACTACTTTGGCAAAGAGTGCAATGTTATGAAGTTGAAGGTGTGTACAGTACCTTTAAGAGAGAGTGAAGGCTGTTTTACACTGAGAGCTAGCAGGCACCTGTCATGCGACTAACTAGCAGTCTCAAAGTGTACGAGAAAATTGAAAACATGTAACATTTGGCTGTGAAACAAATACCTGAGTTTTGGTTGCTATATTGACAACTATTTGAATTTAACCAATCAGCTTAAGTTATGCCCTACAATACTAAAACCCAATCAATTTTGAATTTACTTATTTTCCAATCATTAAACCAATGAGACAATCCAATGTTTAGGGGTATAAAGAAGCAGACAATTTGAAAGTTAGACAGTGAGACCAACTGCCATCGCCAGAGTAACTGCCAGCAAAACATTCTCTATGAAAGGTACCTTTTTCATATGAAACATCTTGGCAGCAAAAGACCGAAGATAACTCGGGGAGATCCACAGCCAGAGGAAGGCAGACACCGGAGACGACAGCCACTGTGTAGGCTTGAAATTAAGTTGTTGTAATTTTAATATGGGTGGTTATTGGAACAGTATATTGTTATAGAGTTGGAGACTTAGAGTTGTAAATAGTTGTTGTTTCATGTTCACTTTTAGAGTTAAAGAATAAATTGATACTTTTTCTTCAAATACTTGAATTTGGGAGCTCTCTGTCACTCATACTTTAACAGATTATGAGGCGAGGTAAGGTTTTCTGGGTGTTTGG
>NC_057713.1:6373253-6385679 GCF_004010195.1 Chiloscyllium plagiosum
CAGCTGCAACATGAGCTCCCAATTCCTGTACTCAATACTCTGACCAATAAAGGAAAGCATACCAAACACCTTCTTCACCTCCCTATCTACCTGCGACTCCACTTTCAAGGAGCTATGAACCTATACTCCGAGGTCTCTTTGTTCAGCAACACTCCCTAGGACCTTATCATTAAGTGTATAAGTCCTGCTAAGATTTGCTTTCCCAAAATGCAGCACCTCGCATTTATCTAAATTAAACTCTATCTGCCACTTCTCAGCCCATTGGCCCATCTGATCAAAATCCCATTGTAATCTGAGGTAACCTTCTTCGCTCTCCACTACACCTCCAATTTTTTGTCTACCCTTAAAGTTGTTTGAAGGTTTGTTTGGGGAGATCAGTATCCTTGGTCTGAATTCAAAGAAAACTTTGGCAGTTAAATGCCCCTTGTACATCCTACACCTATACAAAGCTGTGTCCACTTACTAACCAGTCAGCATGCTTTACTCATTCAGTATAAGTTGCTGTTCCAGTTGAGATTTGGCATTCTTGCAACTGTGTCCTGACAAGTGATAAATTTGAATTTAATAACATTTTCAATTTTCAAAAAAGCTTACCAACTTATAAAATGTCAATTTTGTAAAAGAGAAACATGTTTCTGGTTCATTCGTCCTATTGGAAAGGAAATCTTTACTTGGTCTGGCCTACATGTGACTCCAGACCCACCACAATAAAGGCAAAATATTGCAGATACTTGGAAATGTGAAGTAAATACAGAAAATGCTGGAGAATCTCTCGCTCTCTCGCTCTCTCTGTCTCTTCCCCCCTCTTCCTCCTCCCCCTCTCCTCACTGTCTATTCAAACTGTCCCTCCACTCTCTATTCTCTCCCAATGCGCACACTCTCTCTCTCTCTCTCCCTCCCCGCAGATGCTACCTGACCTGCTGAGTATTGCCATCATTTTCAGCTCCTCCTTCAGATTTCCAGCATCTGCAATAAGTTGCCTTTCACCTTCAGGAGTCTAATTCCAGGTCTTTTCTTTCCCTAAATTCCAGTGCAATTCCACGACTGTGCCTTGGGGAGTCATGTCCAGTTTAGAACCAGCGACAGCAGGTTTGATGTGGATGGTGCCGGGGTTGTACATGCATCTCGGACCCTAACCATTGATTCGGAAGATGAGTTCCGTGTGTTGGCAGAAGATTTGGAAACTTGTGAAACTTGGAGTGTGGATATTCAGCTCAGCCCTTGGAAGAAGACCGAGGTGAGTGTCCAGAACACTCAAGAGGGAGTCTGCCACTGGTCAAGAAATATGGGAAAGGCGAGCGTGCTGTGGGACTATTAGATGGTCCTTACTGGAATATTTTATTCCACTTACCACCAGAGAGTGAGGCTGGTTGCTAAGCGAATATCTGTACTACAGTCAGAAGGGATGGTCACTGGAATTGGAAATCACGGATTAGAATATAATTCCTACAGTGTGGAAACAGGCCCTTCGGCCCAATAAGTCCACACCGACTCTCCAAAGAGTATCCCGCTCAAACCCATTCCCCTAACTAACGCATCACTGAAAACTATGGGCAATTTAGTATGGCCAATTCACCTAACCTACACACATCATTGGACTGTGGGAGGAAACTGGAGGGAACCCACGAAGACACGGGGAGAATGAGCAAACTCCACACAGACAGTAGCCCGAGGCTGGAATCGAACCCAGGTCCCAGGCGCCGTGAGGCAGCAGTGCTAACCACTGAGTCACCGTGGAGAAAATGGATTGTGAGGGCGTGTGCAATGGAAAGGGCTTTCATTGGAGGAGGTTTGGGCACTGGTTTCATGGGGGGCTGGTTAGGAAAGGAAGATGCCAGAGTGAAAGCGGGATCTCACTGGTGGGGTGAAGAGGCGAGTTTGACTGGGGTTAGGTTCTGGATGGCGGGGGGCTGCGGGGAGAGAGTGCGAAACAAAGATTGCCAGCAAGGAAGGTAAGGGGTTCCCAAAGGGACATGTGGCCAGAGTGAGGCAGGGAACACAGTAGAGAGGGATGGTGAAGGGAGGTCATGGGTTTGCTGAGTGAGACTGAAGCATATTCACAATGGACTGAATGGCCTCTTACTTTGCTGTGGTTCTGGGAGATGGGAGTTAATGAGACATGATGTGGGGACTAAAGTAGGGTATGGGCTGAGACTAGGGGAGCAGATTGGGGGGTGGGTTTGGTGCTGTAAAGACAATGGGAATCTAAGCAGAGCGCACCAGGTTTACCGAGTTAGGTGGCCAGTGGAATGACATATGCCTGCTCCTGTAGGCCCACAGGCAGACCTGGAGAGATAATACAGCTCCCAGGTCTCTTTGCCTGTTTCAGTTAGGCTGGCAAAGTGAAATGACCCTTTTCCATTAAAAATAATGCAACGATTGAATCGGTTGCTGCGATTGTCCAGATGGTTTGTACCTTTTTTTTAACGAGCTTGATGTGAAGTTGTTTCTAATTTGTTTTCACAGCTTGTCAAGAGGAGCCTTAAAGTTATCCGGTTTCCAGCGAAAAGGAGCTCCAGACGGCAGAAGAGGGAATGGGTCATTCCACCACTTGATGTTCGTGAGCATGAGCCTCCGACACAGCATAACCCGATTGCTATTGTAAGCAAACCTGATAGTTTTCTACTCACTCGTGGGATGTGGGCAGCACGGGCTAAATCAGCATTAATCCCCCGTGCCTAGTTGCCCCTTGAGAAGGTGGGGGTGAGCTGCCTTCTTGAACCGCTGCAGTCCATGTGCTGTAGGTAGACTCACAATGCCCAGAGGGAGGGAATTCCAAGATTCTGAAGGAACGGCGATATATTTCCCAGTCAGGATAGTGAGTGGCTTGGAGAGGAACTTGCAAGGGGTGGTGTTCCCATGTATCTGCTGCCCTTGTCCTTCTAGATGGATGTGGTCATGTGTTTGGAAGGTGCTGTCTGAGGATATTTGTTGAATTTCTGCAGTGCATCTTGTAGATAGCATACCCTACCCTACTGCTACTGAGTGTGGGTGGTGGAGGGAGTGGATGCTTGTGGATGTGGTGTCAATCGAGTGGGTTGCGTTGTCCTGGATGGTATCAAGCTTTTGAGTGTTGTTGGAGCTGCCCCCATCCAGGTAAGTGGGGAATACTCCATCACATTCCTGACTCGTGCCTTGGAAGTGGAGGCAGGAAGGAAGTTACTCACTGGAATATTCCTAATCTTTGTCCTGCTCTTGTAGCCACAGTAATTATTTGACAGTTCTCTCCAGTTTCTGGTCAGTGGTAACCCCCAGGATGTTGATGGTAGAGGATTCAGTGATAGTAAAGCCATTCAGGTAGCGATGGCTAGGTTATGTCTTATTGGATATGATCATTGCCGAGCATTTGTGGGGCATGAATGTTATTTGCCGGTCGTCAGCCAAATCGCCGTAGTGTCTGTGTCTTTCTGCGTTTGGACATGGATTGCTTCAGTGCCTGGAGAGTCATGAATGGTGCTGACCAATCATCAGCGAACATTCCCCACTTACCTTGTGATGGAGGGAAGGTCATTGATGAAGCAGCTGAAGATGGTTGGGCCTAGGACACTATCTTGAGAAACTCCTGCAGAGATGTCCTGGAGCTGAGATGACTGACCCCCAACAACCACAACCATCTTCCTGTGAGCCAGGTATGACTCCAACCAGCGGAGGGTCTTTTCCCCATTCCCATTGACTCCTGCAAGGGCTCCTTGATATGGGCAGTGACAGTGCTGTGGGTCATGTCCAGGCCAGACAAGTATATGTGGCAGAATACCTTTTGCAAAGTAAACCACATGGGTTTGTTATACAACTGATGTTTTATGAGTGCTAGCTTTTTAACCGTGATCTATTTAGCTGACTTCTAGAATAAAATGGCAGCATTGAATGATTACAGCAGAGAAAGGAGGCCATTTGGCCTGTCCTAACCCTACAGCTCTCTGCAACTCAGTTGGACTCAGAGCCTGGCCTTTTTACATGCCGTCCTTCCTCTTTAATAATCTACTTGTGTTTCGAATGTCACAGTCTGCTTCTCAGGTAGGATTGTAACTCCAGTCTCCAGATCATCCATGCAGGCCTCTGGATGCTGTAATGTCACTGCCACCATTGCCTGACCAAGGACTCTGGTTGAATGGTTTCATTGTCATATGTATCCAGGAGGATACAGCGAAAAGTGTTCTGCTGCCACAGTCCGGTGCCATTTTGGTTTACAAAAATGATAAAAAGAAATTACTTGAATGGGGTTCATCCTCTGTTCAAATTGGGTCTCGAGCATGGTTCCAGGGGCTTCTGCAAGCTCTCTGCAAGGTTTTCCAGGCCTCAAGGAGTCATCGCTCTGGGTACAGCAACAACAACACCGAGGAGTCAGGCTCATTGGTTAGCACTGCTGCCTCACAGCGCCTGGGACCCGGGTTTGATTCCACCCTCAGGTGTCTATTTGTGTGGAGTTTGCAGGTTCTGCCCGGTGCTGAGTGGGTTTCCACAGGGTGCTCCTGTTTCCTCCCACAGCCCAAAGATGGGCAGGTTAGGTGGCTTGGCAATGGGAAAGACAGGGATTGGGTGGGATGCTTGTCAGAGGGTTGGTGTGGACTTGTTGGGTCAAATGGCCTGTTTCTACATATAGGGAGTCTGTGACTTCTATAAGTCCCTGCTCCGGGTGCCACCAGTACCAAGAGTCCAGGCTCTAGGCCTACTGCTGACTGGAATCACCTCTCTGGGCACTGCTACTGCCAAAAATCTAGGTTTTGGGCCTACTGTTGACTGGAATCGCTGCTCTGGGCACTGCTACAGCCAAGAGTCCAGGCTCTGGGCCTACTGCTGACTGGAATCATTGTTCTGGGCACTACCACTGCCAAGGGTCTACTGCTGACTGGAATCGCTGCTCTGGGCACTGCCACTGCCAAGGGTCCAGGCTCTGGGCCTACTGCTGACTGGAATCACTGCTCTGGGCACTGACACTTTGAAGGGTCCAGGCTCTGGGCCTGCCACTACCAGAAGTCATGATCCACTCCAATGACACTGCAGCCACCATTCTGCGACACCACACTGGCATCGAAGATGAAGAAAGAAAGGAATAAAGACAAAACAGAGAAAAGGATGCTGCCAGGCGGGCTCAAGACTCTGGGTCACACCATTGACTGCTCGTGACAAGTGTTAAATATTATATTGTCACTGTTAGCCAGACCTCAATAACACAGGAAAGTAGTCCCACCTAAAGCAACATCTGTCACTTCTTCTGGCTTTCTCTTGTCTCATTCACACGACCCACCCCTCCCCCAACAAAGGGTTTTCTGGCTGTTTGACAGAAGGCTGAGAGGAACAGTGGATAGTTATTTTTCAATCTGAAGGGAAGTAGACACTTGGTGTCCCCATAAGGATCTGTTCTTTTTGAGACACGTTTAGAGGAACATAGAAAAAAGGAGCAGGCCATTCAGCCCCTCAAGCCTTCTCTGCCATCCAGTCAGATCACCGATGCTGCACCTCAGTGCGAAGATTGATGAGTAGAGTCTGTGTAAATGAGCTGGTGCAGTTCGAGGATCAGAGACACCGCAGGGTTTTTTGTTTGGTAATGTTTGAAGAAGAATGTGGACACTCCTTAGCCTTATTGCATGTTCTGACAGTGCTTCCAGGGTATTGTAGATTTGCATATAAGTGATGAACATGACATCATGTGTTCATGAATTTCACAGAGTTATAGAGGACTGCAACAGATTCTTCTGCCCTACTTATCGAGAGTGTGGTGCTGGAAAAGCATAGCGGGTCAGGCAGCATCTGAGGAGCGGAAGAATTGATGTTTCAACATTCCTGATGAAGAGTTTATGCTCAAAATGTCGATTCTCCTGCTTCTCGGATGCTGCCTGACCTGCTGTACTTTTTCAGCACTACCCTCTTGGGCTCTGATCTCCAGCATCTGCAGTCCTCGGTTTCTCCTACATGTCAGGTGTAGACAGCCGGGATCAAGTGACTCTCTCGAGGAGTCTAAGGGGTATAGGAGTACACTTAAGAGGGAAATCAATAGGGCAGAAAAGGGGACGTGAGACAGCTGTAAGGTTAAGGAGAATCCAAAGAGATTCTACAAGTACATTATGGGCAAAAGAGTAACTATGGAGAGAATAGGGCCTCTTAAAGGTCAACGAGGTCTATATGATGGGGGAGATACTAAACTAATATTTTAGTATCCATACTCTTATATCTGACATATGTCTCCTTCATCTTCTTGACCAGCGCCTCAATATTTCCAGTTATCCGGTGTTCCCTTCTCCTCACACCCTTGTCGTCCACATTAGCAGGAACATGCTATCACTGAACTCTCATTGTCGACATGTCACATTGCGCTGCATTCAGATCGTACATCAATGTTTTAATGCAGAGTGGTGTGGTGATTGGGAGTATGCTTCCAGAACTAAGGGTCACCACTTAAAAATCATTTAAGCGAAACCAGAAGAACAGCCTTTCTCTCAGCGAGTTGAGTCCTTTGGAACTCCAGCCCTCCGAAGGAGGTGGGGCGGGGGAGTCTTCAAGTTATTTTTTAATTGGGAGTGGGATAGATTTCTGAAAAGAAAGGGATAATGGTTTTTGGGATATAGATGGGAATGTGGAGGAATCCAGGCAACTACGGATCTTGTTAGATGGCTGCTCCTGCTTCATATGTTTGTACACACACTACCCCTCCTGGTGGCATCTTCCAAAAGGGAATTAGACCAAAATTTGAAAAGAGCAAGTTTGCACAGGGGAGAAACGAATCAAGTTTTATTTTCCAAGAGCTGGCACTAATATGATGGGCTGATTGGCCTTGTTCACTGTTGCATGGTCATTTCCTTGGCCTCACCTTATCTACTGGCATTTAACACTTTCTCAAATCGACCTCCTGCCTTGACTTTAACACTGGGTGATACCATTATCTGTCTTCGCACATTGTGCATCTCCCATTCAACAGTACCATCATTTGTCCACTCTTCAAAAGAATATCTCCAGCAAATGGACTAATTTCCGATCTTCCCCTCCACACTTGGATCCTTAAGCATGTCAGGATAGTCTCCCAGATCCAGACTGTCTTCCTGTTTCAATTCCATCATTCTCGCAATAGATTAGGCCCTTTGCAATGGCTAGGTCAATGGGTGCCTTGATAGAAGTCTTTAAAATTCGTAAAATTGTACAATAGGTCAGCACTGATATGGAATTCAAAACCCAGAGGCCTTCAACATGAAGCAGTCAGTAATAACTACAAGAAGGAATTTAGAAGAAACCTTTTTAATCATCTTTTTTGTACCATCTACAAGACACACTACAATGCCACGCCAAGGCAGTAACCACCAAACCTACAACCACTGCTATCTAAAAGGATAAAGCAGATACATGGGAGCAAGTTCCCCTCTAAGTCAGTTACCATCCTGACTTGGAAATCAATTGCTGTTCCTTCAGTATCCATGGGTCAGAATCCTGGAATTCCCTCCCTAAGGGCATCGTGGGTCTAACTACAGCACATGGACTGCAGTGATTCAAGAAGGAAGCTCACCCCCACCTTCTCAAGGGGCAACTAGGGACGGGCTATAAACTCTTGGCCCAGCCAGTGATACCCATGTCTCATGAATGATTGAATAAAAACCCAGCAAATTTTGAGAATGTGGAACTCCACCACAGGTACAACTTTAATAGATGATTTGGAGTTGGGGACCATGTGTAGTTGTTGTGGTTCTGTTCGCCGAGCTGGGAATTTGTGTTGCAGACGTTTCGTCCCCTGTCTCGGTGACATCCTCAGTGCTTGGGAGCCTCCTGTGAAGCCATGTGTAGTGTCTAAAAGTTTGCAGATGACACTAAGCAGAGCAGAATGTGCAGAAGACTGTGAAACTTTGCAGAGGGAAACTTAATGCATCTGTAAGTGAGTGGGCAAAGGTCTGATAGATGGAATACAATGTTAATAAATGTGAAGTCATCCATTCTGGTAGGAGTAACAGTAAAAAGGACTATTACTTGAACGGGAAAAAGTTGCAGCATGCTGCTGCGCAGAGAGACCTGGGAGTCCTTGTGCATGAATCACAGAAGGTTGGTCTGCAGGTGCAACAGGTAATTAGAATGCAAATGGAACTTTGTCCTTCATTGCCGAAGGGATTGAATTTAAAAGCAGGGAGGTTGTGCTGCAGCTGTACAGGGTGCTGGTGAGGCCACACCTGGAGTACTGTGTACAGTTTTGGTCTCCTTACTTGAGAAAGGATATACTGGCACTGGAGGGGGTGCAGAGGAGGTTCACCAGGTTGATTCTGGAGTTGAGGGGATTGGTTTATGAGGAGAGACTTGAGTAGACTGGGATTATATTCATTGGAATTCAGAAGAATGATGGGGGGAATCTTACAGAAACATATAAAATTATGAAGGGAATAGACAAGATAGAGAAGTAGAGAGGATGTTTCCACTGGCAGGTGAAACTAGGATAAGAGGGCAGAGCCTCAAGATTATAGTGAGAGGATTTGGAACTGATTTGAGAAGGAACTTCTTCAGCCAGAGGGTTGTGAATCTGTGGAACTCACTGCCCAGTGAAGTAGTTGACATTACTTCAGTAAATGTTTTTAAAGCTAAGGTAGATATATTTTGAACAATGAAGGAATTAAGGGTCACAGTAAGAGAGTGGGTAAGTGGAGTTGAGTCCATGAAGAGATCAGCCATCAGAATGACAGAGCAGGCTCGATGGACCAGATGGTCTACTCCTGCTCCTAGTCCCTGTGTTGTATGTAACTGTTGAGTTTAAATTCACACACAAAGCATTGCATGTCCCATTAAGAAGCCAAACATGCAAGTGAGCCAAGTATCTGCGTACCATCAGATGACCAGAAAGCACAGGTATTCTGCACTGTTACACTGTAGAAAAAGGCTGTGTTTGGAGATTACTGTCTCTGTGTTACTTTGGCTGTAAATAAATCTACCATTGATTCTCAAGTAAACAAACTCAACATATCCTCCTTGTGTTGCATTCAGATAGCACAAGAATATTACTGTGTGTGGTGATGAAAAGAGAGCCAAGAGCAAAGTCTTTGCTAATTATATTCGGAGACAGAGTTCCATTTAAAAGTTTCCTCAAAGAACGCTATCTCAGTTAATGCCTAGTATTGATGGATTGATCTTTGCAGAGAGAATTATCCTGTGTGGATGTCGGAGTAATACAATTGCATCTAGTCTGGCTGCATGAGGCATGTTTTGATATATCTCAGTTATATGTTAAATATCCTCTTTCTTTCCCCACCCACACCCTTTAGATTCGATCGGATGCTGAGGATATACCTGGTGTTACCGTAACCTACCGCATCACTGGCAAAGGGGCCACTGAGCCACCTATTAATCTGTTTGTAATCGATCATCAAACCGGTGAATTAAATATTACAAAAGAGGTGGACCGTGAAGTAAATCCAATGTTCATAGTAAGTTACAACTGATTCTCCATATTGGAAGAAAACTTGTAAAAACTCTATTAAGGTTCCAAATCTTTCAGATGCTGTGAATAGGGAGAGATACGTCTGTGCATGAAAATTAAATTCTAGTCAATTTACAATCATTAGTGTGGAAACAGTTAAAAATCACACGACACCAAGTTATAGTCCAACAGGTTTATTTGGAAGTGCAAGCTTTCAGAGCATTGCTTCTTCGTCGGGTAGCTAGGTCTATAACCTGGTATTGTATGACTTTTAACTTTGTCCACTGCAGTCCAACACCTCCACAGTGTGGAAAAAAGATTATTCAGCCCATCAAGGCCACCTCAATTCATTGAGAAGCATCCCACCTAGACCCCCATCTTATCTCTGAATTTCCCATGGGCAATCCACTTAACCTACACATCTTTGGACTGTGGGAGGAAACCAGAGCACACAGCAGAAACCCGCGCAGATAGAGGAAGAGAGTGCAAACTCCACACAGACCATCACCTGAGATTGGAATCAAACCCAGGTCCCTGGCACTGAGGCAGCAGTGCTAACCACTGAGCCACCATGCCACCTGTTGTTCCTTGTACATTTTCAATTCTTAATGATTGACTATTTAATCCAATTAATGTTGTTTTACACTTCCCATTCTCAAGGTAAAAACAATGACTGCAGATGCTGGAAACCAGATTCTGGATTAGAGTGGTGCTGGAAAAGCACAGCAGGTCAGACAGCATCCAAGGAGCAGTAAAATCAGAGCATTATGATCTCATTGAGTGGTGGAACAGACTCGATGGTCCGAATGGATGAAGTGGAGTGGTCTTCACCTTGCCAAATTTTGGGAAAATCTTGCCTTCCCAAAATGTTAATCATTAACTGCTGGGCAATTAGGGAAGGAAATCTGCCATCCCCACCTGGTCTGGCCACATGTGACTCAGTCCTACAGCAATGTGGTTGACCCTTAACTGCCCTCTGGGCAATTAGAGATGGGTAATAAATGCTGGGGTAGCCAATAACAAGCACACTTAATGAATGAATCATCAAAAAGACCTCGCACTAACCCTATCACAAATCCCAGTATCAGTGATACATATGTGTATGCAGATCCCATGTCACTGACATGTATGTGTCTACAGATCCCAGTGTCAGGGACATATGTGTACACAGATTCCTGTTGTCAGTGACATGTATGTGCATACAGATCCCAGTGTCACTGACATGTATGTGCATACAGATCCTGGTATCAGGGACATGTATGTGTATACAGATACCAGTGTCAAGGACATGTATGTGTACACAGATCCCAGTGTCAAGGATATGTATGCGTACACAGATCCCAGTGTCAGGGACATGTATGTGTATACAGATCCCAGTGTCACTGACATGTATGTGTACACAGATCCCAGTGTCAGGGACATGTATGTGTATACAGATCCCAGTGTCATGGACATGTATGTGTATACAGATCCCAGTGTCAGGGACATGTATGTGTATACAGATCCCAGTGTCAGGGACATGTATGTGTATACAGATAAGAGACAGATGATAAGACTAAGATGTTGGAGAGGACAGTGAGATTGCTGAATAATGGGGAAGAGGAATCTTTACTGGAGATTACAAAAAGAACTTTCTCGATGTTTTATCAAATTATCATGAGATTGTGTGATTGTAGTTTCTACTAATTTTCTACAACATCAGAGACTTTGCTTTGATAAATCTCTCTTTAATATTTTCAGCTTACCGGTCAGGCCTATGATCAAAATGGAAACACGAGAGAGAAGCCAATCGAACTCGAGGTTAAAGTTTTGGACATCAACGATAATCCTCCAATTTTCACAAAACAAGTCTTCCAAGGGAGTGTTGAAGAATTGAGTCCGTTTGGTAAGTGATTTGCTTTTTGACTTCTAAATTTGAGTTTGACAAAAAAACTCGGCTCAGAAGGATGTTGTTAAACTAGAGAGGGCACAGAAAACATTTTTTTATTATTAGATTAGATTCCCTACAGTGTGGAACAGGCCATTTAGCCCAACATTTCCACACCGACCCTCCGAAGAGTAACTCACCCAGGCCCATTTCCCTCTGACTAATGCGCCTCACACTACGGGCAAATTAGCATGGCCAATCTACCTAACCTGCGCATCTTTGGACTGTGGGAGGAAACCGAAGCACCCGGAGGAAACCCACGCAGACACTGGGAGAATGTGCAAACTCCATACAGACAGTCGCCTGCGGTTGGAATTGAACCAGGGTCTCTGGTGCTGTGAGACATCAGTGCTAACCACTGAGCCACCGTAGCAGGATGTTGCCGAGTATGTGGGGGAGGGGGTGGTTTAGTTACAAAGGAGGTTGGATAGACTGGGGCTTTTGTTCCCCAGAGCTAAGGGATGACCTTAGAGAGGTTGATAAAATCATGAGGGTCATAGATGGAGTGAGTCTTTGCCCAAGAGTGGGGGAGTCCAGAAATAAAGAGCATAGCTTTATAGTAAGATGGAAAAGATTTAAAAAGGACCCAAGGGGTAACGTTTCTCACAGAAGCTGGTACGTTTATGAAATGAGCTGCTAGAGGAAGTGATTGAAGGCTAGTACAATTACAGCATTTAAAAGGTTAAAAATCTCAATACTAGGCACCTATAAATCATAACATTTAAAAGGTATCTGGATGGGTATATGAATAGGAAGGATATGGGCCAAGTGCTGGCAAATAGGATTAGCTCAGTTTGGGAAAATCTGATAGCATGGACAAGTTGGACTGACGGGTCTCTTTCCATGCCTTATGACTCTTTGGCTCTCTCTAACTTGAGTAAATCCTGTCCCCCAACTCCTCTCCGTTTGCTGACCAACACTGGGTGCTTGTCAAGTAGTGCCTCGATTTTAAAATTCTCGCCCTTGCTTCCAAATCCCTTCGTGGTGCTACCCTTCCCCTCTCCAGTCCAACAAGAGTCATCCATGTTCCTACATCTCTGGTCTTGTATCCATCACCAGCTTTAATTGTTCCATCATTGGGTGACCATTTCTTCAGTACCCAGGCCCCAGTACCTAGAAC
>NC_057713.1:6387001-6398964 GCF_004010195.1 Chiloscyllium plagiosum
CCCTCTCACTCCAACACTCCCTCTCTATGTCCCTACCTCACTCCCTCACTGCATCATTAGCTCACTCTCCTCCTTTAAGGCACTCCTTAAAACTGACCTTTCTGACCTATTTATTATCTCCTAAGATAGATGAGTGACACACTTTAGTTTACAATGCTCCTCTGAAGTATCTTTGGATGTTTCCACTTGTGGGGGAATCCCAAACTGAGGGACATAGTTACAGGATAAGCAGAAGCTCTTAAAACTGAGCTACAAAGGAATTTCTTCTCCCAGAAAATGTCTGGAATTCTCGACATCAAAAAGTTATGGAGATTTGATCAGCAGAACTATTTTAAGAGGAGGCAGATTTCTTTTAAAATATCAGGCAGTTAAGGGTTGTGAGGAGCAGGATTGAAAGAGAGTTGAGGCCTGGGACAGATTAGGCTTGATCTTATACAATGATGGAGCAGGCCTGAGGGGCTGAATGGTCTTCTCCTGCTCCTGTATCTTGTGTTCATTACGTTAAAGGTACTATCAAAATAAATTATTGATATTGGCAAAGGACACGTTGTGGCTCACTTTGTTCCTTGCTCTAAGGCATTAACACTTCATGTTATAACAACTGCCTGTGTCTGTGTGTGTGTGTCCAACTCAGTCTCCTGTTCCCACTTTCTCCCCCATACTCTTCGATCCCTTTAGCCCTAAGAACTGTATCTAACTCCTTCTTGGAAACATTCAATATTTTGGTCTCAAGCGCTTTCTGTGGTCGAGAATCCCACAGGCTCTGTACTCTCTGGGTGAAGACATTTCTCCTCATCTCAGTCCAAAATGGCCCAACCTTGAATTTTTTGAGGATATAACTCTGAAGATGGACGAGGGAGATCCAGTAGATGTAATGTACCTGGACTTTCAGAAAGCTTTTGATAAAGTCCCACACAGGAGGTTAGTGAGTAAAATTAGGGCGCATGGTATTGGGGACAAAGTACTAGAATGGATTGAAAATTGGTTGACTGATAGGAAACAAAGGGTAGTGATAAACGACTCCATTTTGGAATGGCAGGCAGTGACCAGTGGGGTACTGCAGGGATCCGTGCTGGGACCGCAGCTTTTTACAATATATGTTAATGATATAGAAGATGGTATCAGCAATAACATTAGCAATTTGCTGATGATACAAAGCTGTTCACGTGGATAAATGGATCCTTATCCACTTTGGTGGCAAGAACAGGAAGGCAGATTACTACCTCAATGGAATCAATTTATGTAAAGGGGCAGTACAGAGAGATCTGGGGGTTCTTGTACACCACTCAATGAAGGTAAGCATGCAGGTACAGCAGGTAGTGAAGATGGCTAATAGCATGCTGGCCTTCAGGACAAGAGGGATTGAGTATAGAAGCAAAGAGGTTCTTCTGCAGCTGTACAGGGCCCTGGTGAGACCACACCTGGAGTACTGTGTGCAGTTCTGGTCTCTAAATTTGAGGAGAGACATTCTGGCTATTGAGGGAGTGCAGTGTAGGTTCATGAGGTCAATTCCTGGAATGGCAGGATTACCTTACACTGAAAGACTGAAGCGACTGGGCTTGTATACTCTTGAGTTTAGAAGACTGAGAGGGGATTTAATTGAGATGTATAAGATTATGAAAGGATTGGACAATCTGGCAGCAGGAAACATGTTTCCGCTGATGGGTGAGTGCCGAACCAGAGGACACAGCTTAAAAATACGGGGTAGACCATTTAGGACAGAGATGAGGAGAAACTTCTTCACCCAGAGAGTGGTGGCTGTGTGGAATGCTCTGCCCCAGAGGGCAGTGGAGGCCCAGTCTCTGGATTCATTTAAGAAGGAGTTGGATAGAGCTCTCAAAGATAGTGGAATCAAGGGTTATGGAGATAAGGCAGAAACAGGATACTGATTAGGAATGATCAGCCATGATCATATTGAATGGCGGTGCAGGCTCGAAGGGCTGAATGGCCTACTCCTGCACCTATTGTCTATTGTTTAACCTGTATCCTTAGACTGTGACCCCCTGTCAGGACTCCCCGGTCATCGGGAACACCCTTCCTGTGTTTACCCAGTCTAGTCCGGTTAGAATTTTATAGGTTTCTCTGAGATCCCTCCTTGCATTCTTCCAAATACCATTGCTACCAACTCTCTCTTTCCTGTTAACTAAGCAATTCTATAACCCTTTTAATGTGTTACCCTCTCATGGATGAGCTTTTATTCTACATTAACAATCTATGATACAGCCCAATTCAAATATCTTCAAGAAATCAAAGAGCAGCACATCCACAGGTCTATCTGCCTGATGCTTTTTGAAAACCACACAACACCATATAGTCCAACAGGTTTATTTGGAAGCACTAGCTTTCAGAGCACTGCTCCTTCATCAGGTAGCTAGTGGGACAGGATCATAGACACAGAATTGAGAGTAAAAGATCAAAGTGTCATACAACTGATGTGATGTATTGAACAAACCTAGATCGCTGTTAAGGAGAAAGTGAGGTCTGCAGATGCTGGAGATCAGAGATGGAAATGTGTTGCTGGAAAAGCGCAGCAGGTCAGGCAGCATCCAGGGAACAGGAGAATCGACGTTTCGGGCATTAGCCCTTCTCCAAATGGCTGTTAACCCTTTCATCACTTAGAATGGGGTTGATAGTTTCAATTGATTAATATGTAAATCCCAGAAATTCTTTCAAGTCACATTCCCAAGATTACTAAAGGTTTTATAAAAAAAAAGTGACATCTCAGCTGAGACAACGCATCAAAGGTGTGAGGTCAGAGTCAGTCTGTATCCCAACCTTGAGTCAGACTGGTTCTATTTCCAAAGTAGGACTTTTTAAAATGTCACAAGTTGGGAGGTCATGTTGCAGCTGTACAGGACATTGGTTAGGCCACTGTTAGAATACTGCATGCAATTCTGGTCTCCTTCCTATTGGAAAGATGTTGTGAAACTTGAAAGGGTTCAGAAAGATTTACAAGGATATTGCCAGGGTTGGGGGATTTGAGCTATAGGGAGAGGCTGAACAGGCTGGGGCTGTTTTCCCTGGAGCGTCGGAGGCTGAGGGGTGACCTTATAGAGGTTTATAAAACCATGAGGGACATGGTTAGGACAAACAGACAAAGTCTTTTCCCTGGGGTTGGGGAGTCCAGAACTAGAGGGCATGGATTTAGGGTGAGAGGGGAAAGATATAAAAGAGACCTAAGGGGCAACTTTTTCATGCAGAGGGTGGTACATGTATGGAATGAGCTGCCAGAGGATGAGATGGAGGTTGGTACAATTGCAACATTTAAGAGGCATCTGGATGGGTATATGAATAGGAGGGTTTGGAGGGATATGGGCCGGGTGCTGGCAGGTGGGAGTAGATTGTGTTGGGATATCTGGTCGACATGGACGGGTTGGACCGAAGGGTCTGTTTCCGTGCTGTACATCTCTGACTCTATGACATGGACTGACTGCCTACAGATTTTAGCTTTTAGAACAAAGTAGAATATATCTGCAAATTCACCCCATTGACGTGTGTGTGTGTGTGTGTCATGAACCCCAGGCCTACGTTGAGGCCATCTCCATGGGTACCGAACTTGGCCATCAGCCTCTGCTCGGCCACTCTGCATTGTTGCCTGTCCTGAAGTCTGCCTTGGAGGATGGTCGCCCGAAGGTTCGAGGCCAAATATCCCTGACCGCTGAAGTGTTCCCCGACTGGGAGGGAACGTCCCTGTCTGGTGATCGTTGTGGGTGTCCGTTCATCAGCTGTCGTGCTTTCTGCTCGGTCTCGCCACTGTACAGTACCGCTGGACACCCTTGCCTGCAGTGTATGCGATAAACAATGTTGTTGGAGTCACATGAGTACATGCCACGCACGCGATCCTTTGCTATAAATTCTGTGCCCTATGACCCTTCCTCATTAGTACCTGATGAAGGAGCAGTGCTCCGAAAGCTAGTGCTTCCCAATAAGCCTGTTGGACTATAACCTGGTGTTGTGTTTATTTTTAACTTTGTCCACCAGTCTAACACTGGCACGTCCACATCATAATACTTTCTGAAACATTCCAATAAATTAGTCAAACTTGATTTCCCTTCCACCATATCGATTCTGATTACATCGATATTTCCGAAGTCTTCCACTATATCCTTTTGAATAAAAGATTCTAGCATTTTCCCCCAAAAGGTATCAGCTAATTTGTTAAGGCCTCCCCACATTTCATCGCCCCACTCATAATTATTTCTGGAATGTTAATTGTACCCCCTATAGTGAAAGCAGAAGCAAAATATCTATTTAGCGTATCTACATTTGCAGCATTAATTTTCCGGAGTCTCAGTAGAGAACAGCAATATCTCCCTTACCTCTCCGCAGAAGCTCTCATCATCTCCTGCTGAGCTGTCCTGGGTTATCGGTTCCCCTACAACACAGGAACTGCAGACCACCACTACCATCTCCAGGAAGGGCAATAAATGTGGATCCAGCAAGGAACGCCCCATGCCCCTAGAACGAATAAATAAAAAAGCTGTAACTCTGTAATGGCTGCAAGGTCATACATATTTATCCCTTTTGACACTGTCAATTCATCTATTTGATTATGAATACTGCGTGCAAACGGCATTTGATTGTGTCTTTTTTTTTTGTAATTTTGTAACAGCCGGCCTTACCTGCTGGTTCACTCTTGAGTTTCCTGCCACACTCTGATCACCACATCCCTTGTAGCTGTCGTGCTCTTTTGCTTTGTCTGCTGTTTTCAATCTGGCACATGCTCCCAAACGTGTTCCTTTGTCCCAACTAATTAGTTTGAAGTTTCTCTGTTGCCCTCGTTGTATGACCCACCAGGACGGTATGGAGCCATGCCCATTCTAAACCCATTACTCCCCACACCAATCTTTGATCAACCCCTTTACCTTGCCCTATCTTGTTGAGACAATGCTTCTTTGCACGTGGCTTGAGCAGTAATCCAGAGATCATTAACCTGGAGATGCTGCTTCGTAATTTAATTCCTGGTGATTCATGCTCCTTTCCGAAAGAAGGGTTACTGGACTCAAAATCTTAACTCTGTTCTCCCTCTGCTGCCAGACCTAGTGAGTTTCTCCAGCAATTTCTGTCTCTGTTTTAGTATATAGCCTAGTTCAGTCAACATTATGATCTTTTTATGCTTGTATGGTATGATCTGCCTGTACAGCTCTCAAAACAAAACTTTACACTGTACTTAGGTACATGTGCTGACAATAGATCAAATCAAATGGTTAGAGCCCATGTGACCACTACCACTGGATCCTTCCTTCTCACTGCAACCTCTCTGACCCACGGCAGATTTCTCTGAACGTCATCAGAGCCTCATAGCAACAGGGAACCTGTTGCACTCAGTCACATCTTCCTGACCATTAACCAGATCAGAAGATGCTATCCTAAGTGCACTGTTTGCCTTGGGGAAACAGTCTGATCTCCAGCATCTGCAGACCTCACTTTCTCCTTGGGGAAGGAAGTAGCCTAGTGATATTATCACTAGACCGTTAATCCAGAAACCTAGGTAATGTTCTGGGGACTGAGGTTTGAATCCTGCCATAGCAGATGGTGACATTTGAATTCAATTTTTAAAAAATCTGGATTTAAGAGCCTGATGATGACTGTGAGTTGATTGTCCGGAAAAAAACATCTGGTTCATGAGGATCCTTTAGGGAAGGATACTGCCATCCTTACCTGGTCTGGCCTACAGTGACTCCAGACCCACAGCAATGTGGTTGACTCTTAACTGCCCTCTGGGCAATAAGTACTGCCTACCCAGCGGTGCCCTCATCCTGTGAATAAAGAAAGACCTTCGCCCACTCCCTGATACCTCACAGTGTCTAAAGCTTGGCTGAGTCCCAGATACTTACTCCAACACATCAGCATCCAGGAGCTCCTACATTCTGCAGTTACAACACATCACCAAGCCAGCAATCTTTATTGTGTGATTAATTATTTTTTAAAATCAGAATCTGCTCTGTCTCTGCCCAAATACTCTGATGCACTTTATCTCTTGCTTGGTCCTCACAAATTCTCTGACCAGCCAGGTATTTCCAGCATTTTTGTTTAATTCCGGATTTCATACATCTGCAGTTAAAAACACAACATGACAACCTCAGTTTTGAAATGTTTAATTAAGTCCCCAGCTTCGATATTGTTTTGGAGGAGGTTAGAGAGTTGGGGAGTTCCACGTTTCCATTATCCTACATGTGAAGAAGTGCTTTCCTGACACTATTCCCTGAGCCCCCTCAACTTTTAAGGTTAAGCTTGTTTCTCTCTTACTGATCCTATCAACACATTCAATCGCCACAGACAGTTTAACGAGATCGCCTCTTAATCTTCTATACTCAAGCCTCTTCAATCTGATCCATCCTCCAAAATGTGACATTTTTAGCTGGCTTCTCATTCTGATGAATCTGTGCTGTAATCTCTTCAAGACTGGTCTATCCTTTCTGAGGGGGCAAGTGTCCAGAACTGAATGCAGGGAAGGCATAGTTCTATTTGTCCGGGAAAGTCGTTTAAAACTCAGCAATGTTTGCTTCCCTCTAGGCACCTTCGTATTATCGCTGAATGCAACTGATGCCGATGAAGGGGAGAATGCTGTGATCCATTACAGGATCATAAGTCAAAATATCAAAGAGGAATTCACTGCAACAGCGAACGGAGAAATCAAAGTTACAGATCGGAATCTGGACCGTGAGGTGAGTGAAGCCTGCTTCATATGAGCTGGTTAACATTAGCGATCCGACTTACGATGGGTTAATATGTTGAGTCAGGCCGGTAAACTGTTGCTGCCACATCACCCAGATCTCAATGGACTCTGATGGGATGCTGAAAGGTGGGGTTTCCTCTTGTAAGGCAGTCTAGAAAGAGGAGCACCTACTAATCTGAAAATGTCTGATCTCGGAAGCTGAGCAGACTCAAGCCTGGTTAGTACTTGGATGGGAGACTGCCTGGGAGTACTAGGTACTGTAGGCTTTGGGGGTGGCACGGTGGTTCAGTGGCTAGCACTGCCTCTCAGCCTCACAGCACACTCACTGCCTCTCAGCGCCTCACAGCACACTCACTGCCTCACAGCACCCGGGTTCGATTCCAGCCTCGGGTGACTGTCAGTGTGGTGTTTGCACATTCTCCCTGTGTCTGCGTGGGTTTCCTCCGGGTGCTCCGGTTTCCTCCCACAATCCAAAGATGTGCTGGACAGGTGAATTGGCCATGCTAAATTGCCCATAGTGCTTGGTGCATTAGTCAGAGGGAAATGGGTCTGGGTGGGTTACTCTTCGGAGGGTCGGTGTGGACTGGTTGGGCCAAAGGGCCTGTTTCCACACTGTAGGGAATCTAATCTAATCTTTAACGTGACATCTCTCATTCAAGAAGGAAATGAGTGATTTCTTCTCTCTGAAATTTGTTAGTGTTGTCCCCAGTGAGTGAGGCAGACTGGGTCCTGGAATATATTTAAGGCCAAGTTAGAGGGAGATGTTTGATAAATGAAGAGGTACAGGCTTGCGGGAGGGGTGGTCAGTGAGGTCTTCTGATGCAGTGGTTGGGTCCCAAACTCTGGGTCAGAAGGTCCAGATTCAAGTCCCACCTGCCCCATATGTGCGTCATTAACATGCCTGAACAGTTCGAGAGTGGAGGAAAGTGGAGTCAACTTGAGAATCAGATCAACCTCGACTTGTTAAAAGCCAGGAAGGCTTGATGGGTCGAATAATCTGCTGCTGCTCCTATTTCTTATGTTTTTATTTGGAATTTATTTACAGTGCCTTGGGAATCTATAATTGTTTTTAAGAATGTTCATAGAATCTCTACAGTGTAGAAACAGGCCCTTCAGCCCAACAAGTCCACACTGACCCTCCAAAGAGTAACCCACCCAGACCCATTCCCCTGACCTGACTAATGCACCTAACCCACACATCCCTGAACACTACGGGCAATTTAGCATGGTCAATCCCCCCCTAACCTGTACATCTTTGGACTGTGGGAGGAAACCAGAGCACCCAGAGGGAACCCACGCAGGAATGGAGAGAGTGTGCGAATTCCACACAGATAGTTGCCCAAGGCTGGAATCAAATCCGGGTCCCTGGCGCTGTGAGGCAGCAGTGCTAACGACTGAGTCACCATGCAAAGGACTTTTTGGAGTTCACCTCAGTTGTAAGAGGATCAATTAAACTTTTGTTTGGATAATAAGAATTACTGGTCCATGTGACCTGGCAACCATTGACATGGAGGCAGTGCCAACAGGAAGGACTGTAAAAGCTGTGTGACCAGACAGGAAGCAGGGCCTAAGACCAGGAGTTGGAGGTTGATGGTGGTCAGCACACGGATATGTACAAAAAGGGAAATCAGGAAGAGATTGAAAGAGAAGCACTGAACTCTGATAACAATAAGAAGGAAATCTCTTTCAGGAAGGGGTTAGTTTTGCTGCTGAGCAGAAAAGGAATTAAAAACTCTCGAGGTCATGTGCAAACTGGCTAAAAAGATCTAAAACCCTGGGGAGCTGCACAAATAGCTGAGAGGTTCTAAAGAGTTGTTCCAGAGATGGCCTGGTCACAAGCAGGTCGGTCGGTCGAAAAGGAGGTTGGGAATGTTACACCATCTAGACCAAGGTGTGAGGACAAAGGGTTGTAGTAATGTGCTGTGCTGATGACAGTTGTACTCCGGAAACATCCTGAGGTGAAGCCTGTTGGATTGGATTTCTAACCTACCCTGTGTGAATAATTACCAGCGCTTTACGGAACTGAGCAGTGCATCTGAACAGACACTCTACATTTGCCCTTAACATAAAGAGAAAGGTAACACCTAGGCTACCTGCTTAAAATATTTTGAGGGAGTCTGGTCTGCTCCACAGCAAACTAGGCACTTGTCGGGATCAAAATCCCTAATTCCAGGTGTGCTTTAGGATTGTTAGGCACAAAGGTGCTGGGCAGTAGGTGTTACTAACTTTTGTTTCGGGTGTTGAATTTGGTTGGCTTAAACAGGGTGTGCCTTCTGTAGTAATGGCTCTTTTGGGCACCAAGCATTTTCTGGGGCTGGAAGAAGTCACCATGGGGAGTCACGTGGGTGTATCATGTACCTTTGTTGCATTAACTGCTTAAAGTGAAGTTGATGTCTCATTTTGCATGGTAATTCATTTTGAATCAACTATAATTTGTATTCCGGGTAAAGTAAAATTTAGGTTAAATGGCAGCACGGTGGCTCAGTGGTTAGCACTGCTGCCTCACAGCGCCAGGGACCCAGGTTCAATTCCATCCTCTGGCAACTGTCTGTGTGGAGTTTGCACATTCTCCCCGTGTCTGCATCGATTTCCTCCGGTGCACTGGTTTCCTCCCACAGTCCAAAGATGTGCAGGTCAGGGTGGATTGGCCATGCCAAATTTCCCATAGTGTTCAGGGATGTTAGGTGCATTAGTTAGGAGTAAATGTAGAGTAATAGGGTAGGGGAAATGGTCTGTGTGGGTTATTCTTTGGAGGGTCAGTGGGGACCTGTAGGGTGGAATAGCCTGTCTTCACACTGTAGGGATTCTATGATTCGAAAAGTTACTAAAAAGAAAAGCCTTATTGGTAATCTCCTCTTCAGCAGCTGTTTACATTGATGCAGGTGGACATTTTGATTTCCGGTCCCCCTACCTGGTTTAGGACACTCCTTTAAGTGTACAGCCCAGAATGCAACGCCACACTCCAGTTACTCACTTCAATGTTTTTATATTCACTGCTGCTATTTAGAAAGACCCAAACCGATTTGCTTTCATAGCCTCCTATTTCCCAATGTGCCTGCCTGTCAAACACTTGAAATTAATGCCCTAAATGTAGTTTGAAGTTGATCGCAGGAAAATGGTATCCAATTCACAGAGGGCCCAATGTATAAATGAGATTTTGTATTGTGTATTGTATTTGAGATGTAAAGGTGCCAGTGTTGGACTGAGGTGGACGAGGTCAGAAGTCAGATGACATCAGGTTACAGTCCAACAGGTTTATTTGAAATCGCAAGCTTTCGGAGCGCTGCTCCTTCATCAGGGGAAATCTCGACTATCACCTGGTGTCATCTGATCTTGTATGCAAGGGCACCGTTAATTTGAACGTTGGTGTTTTTCAACCCAGATGTAACAGGATGAACCTCTTAAACAAACCAGAGGCTGGGGAGTAATCTTAAAGATTTTTATCAAATCACGAGGGACACAGGGTGAATAACCAAGGTCTTTTTTTCCCCCAGAGTAAATGAGAGGGGAAAGATTTAAAAAGGATCTAAGGGACAACTTTTTCACGCAGAGGATGGTATGTGTGTATGGAATGAGCTGCCAGAGGAAGTGGTGGAGGGGAGGCTGGTACAACTACAACATTCAAAACACATCTGGATAGGTAAATGAATAGGACGAGGCAAAAGTGAGGACTGCAGATGCTGGAAATCAGAGTCTAGATTAGAGTGGTGCTGGAAAAGCACAGCAGGTCAGGCAGCATCCGAGGAGCAGGAAAATCAACATTTCGGGCAAAAGCCCTTCATCAGAACTGAAGGCAAGGAGCCTCCTGGGGTGGAGAGATAAATGGGAGGGAGGGGTGGGGCTGTAGAGAAGGTAGCATAGAGTACAATAGGTGGATGGGTGTCCACATTGATGCCCTGGGGTTGAAGTGTTCCGAGGCTGAAGATGAGGCTTTCTCCCTCCAGGCATCAGGTGGTGAGGGAGCGGCAGTGGAGGAGGCCCAGGACCTCCATGTCCTCGGCAGAGTGGGAGGGGGAGTTGAAATGTTGGGCCACAGGACGGTGGCATTGGTTGGTGCGGGTGTCCCGGAGATGTTCCAAGCGCTTTGCTAGGAGGCGTCCAGTCTCCCCAATGTAGAGGAGACCGCATCAGGAGCAACTGATACAATAAATGATATTGGTGGATGTGCAGGTAAAACTTTGATGGATATGGAAGGCTCCTTTGTGGCCTTGAATGGAGGTGAGGGAGGAGGTGCAGGTGCAGGTTTTGCAATTCCTGCGGTGGCAGGGGAGGGTGCCAGGATGGGAGGGTGGGTTGTAGGGGGGTGTGGCTCTGACCAGTTAGTCACGGAGGGAACGGTCTTTGCAGAAAACAGATAGGGATGGGAAGGGAAATATATCCATTTGGAGGTGGCAGAAATGTCGTCGGATGATGCGGTTTATGTGAAGGTTGGTGAGGTTAAAGATGAGGACCAGGGGGTTCTGTCCTTGTTACGGTTGGAGGGGTGGGGTTTGAAGGCGGAGGGGCGGGATGTGGATGAGATGCATTGGAGGGCATCTTTAACCACGTGGGAAGGGAAATTGCGGCCTCTAAAGAAGGAGGCCATCTAGTGTGTTCTGTGGTGGAACTGGTCCTCCTGGGAGCAGATCCGGCGGAGGCGGAGGAATTGGGAATACGGGATGGGATTTTTGCAAGAGGTAGGGTGGGAAGAGATGTAATCCAGGTAGCTGTGGGAGTCGGTGGGTTTGTAAAAAAAAATGTCAGTGTCAAATCGCTCGTCATTGATGGAGATGAAGAGGTCCAGGAAGGGGAAGGAGTTGTCAGAGATGGTCGAGGTAAATTTAAGGTCAGGGTGGAATGTGTTGGTGAAGTTGATGAATTGCTCAACCTCCTCGCGGGAGCACGAGGTGGCGCCAATGCAGCAGCGGAGGAAGAGGTGGGGAGTGGTGCTGGTATAATTACGAAAGATGGACAGTTCTACGTAGCCAACAAAGAAACAGGCGTAGCTGGGGCCCATGGCTACCGCTTTGGTCTGGAGTAAGTGGGAGGATTCGAAGGAGAAATTGTTAAGGGTGAGGACTAGTTCAGCCAAATGAATGAGAGTGTTGGTGGAAGGGTACTGCTGGGGACATTGGGAGAGGAAGAAATGGAGGACTTGGAGGCCCTGGTCATGGTGAATGGAGGTGTAGAGGGAGTGGATATCCATGGTGAAGATGAAGCGTTGGGGGCCAGGGAAACGGAAGTCTTGGAGGAGGTGGAGGGCGTGGGTGGTGTCTCGGACATATGTGGGGAGTTCCTGGACTAG
>NC_057713.1:6399199-6439826 GCF_004010195.1 Chiloscyllium plagiosum
TGAGGGGGAGAGGCTGGAGTGGGGGAGGGGGGTAGACAGGTTGAGGCAGTTAATGTCTCAGCGGCAGTTGGAAACGAAGAGATCAAAGGTGGGTAATAGGCCAGCGCGGGGTGTCCAAGTGGATGGGGTGTGGTGGAGGCATGTTTTTCCAGCACCACACTAATCTAGACTCATATGAATAGGGAGGGTTTAGAGGGATATGGGCCAGGTGCTGGTAAATGGGACTAGATTAATTTAGGATATCTGGTCAGCATAGATGAGTTGGACCGACAGGGCTGTTTCTGTGTTGTATATGGTCTATGAGTCTATAACATCTGCCAGAAATACATCCCTTGAACCCTTTTCATGTTGTTTCTTTTCAAGACGCTGAGTTTCTACACCTTCATTGTTGAAGCTCGTGATCTGCGAGGGAAAAGTCAAGGACTCAGTGCAACAGCATCAGCTCAGATCAGGATTTTAGATGTAAATGACAATATCCCCACTGTGGAACATTTTGAGGTAAGATTAACTCTGACATAGCTTGCTTTTTAGAAAGGCTGTTAATAAAACCGATTATGGGCAATCATTTTGAACTATGCAGAATCCTTCTTTATTTGGTATTAAGTGGTTTTAAATTGAAGCTTTCAGCACAGAAACCAGTCAGCCTGTGAGGCTCGACACCACCCAGAACAAAGCAGCTCGCTTGATTGGCACCACATCCACAAGCATCCACTCCCCCATCGCCAACGCTCAGCAGCAGCAGTGTGTCCCATCTACAAGGTGCACGGCAGAAATTCACCAAAGACCCTCAGACAGCACCTTCCAAACCCACAACCACTTCCATCTAGAAGGACAAGGGCAGCAGATACATGGGAACGCCACCCCCTACAAGTTCCTCTCCAAGCCTCTCAACATCCTGTCTTGGAAATATATTGCCGTTCCTTCAGTGTCACTGAGTCACAATCCTGGAATTCCCTCCCTAAGGGCATTGTGGGTCAACCCACAGCACATGGACTGCAGTGGTTCAAGAAGGCAGCTCACCCCCACCTTCTCAAGGGGCAACTAGGGTAATAAATGCTGGGCCCAGTCAGTGAGACCCCTGTCCCATGAATGAGTAAAACCAAACTGCTCCATCCCAGTGTTTATACTGTACACGCGCGTCCTCACTTATCTCTTCATCTCATCCCAAAAACAAATCCTTCTCTTTTCTCCCTTGTGTGTTTGCTATATTCCTCGTAAAAAAAATCTCTGCCCTTCCCCTCAACCATTTCCCGCGGTAGGCACCATGTTCCATGTATTCCCCTCTCTCTGGGTAGAGGGGTTTACCCTGAACTCCTGATTGGATTAATCAGTGATTTTGCATATTGATGGCCCCAAATCTTGCGGTCACCCAACCCAGGAGTGGAAACATGTCCTTTACGTCTTGGGACGTGTTGTTACTTCAAAGGTGCTATATGAATGTAAGTTGAAGTTTGTGTTGTCAACTCTATCAGACTAATTCAGAGCATTTTAAAACCCCGCTCGGGTCACTCCTGTGTTTTTGTTTATTTATTTTCATTCTGTGCAGTGGACACCCAAAAGGGAAATTCACAGCTCCAGGAATCCTTTAGAATTATTAAACCCTTTCCAATAACCCTCGTCAACCTGTTAAAGTTGTGATCTTGCACTCTTTTGATGTTCCCCATTTTAATCAGCCTCGTTTTAACATCATAAATAACATTACTGCTGTTCCCTGCATTGCACGAAATTTTAGTATCCTCCGAATTTTAACATGTGTTTTTGTTTCTCCTCCCCGTTCTATCTTCTCAGCTGTATAGTTTTGTCAGTTGTGGTAAGAGTGTCTCCAGATCCAGAATGGTCTCTTCTGACTCTGGTTCTGTGCGACCCAAGGTTATACAAAGAAGCACAGCCTTTCTCTATGTTTTAAAATGGATTTTCAGCTGGAGTCATACCATCATAATTTGCGTTTAACCTGAAAGGGATAATTGACACTGTAAGGTAGGGTCCACCTATCAGGATCCTAGGTGCAGCTGAGCACAGAATATTAATGTGTCTCTGCTGGTGCTTGTAATGTCTCTCCAATTTGTTGCTTTGTTGCTAAGTCACTAATTATAATGTGTACAGGGCAACCCCCCCCCCCCCCCTTTTTTCCGTGAAATTGTTTTCCACGGTTTCACTTACTCACGGTTTTCCACAGTCGGAACATATAAAAGAGAACATTCCAGAACCAGAACTAAGAGGTTGCTGGGTAGGTACGTTTCCCATTTAAATCTGCATTAGGTTCTGAACATAACCCCACAGGTACTGTATTGACTCTTACCATGAACTTAATGCTTTACAAGAGATGTCTACATCTCAGATTTAATGTTATGAGCCATAAAGTGCAATGAAATCTCTGTTGACTGGCAATGCCAGGTGACACCAACAGCATAGAAAATAGGAGCAGGAGTTGGCCATTCAGCCCTTCCCACCTGTTCTGCTATTCAATCAATATGATCATGGCTGATCATCCAACTCAATAGCCTGTTTCTGCTTTTCCCCCATGCCATTTGATTCGTTTAGCCCTACACGCTCTACCTAACTCCTTCTTGAAAACATTCAGTATTTTGGCCTCAACTGCTTCCTGTAGCAGAGAATCCCATAGGCTTCCCCACTCTCTGGGTGAAAACATTTCTCCTCAGCTCAATCTGAAATGGCCTACCCTGTATCCTTAGACTGTGATATCTGGTTTTGAACTCACTGACCACCAGGAACATCCTTCCTGTGTTTATCCTGTCCAGTCCTGTTAGCAACTTAGTGTTTTCTGTGAGATCCCTCGCTCATTTTTGTAATCTCCAGTAAACCGGTTTCTAACCAAGCCAGACCCCACCTTATCCCCATATTTCCCATGGCTAACCCACCTAGCCTGCACATTCCTGGACACTTTGCGTCAATTTAGCTTGGCCAATCCACCTAACCCACACATCATTGGACTGTGGGAGGAAACCAGAGCACTCAGAGTAAACCGACACTCACGCCAGGAGAACATGCAGAGTCTACACACTGTCGCCTGAGGGCGGAATTGAACCCGGGTCCCTGGCGCTGTGAGGCAACAGTGCTAACCACTGAGTCACTTGTAGGTTAGACCAATATGAATAAGAATGACTGATGGGAATGTACCTGCTAATTCCCACCATTCTAATCAGCTGTCCACTCAGTCAGAAGCCATTACAATAAAACCACTGATTTGTTCCGAGAAAGTTATTTTCAATTAAGCAAATTTTTATATTTTCTTTTTCAGTATGAAATGCATGTGCAAGAAAATGTGAAAAATATTGAAGTGATACGCATAAAGGTGATAGATAAGGATGAAAAGTTCAGCGATAATTGGGTGGCGCAGTTTGATATTATTGAAGGCAATGAAGCCGAATATTTCAGGATTGAAGTCGATAATCGAACCAACGAGGGAATTTTGATTGTTCACAAGGTGAAGTTGTAAACCACATTTACTTGATTTTGTTTCCTGGGATTTGAGCGTCAGTGTTAACACTGCCCCACCCCTAATTGCCCTTGAACTGAGTGGTTTGAGGCCATTTCAGAGTCAACCATATTGCTGTGGAGTCACATGTAGGCCAGATCAGGTAAAGTTTCATAACATCCTTCATACAGCAGAGAGACCAGAACTGCTTGCAGTATTCCAAAAGTGGCCTATCCAATCTCCTGTAACATGACCTCCCAACTCCTATACTCAATGCTCTGACCAATAAAGGAAAGCATACCAAACGCCTTCTTCACTATCCTATCTACCTGTGACTCCACTTTCAAGGAGCTATGAACCTGCACTCCAAGGTCTCTTTGTTCAGCAACACTCCCTAGGACCTTACCATTAAGTGTATGCCCGAAACATTAATTCTCCTGCTCCTCGGCTGCTGCTCGACCAGCTGTGTCTTTCCAGCAACTCTGATCTCCAGTATCTGCAGTCCTCACTTTCTCCAAGTGTATCAGTCCTGCCCTGATTTGCCTTTCCAAAATGCAACACCTCACATTTATCGAAATTAAACTCCATCTGCCACTCCTCGACCCATCGGTCCATCTGAGGCAGGCCATTCATGTGTGATGTCAGGAAACACTTGTTCAAACTAAGGGAAGTAGAAACTGAAAGTGGAAGTGCTACTGAGGCTGCGGTCAGCTGACCATTGCAAAACCTGGGTAGATATTTAAGGAAAAGTGTTAAAGTCTGATGAATGAACCAAGGTGTGTGGAGTTAAGATACAGTTCAGCCCCAGCCTTGACAAAATGATGGAAGAGACTGAAGGCGCTGAAAGGCTTTCTCTTTTTATTTCCCCATGTTTGTAAATACAACTGAATAATAAAATAATAGAATTTATAGCATAAATAGAGGCCATTCAACCGATCATGTCTGTGCTAGCTCTCAAAGTAGCTACCCAGCTGGGCCCAGTCTCTAGCTCTAACTCCCATGATGCCATTGATCACTTCTATTCAGATTTGGTCTGAAGTTTTGAATTTCCTCCTGTTTTCAGAAACAAGATCAGAAGTTGCTGGAAAAGCTCAGCGGGTCTGGCAGCATCTATGGAGAGAAATCACAGTTAACATTTCGGGTCCAGTAACCTTTCATTGGACCTGAGTTCTGAGGGTCAGTGGAGTCTGATTTCTCTCCACAGACACGGCCAGACCTGCGGAGCTTTTCCAACAACACCTGCTCTTCTTTCTGTTTGACAACATCCGCGGTTCTCTCGGTTTTTATTTCTCCTGTTTTCACTGGGTCGCAATTACATGGCCTTCTCTTCCACCCTGTCCAGGAACTGAACTATGAAGAAATGGAAGTGGTGAATTTATTAATTCGGGTCCGTAACAAGGCACCATTCCACAGCTCCGTTTCTTCAACCAGCATCGTAAGGCCTATTAAAGTAAAACTCATTGTGGACGACGTGAAAGAAGGTTTTGAATTTCGACCCTCAAGATGGATGGTATCAGTGAAAGAAACTACCACTGGTACAATAGTCCATGAAGTGCTCGGAAAGTATCCTGCTGTTAGTGCTGACACTGGCAAGCAGAGCAAGATGACCAAGTAAGAATTTGGTTCTGTCGCTATTTGTGTAGCTTCTGTTTTAAAATAAAATGCCTCTAGCCAAAACTTCACCTGTATTTTACGACATTACACGAGGGGTGGCACAGTGGTTAGCACTGCTGCCTCACAGCACCAGAGACCAGGGTTCAATTCCCGCCTCAGGCGACTGACTGTGTGGAGTTTGCACATTCTCCCCGTGTCTGCGTGGGTTTCCTCCGGGTGCTCCGGTTTCCTCCCACAGTCCAAAAATGTACAGGTTAGGTGAATTGGCCAGGCTAAATTGTTAAGGGGTAAATGTAGGGGAATGAGTCTGGGTGGGTTGCGCTTCGGCGGGTTGGTGTGGACTTGTTGGGCTGAACGGCTGGTTTCCGCACTGTAAGTAATCTAATCGAATCTAATTTGCGACAGGTATGCCAAGGATGTTGACGTAGCTAACTGGTTAGTGATTAATCCGGACACTGGGGAGGTTACCTTCAATGGCGTTCCTGATCGAGAGTCAAAGCATGTGATTAATGGGACGTACTCTGCAACCATATTGGCCATAAACAACGAACGTAAGTGGATAAAGAAATATTATCTCGAATTTTAACGTGTATCCATAAACAAAGGTGTGGAGGTGGACAAAGTCAGAAGTCAAACAACACTAGGTTATAGTCCAACAGGTTTATTTGAAATCAGATAAACCCTGGTTGCAGTGGGTGGCATGGTGACTCAGTTGTTAGGACTGCAGCCTCACAGCGCCAGGGACTTGGGTTCAATTCCTGCCTCTGGCAACTGTCTGTATGGAGTTTGCACATTCTCCCTGTGTCTGCGTGGGTTTCCTCCGGGTGCTCCGGTTTCCTCCCACAATCCAAACATATGCAGGCGAGGTGAATTGGCCATGTTAAATTGCCCCAGTGCATTAGGGGAATGGGTTTGGTGGATTACTCTTCAGAGGGTCGGTGTGGACGTGTTGGGCCGAATGTAGGTAATCTAATCTGTTGGGCTGTAACCTGGAGTCATGTAATTTCTGACTCAATAAACAGGTAAAATCACTATAGCTTTACCAGACCATAAGCCACTCTCAGTTGAGGGACAATGGGCAGTGTTTTTATCTGAGGGTGAACACACCTCAGGGGCAGGGAGAGGTAGAGAAGGAGAGTCCTCCATGTTAACCTCAGCCCGCGGGGGAATTGAACCCACAGTCAGAGTCACTGTCTGCATTAACAAACAAGCCATCCAGCCAACTGATCCAACCTGCTCCCTTTAATATGCACTAAAATGCTAAAATGAAATCAAATTATTACAGGTGATCGCAGATAAAAATAGAAAGTGCTGGAGAAACAGATCTCTGTGGAGAGAGAAATAGAGTTAACGTTTGAGTCTGATATGACTCTTTTCTGTAACTTAAGAAAATAGTACACTGTTTAAATTCTATTTCTGCTTCGGTGGTATCACCATCTCTGACTAGCATTACTATCTCACCAAAGTTTATAGGATGGCACTAATTAAATCAGATATCTATTGATAAACTGGTCCAATAATATTAGATTTATGAATGGAAATGATTTGGGGATGGCTTTTGATAATGTCTAGAGATGAGGCTGTGATTGTTTCTTGTTCCAGGTCCTTTAGAAAGGAAAATTGTTGATATATTGTCTTGGAAACATGCAACACTCACGCCATGCTTGTTTATAACATGGCAGTATGTTTTAGGTGGTCAGCTATAAGGTTTAAAATAAGTTTACTATCTTACATTCTCGAGGAGAAATTTGTTCCACATGACACTGAGTGTATGGACTTTTCTACTAGTCACAAACTCAGCATTACAAGTTGATTGTTTAGGACTGAAGTGCAGAGAAGTTAATTCATCTAAACTGTTGTGAATCTTTCACTATATTTGAGGCTGGAGGAGAGAGACCCTCGGACCAGGGGTTGTAGCTGTCACTCTTCAAGCTCTTGTGATCAATTCTCTTATTGACTGAAGAAATTCTGAGATCTTGTCTGTTTTGGGAGTTAACTTGAAGGCTTTGTCCTTGTTTAGTGATAAATTGTTCATCTCTTTTATTGGAGATGAAATCCAATCCACATTTCAGCCGCTGCATTGTGGACACCTCAAGAGTTTATATCCTTGTGATTTCATGACAAGTGTTTCAGGACATGTGTTTTGTCGCAAAATGTGGTTTTGTTGTAAATCTGAGCATTGTTTTCACTCCTCTGCCTTTGTCTTTCCTTTTGCAGGTCGCCCTGCCTCAACATCCACAGGAACCATTGTGATTAGAGTGCAAGATGCTAATGACCATCGGCCAAACTTTGTAGATTTAAATCCGTGTATATGCAGCAATGCAAAGTCATTGACCCTCACTGCCTTCGATGCAGATGGTCCTCCGTATGGAGCCCCTTTCCAGTTTAATCTAAATTCTAATAAGAAATGGAAATTGGGTCATACTAATGGTAAGACATGATGGTAACCCGAGTTTGAGGAGAATTATTTTTCTTAAAGAATCTTTGTTGGCTATCTTAGTGTAGGTGATGGCACAGCGGTGATGTCACTGGCTTTGCAAACTGTATAGTCCCAGGCTAATGCTCTGGGGACACAGGTTCAAATCCCAACAGAGCTGCTCGTGGGAATAAAAATTCACTTTGTAAAATCTGGAGTTAAAATTATCCCAATAATGATGCCCACAAAACTATCACTGATTTGTTCCAAAAATGTATCTGGTTCACTCATCCTTTTCAGGAGGGAAATCTGCTGTCCTTACCTGGTCTGGCTTACATGTGACTCCAGACCCACAGCGATTGGATTGACTCTTAACTGCCCTCTGATAAACCGCTCAGTTCAATGAGCAGCTGGAGATGGACCAGTTCTGAACTGGCCCTGCCTGACGTGTACACAGCCCATTGCAAAAACAAACAAAATATTCCCTCAGCAAACGCATTTGTATCCTGATCCTAACCCGATGGATTCCTAGAAACGTGAACACGTGTATTAGGAGCAAGAGTAGGACACTCAGCCCCCTGAGCATGTTCGGCCATGCTATAAGATGGTGGTTGGTCTGATTGTAACCTCAAATCCCTGCTTCTACATGCCCTTTTGAGTGGTATTTTTTAGTTTGTACGGACTCTCCATTCGACTGAAATGTCTCATCTCATTGTGCTCCATTGAACTTTACCTGCCACCTATCTGACAACTCTACCAACTTGTCAATGTCCTTCAGAACTTTGTATGTTGTCCTCCTTACAATGCTCTGAAGTCTTGTGTTCTGTGCAATCTTTGAAACTGTCTACTGCACACCAAGATCACACCAATATATATTAAAAAAAAAACCAGGGTCCCAATACTGACCGCTGGGGAACGTCACCAAAAACCTTCCTCCAGCCTGAACAGTATCCATTGTCGATTACTCTCTGTTTCCTGTCATTCAGCCAACTGTGTCCATAATGCCTGTTTTATTCCATGACCTCACCACTCTATTGTGTGGCACTATTCCGACCTTCAATATAACATCTTAAGTGTTGGAACTCTTAATGATCCTTCAGTTGAGTGATAGAGAATGGCTCAAGTTCTTATTTTCATAACAATTTGACTTTGTAGGTTAAAACCAAAGTGAATTTTCAAACCTTTCATTCCATCAGGCAACGTTAGATTTCATGCCGAATGCTCCACCTTGTCAAGATGGTTACAAGTCATGTGTTTAGCAATTAAGCTTTTAATTATCCAACATTTTACTTATGCATTTATGTTTAAGGAAGATTTTGATATAATTCTTAGGACTAAAGGGATCAAATGGTATGGGAAGAAAGCAGGAACAGGGGACTGAGTTGGATGATCAGCCATGATCATGTTGAATGGTAAAGCAGGCTTGAAGGGCTGAATGGCCTACTCCTGCTCCTGGTTTCTTTATTCCTGTGTAAATGTGAAAAGCCCTTTTTACTTATTTATTCACAGATTGGGAGTATTGCTGGCTAGACCAACCCAAACTGCCTTTGAGAAGGTGGGGGTGAGCTGCCTTCTTGAACTGCTGCAGTCCATGTGCTGTAGGTAGACCCACAATGTCCCTTAGGGAGGGAATTCCAGGATTCTGACCGAGTGACAGTGAAGGAACAGTGATATATTTCCAAATCGGGATGATGGTTCACTGGGAGGGGGTGATGCTCCTATGTAACTGCTGCCCTTGACCTTTGATGTAGTAGTGGTCAATGCTATGGTCCCTATGACTAACACTTTCAATCCTTTCTTTAAAGCAACTAGCATGCAGCTGATTCCCATCGGAGATTTGTGGCCTGGAATATTTACCGTACCAATATCAATCAAAGATAACGATGGCAATGGACATTTGGTAAACCTCAATGTTCACGTCACTGATTGCCATGAGGTCAACATGTGCAGAGCAGAGAAATTATTCCAATCATCAAAGGCATATCTCGGTGCTGCTGCTGTGGGTCTCATGGTGCTGGCCTTACTGCTGCTCCTGCGTAAGTATGAAATGACTGATAGCCCACAGCTATCATTGTAACTCGGTGCGCCAGACCAAAATTGATCTTTCTGCGGCTGGGTTTCAAAACCATCATCCACTGGCTTGTCCAATCTCACGACTCAGAATCAGGTCGGTCAGCCCTTCATATCTGTGCTTCCTCTTTGAACGATCTTTGTAGTTCGTCTTGCTCCCCCACCGTTCCACAAATGTGTCCTTCTCAAAGTGTTGAAATCCAGCAAACTTTAGAATAACCAGGAGTGTGTTGGTTGATCAAATATTCCAGTTAATCAAGAGGTCCATAAAATCTGTGTAAAAACACACACTAAGTAACAGAAATGTAATGCAGGGGGTATACACATCACTGTTAGACTTTATTCTACATAAATCGCTTAAATAAGTGATACACATGCATATATTAAATATTATATAATTGTAAATCACAAATAACAATGCAACTTAACCTTAAATAAACCTTAGCAGCGAGTCTTCTCACTCACACCCTCGCCTGACCACTCGGAGATGGCCACAATGCAATAAACTTCCAGTATCTCAAGAGCGCCAGTGACACCTTGGCCAGCACGGTGGCACAGTGGTTAGCACTGCTGCCTCACAGCGCCAGGGAGCCGGGTTCAATTCCCGCCTCGGGCAACTGTCTGCGTGGCGTTTGCCCATTCTCCCCGTGTCTGCGTGGGTTTCCTCCGGGTGCTCCGATTTCCTCCCACAGTCCAAAAATAAATTGGCCATGCTAAATTGCCCGTAGTGTAAGGTGAAGGGGTAAATGTAGGGTTGCTCTTTGGAGGGTCGGTGTGGACTTTGTTGGGCCTAAGGGCCTGTTTCCACACTAAGTAATCTAATCTAAAGTGCCTGTTGAAACAAACTTTGCTGTATTTCCTGAAACCCCTGTTGCACCTACTCCCCCATTCTTGATCATTCCAACTTAGTCATAGAGATGTGCAGCATGGAAACTGACCCTTCGGTCCAACCCATCCATGCCAACCAGGTATCCCAACCCAATCTAGGTTGATGTGTATTGTGAACTCTCGACCCACTTTGTCCCCACAGGATAAATATTCCAGGCCACAAATCTCTTTGGCCTTCCATTGATCTCACCCCTCTCCTCCCACCCCAGCACTGGCTCCTCTGCTATTCAGCCGACTGCATCCAGAAGAATGTCGAGCGATGGTTTCTCTTCACCCTCCTGCAAAGGCTTGAAGGAAGCAATGGCCTTGACACTCAGCGAGTAACCAGAGCAGCACGCTAATCTTCCAAAGTCACGAGTTCAAATCCTCTTGTGTCAGGCAATGGTTCTGAAGGAGTTAAATGTTTGTGTAAAACTGAGCTCCACCCAATCTGACAATGTCACATTGTCTTTAGTTGGAAGCAGTGTTGAGCTCTCAAAGGCAGCAGGGAAGCCTCAGTACTTAGGCCTGACTGATTCCGTGTGAACTGTACCCATTGCTATCATGCAACCAATCATCTTGACAGGCAAGACAAGCCCCTCTTCTGTTTAGAATTAGCTTTAGACTTGGGCACTGTTTGGACTTACCTCTATCACTAATAATTATTGAGGACTTAAACTCAGCAGAAAGCAAGGAGAACTTGGAGACAGGCTTACTTCTACCCCCTTGCACCTTTCATAGGTTTGGGGACCCAAGTAAAGAATAATTAGCCCAGTTAAAAAGAGGTACACGCTTCGGACGTTTTGTCATCCAGAACACATCAGGACACATGCAAGAATGCAATATTTTCAAATGATCACAACAAGTTATACTACATGAGAACAGGGGTGTTGATTGGCCAAGGAGAAATTGTAGGCTTCTGGGTGATCCAGAAGAGTTGCAAGGCTGAAACATGTTCCTTTAGTTTGCAGAGAATGTGTCCCTGAATACAAATATATGCCTTTCCTGGTGAGTGTAAATGAGACACAAGACCAGCTCAACTGCTTGTCTAAAATTGGCTTGTTTGTGTAGCTATTAATACATTGTTCAGCAAATTCTGCCCAATTGCTGAGACATGTCTTGCTTTGGGTTTTGTGAGCACAGGCTGGTTAAGTTCAGTCTGCCCCCTACCCACACATGGAGGGACTGGCTGTTTGATCCAATCGACCAATCATTTATTTCTTGTTGTTTATATAAAATTATAGTTTAATATCATAGTTGGGTAATCGTGGCTGAACTGTATAAATTGTGACTCCACAGTTGTTCCTTTGCTGCTCCTGTTTTGTCAATGTGCCGGTGGAATGGGGAGAAAAGGCTTCTTTGTGATACCACCCGAGCCTGTGGGATCCCTCGGCAAAAGCAACTTTGAAGGTGGAGGGCCTGTCGATACGGTTTGTATTCTGCATCATTTCAACTCCACACTTCGACTTTCGCCAGTTGTAGCAAACCAAGCCTTCTCCAATAAAGGGTACTGGAGGAACGGTAACACCATTGCCAAGTTGTCTGGGGGTTTAGAGCAATGCTCTTGGGGTGGGGGAAGGGCTCTGGGTGTAGGGTAGGTAAGGGCGTGGGTATGGGCTTGGGGGCTCTGGGTGGTGGGGGAGGGGCTCTGGGTGTAGGGGAGGGGCTCTGGGTGCGAGGGAAGGGCTCTGGGTGCGAGGGAGGGGCTCTGGGAGTGGAGGAATGGTTCTGGGTATGAGGGAGGGGCTCTGGGTGCAGGCTTTGAGAAGGGCTCTGGGTGTGGGGTGGAGGCTGGGGAAGTGTATATTATCAGTGACAGCTGTGGGTGAGGGCTCACCCTGGATTGTGGTATTAGGTTGGGTCAGGGTGGTGTCAGGGTGGGGTTAATTGATGAAGAGGTTTTGTTGAGACCGGTGTGATCAAATCGCCCTGTGTTGGGGTGAGTAACATTACGTGGGCCAACGTGAATATTTCCCTATTCCAAATCTGCACCAAAAACGATCCTATTCCTTATCCATTTTAGGCAGCTACTAAACGACTGCTTCATATTTCCGTGTCAATCTTAGATGAGTGATGCCATGAATTTGCTGTCAGTTCATTAGTTGCTGTTGGTATTTGTGCCCATTATGTGCAGAATACATATTTATTAAGAAATTAATACCAATTATCTTTTGAAAGTCATCTATGTGGTTCATGGCTTTTGAAAGATTTTTTTAAATCAAGCAGTTCAGAAGCTCAAGGAAACTAAGCCTTTTTGCTCAGAGGTAGGGACACTACCACTCTGCCATTGTAACCTCCTGCACCTTTATTAAACTGAGCTCACAGACAACTTGGAATGGAGAATAAATGCTAGCCCATTCACAACATCTTATCATGTGAGCGCATTAAAAAGCAAACGAAAGACATAAAGCAGGAGTATTGGGCCATTTGGCCCATTGAGTCTCTCTGTTATTGAACATGATAATGGTTTGATGATTCATCTCAACTCTACTTTCCCACCTCCTCCCGACGTCCTCTGAGACACAAAGGTCTGTTTATCCCGGTCTTAAATATCTGCACAAACCTCCCCTCCTCCCTCTCTCTCTGTCTCTGTCTCTGTCTCTGTCTCTGTCTCTGTCTCTGTCTCTGTCTCTGTCTCTCTCTCTCTCTCTCTCTCTCTGTCTCTCTCTCTCTGTCTCTCTCTCTCTGTCTCTCTCTCTCTGTCTCTCTCTCTCACACACACACTCACACGAAATTGCAAAGGTTTGCAATCCTTTGAATGAAGTATTGTTTCCAATCTCAGTCCCTTTTCCCTGAGACAGTGCCCCTGTGTTTTAAATCCCCCTGCTGGGTGGGTGATGGAGGGGGCATCAGCCCCCTCAGTCAAATCTCTTCAGAACTTAGACTATTTCAGTGAGATCACCTCTCATGCACCTAAACTGCAGAGAACATAAAGTCACCTCACCGTAGAGCAACCCATCCTACATCCCTGGGACCAGAATTCACTTGGTTCTTGTTTGTAACTCTGTCTGATTGTTGGTGCATTTATGGCACTAATGCCTATTGTAAGTCATGAACATGTTTAATTTCGTCAAATACAGATGGTGCCAATCCTTTCTCCTGACAATACAGTGGGAATGGGTCAACGAGCAGAAGGATTTGCTGCAGTAGGAGCTGGAGGAAGTGGCCTTATAGGTTCTGGTAATTTCGTGGAATCTGGTGGTGTCGTTGGATCTAGTGGTGTCGTGGGATCTAGTGGCATGGATTGGAAGTCTGAGAAACAGATGATGTTGGAGGAGGAAGCTTACGAAACAGGTTCGAGTCGATTGGTTTCCATTCAGGACAGGAAAGTTCAGTATGATGTCTTTGGAAGATCAGCAGGGGCTCCAACTTGGAGTCAATTGTCATCTGGTGGAAAACTGTGGGAAGGTTCTTGTAAGGCTTTCATCGAGCAATACATCAGCAAGGTACGCAGTGGTCATCCCATCGTAACCACACAAACCACCTTCGCGGTGTAGCGTGCTCCAAACATCTGATATGGCAAGGGAGCAAGTCGACTGGACAGTAATAGTATTCATGAACAGGAGGTGGCCCATTGTGGCCATCCTAGCCCTCTGAATGGCCTACCAATCTGTCCCACTTTCCTACAGTTTCCCCATATTAATGTATCAGTTCAACTCCCTTTTGTGAGCTACCATCATATTCCAATTCCACTTCCCTTTCAGGCGGAAGATTGTGAATAAAAAGAAATGTTTTACCTTCATCCTCTTCTTGTCTGGTAATATGTTGGAGCAGGTTCAGTGGAGGTGTTCAAGATGGCATTGGATAGTTTTTGAGCAGGAATGATGGGCAGGGTTATGGGAAAAAGGCAAGAGACTGGCACTAAATAATGGAGTTAGTACAGGTATGTGGACTGTATGGCCTGCTGCACCACAAAGTTCTGTGATTATGGGAATTGTTCCTGTACATCTGAATGACCCATTATCCCTCTGTGTTTGATCTCCACTGGTTAATGTCGAACACTTGCTGAAAATAGTCCAGTTTCCTCAATGATCCCTGGATGAGCTTGGCTTTAGCTCCATCGAGGAAGATTTACCACATTAGAATTCTGTATTGTGCCTTTGCTGGTTCAGTCAGGAGCTGTCATTGCCTCTCGGTCACAACATTTCAGGTTCATGTCTCTCCTCAGGGAATGAGTCAAGGCTGATACTCCTCTGCAGTACCAAAGGAGAGCTGTAATGTCTCAACTTACAAGTGAGATGCCATGACAAGGTCCCATCCTGCTCAGGTGGATGTGAAAGATCCCATTCTATCTCAAAGAAGTGCAGGGGTATCCTGGCTACAATATATATGCCTCAGTCAGACGTTACAGCAAACTTTCCTTTTACTAATTTGCTGTTTCAGAGGTTTAGATTAGATTACATTACAGTGTGGAAACAGGCCCTTCGGCCCAACAAGTCCACACTGACCCGCCAAAGCGTAACCCACCCATACCCTTACCTAACACTACGGGCAATTTAGCATGGCCAATTCACCTGACCTGCACATCTTTGGACTGTGGGAGGAAACCGGAGCACTCGGAGGAAACCCACGCAGACACGGGGAGAACATGCAAACTCCACACAGCCAGTCGCCTGAGTCGGGAATTGAACCCGGGTCTCTGGCGCTGTGAGGCAGCAGTGCTAACCACTGTGCCACCGTGCACAGAGCAATGGAGGCAATAGAGCAATGGAATTTATTCAAGGCTGAGCTAGATAGATTTTAACAAAAAAGAGGGAGTCCAACTTTAGAGCTGCGACTGGGGAAGTCAAGGTGGTTTTGCCAAGCAACTGGAATTGAGGCTCCAGTCAGGACAGCCATGACCTTTTTTTGATTTGGAGGTTCCGGTGCTGGGCTGGGTGGACAAAGTTAAATATTACACAACACCAGGTTATAGTCCAACAGGTTTAATTGGAAACATTAGCTTTCGGAGCGACACTCCTTCATATACTTATACTTCACAGCCACCTGATGAAGGAGCGGTGCTCCGAAAGCCAGTGCTTCCAAAGAAACATGGTGGACTATAACCTGGTGTTGTGTGATTTTTAACTATGATCTTTTTGAATGCTGGAGCAGGGTCAATGGGCTGAATGGTCTACTTTTGCTTGTACAACATCCAATCATGTGGGTCTATTGAACTTTAAGCAGCAGTGATGTTTCCTACATTATAATAATGGCCACATTTCCAAAGTGCACCATTGGCCGCGTAATGTTTTATAACATCAGTCAGCCGACTGTAGATGCCTGAGACGTGCTGCCAAGGGGAGGTGGTAGAAGCGGGTATCTTAGCAAAGTTGAAGAGGCATTTAGAGAGACACAGGAATAGACAGGGAATAGAGGGATATGGACCATGAACATGATGGCCAACTGTTATTACCACTGGATTGTTAATCCAGAGATCCAGGTAATGTCTTGGGGACCCGGATTCAAATCCCACCACAGCAGTTAGTGGAATTTGGCCTCAATAAAAATCAGAAATTAAGATTCTAATGATCACCAGGAATCCATTGTCAGTTCACTCCTGCCCTTGAGGGAAGGAAATTGCCATCCTTACCTGGTCAGAGACAAAGAAACTACAGATGCTGGAATCCAAGTTAGACAAGCAGGAGTCTGAAGGAACACAGCAAGCCAGGCAGCATTAGGAGGTGGAGAAGTCAACATTTCGGGTGTAACCCTTTCTCAGAACTAGGGGGGTGGGTCTAAGGGGGGCCTGCAAATACAGGGGGGCTGGTGGAGGCGGGGCAGGGTGGTGAGGTAGTGATAGGTGAACACAGGTAGAGGGGACGAGCTGGTTGGTCAATGGGAGGATTTATCTAACCATCCCCTCAGCTCATGGCCTCATTCCTGATGAAGGGCATTTTGCCCGAAATGTTGATCTTTCTGCTCCTCGGATGCTGCCTGACCTGCTGTGCTTTTCCAGAACCACACTCTCAACTTTAATCTCCAGCATCTGCAGTCCTCACTTTCGCCTGGTCAATGGGAGGAATGAATCCAGTTGTAGCTGGAAGGAGGGGTCAGTCAGAGGAATGGAAAGGAGGGAGAGGGGCTGGGAAGGGAGTCAGAGGATGGATGAGAAGGGTATTTGAAATTGGGGAACTCTATGTTGAGTCCTCTGGACTGTCAGCTGCCCAGTTGGAAGATGAGGTGTTATTGCTCCAATTTGCAGTCTGATTCGCTGTGGCAATGGAGTAGGCCAAGAATAGTCATGTCGGAAAGGGAACGGGAAGGGGAATTAAAATGGGAGGTCAGTTCGGCCCCTGTGGGATCCTGAGTTTATGTTTGGTCTCCCCTATGGTCTTCTCTACATCGATTGTGGGAAAAACCCAGCTGGTTCACTAATATTCCTTAGGGAAGGAAGCTGTCAACCTTACCTGGTCTGGTGTACATGTGACTCCAGACCCACAGTATCATGGTTGACACTTCACTGCCCTCTAGACAATTAGGGATGGGCAATAAATGCCGGTCTGGCCATTCACACCCACATCCTGGGAATGATATAAAAAGATGGGATTCATATAGAATAGCACCGTGATTCGACAGACAAATGATGTGTTGTGATGTTCCACAACAAAAATAATACTCCTTACTGCCTTAAACTGTTAACAGCAACATTAGACTGGTCGCCTTGCTCAAATTTACAGAAAATGGATGTAAACCCTAACCCTAATCCCTAATTCCAACCCTAATATCTCATGCATGCACCATGTTGCACCTTATTGTCAGATAAGTATTTAATCCAAGTTGTTCTAATGTTATCTGGGTCCTCTTGTGTTTCAGAAGTTGGTCCCCGAAACAGAATGGGAATCTCACTCAGTGCGTGATGTCTTGCTGGTGTACGCCGATGAAGGGAAGAACTCTCCTGTCGGTTCCCTTGGTAGTTGTAGCTGCATTGAGGATGCTGTCAGAGATGATTCCTTCCTGAATGACCTGGACTCAAAGTTCAGAACCCTCGCTGAGATCTGTGAGAGTCGCCACTCGGTGTTCGTCAAATCCAGCTCCCGCGCATCGTCGGGGTCCACTGATGCCCTAATCCAGCAGAGCAACGAGGCGAAAGAGGGGTCCGTCTGGAAGGAGACTGTAAAGCTATCGAGTGCAACCCAGGAGGCACAAGAAACACCCGTTCAGAAACACATTGTGGTGACCACAACCATCAGTCCCTGTGGGGAGGTCATGCCTGGAGTGACTGACCCCACATTAATCCAAAGGATGGCGATGGCAAATGCCCGATCAGGCATTGAGGATCTGCAGGGTGTCACTGACCCAACGTCAGGCCACAAAGCAACCAAGTTTAATCTGGGCGTGGATCACGTCGACGGAACAGTTCCATCCTTCTCCCAAATGCCCATTGTCCAAAAGAGTGTGGTAGTGACCAGATCGGTCAAGTCAGGCACGAGGGAAACACAACCCATGATCACCGAGCCATCGTTTGGATCAGTACCCGCAGTTGCGAAGAATGTGGTCTTGACCAGATCAGTTGATACCTGCGCAGGGGCGATGCAAGGCAGCTCCACTGATCCATCCCTGGGTCAGGCCTCTCTCAGGCAGCAGCACGTGCGGGTGACTCGGTCAGTTCATTCGGGAAAGGGAGAGATGCAAGGCATGGCCACTGACCCGTCCACTGGTCGGGTGCCGGTGATCCAGAAAAATGTGGTGGTGGGTGGATCGCTCCGTTCAGGAACGGGAGGAATCCAAGGCATTGCCTTGGAGCCAGCAATTGCAAAAGATTTGGTTACGGGTCCCTTTGGTGGTGGGACGTACAGTTCTGTTAAAAAAGTAACCAAAACTGTACAGTTATTACAGGAATAGGCATTTTGTACAATCAAATACATTTTAGCTAACAATATCACTGGAGGGGAGATGTTCTGAAAGAACATAGGAAGTAGGAGGAGGCCATTCAGCCCCTCGAGCCTATCCCACTGTTTAATTTGATCATGGCTGATTTCATCTTGGCCTCAACTCCACATTCCTGCCCCCATAACCCTTCAACCCATTGCTAATTAAAAATCCGATTAAAATCCAGAAATAGGATAGTGTGATTACCCCCCTCGAGCCTCCGTACAAAGCCCATTGGGACCTCTCATACCCCAGAGCAACACAAATCTCAAACCAAGAAGCATACGCTAAGACCAAAGAGCCAGAAACTAAAACTAAACCCAAGAAATCAGCTCAGTTTAGGTCATTTTAAAGACTGGCAGATTTTTAGAAGCGTCATATATTTTCTGGCAAACACACCTTTTAATGTAACGGCCCTTTGTTTTTGTTAGAATTAAGTGCACAAATAATTCCACAGTACACGTAGAAATCCACTTACGTTGGCTTGTCAATAGTCAGTTTCTTGTTTGACCAAAGTAGCTAAACATTTTAAAGTTGGTCAAACAAAGAGGGTATGGAGGTTTCTTTTTTTAAATTATCATATGTATTTGTCACTCTTTATCTACTTTTATCACTCCTGAGAAACAAGATAAATTCATTTGTTTACTTCCTTGATGTTATATTTCTAGCTCCAGATCTGACAAAATGATATCCTTTTTTGCAAGAATCATTTAAATGTTGTCATATTATTTAAATACACTCAGTTGTTTCAAAATATAGAGTCATAGAGATGTACAGCACTGAAACAGACCCTTCAGTCCAACTCGTCCATGCTGACCAGATACCCTAAATTAATCTAGTCCCACCTGCCAGCACCTGGTCCATATCCCTCTAAACCCTTCCTATTCACATACCCATCCAGATGCCTTTTAAATGTTGCAATTGTACCAGCCTCCACCACTTCCTCTGGCAGCTCATTCCACACACACACATCACCCTCTGTGAGAAAAAGTTGCCCCTTAGTTGCCTGCATTTATTGCCCATCCCTAACAGTCCAGGGAGTAGTTAAGAGTCAATCTCATTGCCATGGGTCTGGAGTCACGTGTAGACCAGACCAGTTAAGGATGGCAGTTTTCCCTTCCTAAAGGACATTATTGGACGAGATGAGTTTTTGTTTAAATGACCATTCAATAGTTCCATGCTCACTTTTGATGATAGTGGCTCTTTCTTCCAGATTTGTTTAATTCATTGAGTTCAAATTCTCCAACTGCAATGATGAGGTGAGAATTCAAGATGAGATCAGGGATGTGTTGGTTAGGGGGATTTATATAGGGCAGCACAGTGGCTCAGTGGTTAGCACTGCTGCCTCACAGCACCAGGGTCCCAGGTTCGATTCCAGCCTCGGGTGACTGTCTGTTTGGAGTTAGCACATTCTTCCAGTGTCTGCGTGGGTTTCCTCCAGGTGCTCTGGTTTCCTCCCACAGTCCAAAGATGTGCAGGTTAGGTGAATTGGCCATGCTAAATTGCCCATAGTGTCAGGGGCATTAGTCATAGGTAAATAGGTCTGGGTGGGTTACTCTTTGTGGGTGGCACGGTGGCACAGTGGTTAGCACTGCTGCCTCACAGCGCCAGAGACCCGGGTTCCATTCCCGCCTCAGGCGACTGACTGTCTGGAGTTTGCACATTCTCCCCGTGTCTGCGTGGGTTTCCTCCGGGTGCTCCGGTTTCCTCCCACAGTCCAAAAATGTGCAAGTCAGGTGAATTGGCCAAGCTAAATTGCCCGTAGTGTTAGGTGCAGGGGTAAATGTAGGGGAATAGGTCTGGGTGGATTACTCTTCGGCGGGTCGGTGTGGACTTGTTGGGACTAAGGGCCTGTTTCCACACTGTAAAGTAATCTAATCTAATCTAATCTAGCCATGGATAATGCAGGTTTATGGGGTTCAGGTGGGGGGGGGGGCTGGGTGGGATACTCTTTGGAGGGTTGGTGTGTAACTCAATGGGCTGAATGGCCTACTTCCACACTATAGCAATTCTGGGATTCTATGCCGAGTCTAGTAACACAAACACTCCGGTGTCATACTCCTCCTGTTGCAAGTACTCTCTGCTTCAAGCTTCTCCAGTCAGAAAGGTGAAGCTCTTGAGTAAACTTTCCTTGATGTAATTGGTGTGAAGACTGCTTCTGACCTTGATAACAACTACTTTCTCTTGCCTTTTCTCATGAACTCTCTCATTGGAAAGTGTGAGTGTCTCATAAGACCATAAGATCTAGGAACAGAATTAGGCCCTTCAGCCCATCAAGCCTGCTTCGCCATTCAATCCTGCCTGATACATTTCTCAAGCCAAACCTATCTGTGCGTAATTTTGTTTTAACATCGTGGGGGGCGCTATCGTTGTCTGTATGACCTTGATGGTTTTCTTATCATGATAACGTGTTGAGCCATGGTGATTGGGATCACCTCATCTTTGCCATGGACAGTGAGAGAGACGGTCTTTCATAAGACTGGTCAATCATCGAGCATCTTTTGGACCATACTTCATCCAGCCTCTCACGCTCATCTTGCTGTTATTGGTGGCTTGACCAAAAGCAAGGGACAACCGATGGCATTGCTCAAAGAATTCTGGGAGTGTATGCACGCATGAGCCTCTTCATCTCGTCGAGGCAGTGTTCCATCGAAGCCATTTTGGTTGCCGTATTGGGAACTTAGTTGACTAATTTGTGTCCCTACAAACAGGCACTTCATGGTGAGGTTCAGAGGTCCTCAAGTTAAGAAAGCACCTTGCAATTCCAATTCCCTAGTCAAGCCCTGACAAACATACAGAAAGACTGAACATATTGGGGCCATGTTGTGTGGAAAAGGGAAGGCTAATAAGTGATCCAGTAAATATAATTAAAGGATTTGACAGGAGCTGTGAAGAAGGCCATCAAAGCAAAAGCAGCAAATAAACAAGATGAGTGTAGTACGGTGGCTCAGTGGTTAGCACTACTGCCTCACAGCGCCAGGGACCCAGGTTTGATTCCAGCCTCGGATTACTGTCTGTGTGGAGTTAGCACGCTCTCCCAGTGTCTGCGTGGGTTTGCTCCGGTTTCCTCCCACTGTTCAAAAATGTGCAGGTTGGGTGGATTGACCATGGGAAATTACCCCGTAGTGCCCAGGCACATGCAGGCTGGGTGGATTGACCATGGGAAATTACCCCGTAGTGCCCAGGCACATGCAGGCTGGGTGGATTGGCCATGGGAAATTGCCCAGGCACATGCAGGCTGGGTGGATTGGCCATGGGAAATGTGGAGTTTATGGGGCTGGGTGTGGATGGGATGCTCTTTGGAGGTTTGGTGTGGGCTGAATGGCCTCTTTACATGCTGAATGGATTCTATGATCACACATTATCATCTTTTATTAGCTGAAGGAATTCATGAAAAGTTTCTTTAGGGCCGTTAGGCTCTAGAAAGTCAACGCTGTGGAGACTAGTTGGGGGACCATAGCTTACAAACAGATGCTGGATTAGCACACGATGCAGAAAGAATTGGGAGGTTATGTTGATGAAATGAGATGAAGTGCTCCATTGTGTTAATGGACTGGTTTTGTGCTGTGCAGCTCTGTGTAATGGAACTGCCTTTAGTCAATCGATATAAGTCTCGAGATGATCATAATGTATTTAAAATGTGGGTTGTCTCAAGATGGGCTGTAGTCGTTGGCCCCTCTTGCAGACTGTGAAACATTATGACAGCATCTCCAATGTGTTTTTTTTCTACGATGGTGAAATTAAATGTACCTCAATGTCAATCAAATGACCTCATGAGGATCATGGGCACTGCCTACTTCCTGTTTAAATCTCAGAGATTTAAAAAAAATATTATAGTGCAAAATTTGTAAGAGAAACAGTGGTATTGAATGATTTTGCTGATGGTGGGGTTATAGGGTAGGGGGTTGGATCTGGGTGGGATGCTTTTCAGAGGGTTGGTGTGGACACAATGGGCCAAATGGCCTCTTTCCACACTGTAAGGAGCCTGTGATTCTGAATACACATCGCTGTCTCCATTAACGCATCCCAGAGCACTTCATCCATCAATCTTATGACTGTGGTAAAGTTTAATCTTCTGGTTGGAAATATTAACTGTGTTCTGAGGAATGTCATAATGCAAAATCGCCATAGGTGACTTTTATGGGACCTTTAAACTTTCTTAATGAGAACAATATATGTTGAATAGACTATAGTGAATATTCTATGGTAGTTGTGTTAATATTAAATAAAAATCAAAATAATGTGCTTCTCCATTAGAGTTTGATACACTGTGTGTAAGGAAGTAAAAGTTTTCTAGAAATTACTGAACTTTTCTCTCATCTCTACATTAGATTTTGTCTGAGTAACTTCAGTTTGCATGTTGCTTTGTACCAATTTGGTAAACCTAAGTTTAAGGTTTTATTGATCCTCAGTCAAAAATGGTGCAGGCAGTTAATTGTATTCTGTAAATAAAACAGAAATGAACAATCTAACTGTGATCTTCTCTGAAAGTATTTTAAAGAGGTTGCATTGTAAGTTTCAATGTTGCGCTGAAAATAAAGGGTTTTTTAATATTGTGTGCGAAAACAAATTCTTTTGGCAAGTTTAGTCATAAATTCACTGATGTGACATATAACTTCCCTGTTGCAATTAGGAAATGCTTTCTAAAAGTGACTGATGGTTATATTAAATGCAAATGCTTAGTTTTAATCACAAGCATGGTGGGCGGCACGGTGGCCCAGTGGTTAGCACTGCTGCCTCACAGCGCCAGAGACCCGGGTTCAATTCCCGACTCAGGCGACTGACTGTGTGGAGTTTGCACGTTCTCCCCGTGTCTGCGTGGGTTTACTCCGGGTGCTCCGGTTTCCTCCCACAATCCAAAGATGTGCGGGTCAGGTGAATTGGCCATGCAAAATTGCCGGTAGTGTTAGGTTAAAGGAGTAAATGGAGGGGTATGGGTGGGTTGCGCTTCGGCGGGTCGGTGTGGACTTGTTGGACCGAAGGGTCTGTTTCCACACTGTAAGTAATCTAATCGGTGTGGACTTGTTGGACCGAAGGGTCTGTTTCCACACTGTAATGTAATCTAATCTAATCTAAAAAAAAAGCATAAGGAACATAGGAACAGGAGGAGGCCATTTAGCCCCTCGAGCCTGCTGTACTATTCAATGAGCTCATGGCTGATCTGCAGCCGAACTCCATATCCCTCCCTTTGGCCCATATCCCTTAAACTCTGCTTTCACAAAAATATATGTATCTCAGATTTAAAATTAACAAGTGATCCGGCATCAACTGCCATTTGTGGAAGAGAGTTCCCAACCTCCAGCACCGTTTGTGGAAAAGCTTCTTAACATCTCTCCTGAACCATCGGGCCCTAATTCTCAGACTAATTCTGTCAGAAATGAAATAATATTCAATAAACACTAACAAGTCCCACAGAGAATTCAGTACAACCTGTTACCCAGACAGTAGGGCAAATGTGGACTGTGCTACCACAGGGAGTGGTCGAGGTGAAAACATTAAAACATAGACAGTCGTATCAGGAGGAGGCCATTCGGCCCTTCGAGCCTGCTCCGCCATTCAATATGATCATGGCTGACCATCCAACTCAGTCCCTTGTTCCTGTTTTCTCCCCATTCCCTTTGACCCCTAAGAAGTCCTTCTTGAAAACATTTAAATGCTTTGGTCCCAACCACTTCCTGTGGCAGAGAATCCCGCAGGCTCCCCACTCTCTGGGTGAAGACATTTCTCCTCCTCTCAGTCCGAAATGGCCTACCCCGTATCCTTAGACTGTGACCTCCTGGTTCTGGAAAACCAGTGATGTGTTTATGGGAAAGCTCAGTAAACACGAGAGAGAAAGGAAAAGAAGGATACGTGATCAAGTCAAAATACTGCGGCTGAAGAATAAACAGCAAGGGCTGGAGAAACTCAGCTGGTCTGGCAGAGAAAACAATTAACATTTCGAGCCCAGTATGACTTTTCTTCAGGACTAGATTTATTGATGGGGTTCAGTGGAGGAAGCCTGTGTGCAGCATATGCAGTAACATGAACCAATTGGGGCTGAATGGTCTGTGGGGTGTTGTTAATTTTCTGTATCCAATCCCCATTTAAGTGTCATGTAGCATTGTAATTATTGCAAGTCCTCCCAGCACCACTAGGTTGTGTTATTGTGCAGGACAGAAACAGGAATAGGCCATTCAGCCCATCAGACCTACCCCACCATTCAATATGATCATGGCTGGTCGAAATAGTTCAATACCTTTTATCCATAGCCCAGTGCAATAGTGGAAATCCTAAACCTATCGATGTCTACCTTAAGCAGACTGAATGACTGAGCCTCCACAGCCCTTTGGAAATTCCAAACATTCACAACCTTCTAAGGAAAACATTTTTCCTTAACACAAACCAAAGAAGCATTCCCTATATTTTGCAATTGTGCCCCCTGGATCTAGTCTCCCCAAGCAGGGGGAATATCTTACCCATATCCACCTTGTCTCTCCCTTTAAGTATTTTGTTACAAATCACACAACACCAGGTTTTCGTCCAGCAGATGAGGTCCTGGTGTTGCATGATTTTTAACCTTGTGCACCCCGGTCCAACACCAGCTCCTCAACATTTAGTTTCAATGAGATCACCTCATTTTTCAAAACTCTGGTGAATACAGGCCCAGTTTCCTCAATCTGTCTCCATTGCACAAGTCCTTCCAATCCAGGAACTTTCATTGCACCCCCTCGATGGAATATAGCAAAATTTTTATTCTCCGGCACCCCCCAGAACTAGGAGTGTGCCAGTTAATTGAATGTTCCGGTTTTTCAAGAGGTCCACATAATCAACATGAAAACACAGCAGGAGAAACGTGAAATAGGAATATGCACATCATTGTTATACCTTATTTACAGCATAAAGCACTAATAATAATGCAACTTTGTCTTAAATAAAACTTACCAGCAGAAAGCCTTGCACGTTCAACCGACTACTCAAGGCATCACTGAGATGACAGTAATATGTTAACTGGTAGTATAATACTTGCCAGTTTATCAAGAGCACCAATTCATTAAAAGGTGCCAGTTATAGTGTCATAGAATCACAGAGCCATACAGCGCGGAAATACACCCTTCAGTCCAACTTGTCCATGCCAACCTAATATCCTAAATTAATTAAGTCCCATTTGTCAGTATTTGGCCCATATTTAAAATAAAGATCACTGTAATATCTTTCCTGAGATAAAGAGATCAGAACTGCACACAGTACTCCCATACTGCAGTCTAACCATAGCTGAAGCAAGATTTCACTGCTCCTGTCCTCAAATCCTCTTGTGATAAAAGCCTACATTAGCCTTCCTAGTAGTTTGCTGAACCTGAATGTTAGCCTTCAATGGCTTATCGGCGAAGATATTTAAGTCATTTTGTACATCTACACTTTCCAACAATTTATCATTTTAAAAAATAATCTGCATCTTCCAAAATGGGTGAAGCACATGACTTTCCATCATCATAGAACCCCTACAGTGTGGAAACAGATGGTCCATCTTGACCCTTCGAAGAGCATCCTGCCCAGACCCACCCCTATAACCCTGGATTCCTGATGGCCAATCTAAATAAGTTGCACATCTTTGGACTGTGGGAGGAAATTGGAGCACCCGGAGAAGACCCATGCAGACTCAGGGAGAACAAGAAGGGGAGTAGAGATAACCCTTGTAATTATAGACCAGTGAGCCGTACTTTGGTTGTAGATAAAGTGTTGGAAAAGGTTATCAACGATAAGATTTATAATCATCTAGAGAGAAATAACTTAATTAGGGATAATCAACATAATTTTGTGAAGGGTAGGTCGTGCTTCACAAACCTTATTGAGTTCTTTGAGATGGTGACCAAACAGGTGGATGAGGGTAAAGCGGTTGATGTAGTGTGTATGAATTTCAGTAAGGCATCTGATAAGGTTCCCCACCATAGACTATTGCACAAAATACGGAGCCATGGGATTGAGGGTGATTTAGCGGCTTGGATCAGAAATTGGCTTGCTAAAAGAAGACAGAGAGTGATGGTTGATGAGAAAGGTTCATCCTGGAGTTCAGTTACTTAGTGGGGTACCGTAAGGATCTGTTTTGGGGCCATTGCTGTTTGTCATTTTTATAAATGACCTGGACGAGGGTGTAGAAGGATGGGTTAGTAAATTTATGGATGACACCAAGGTCGGTGAAGTTGGGGATAGTGCTGAAGGATGTTGCAGGTTACAGAGAGAGATAGATAAGCTACAGAGCTGGGCTGAGAGGTGGCAAATGGAGTTTAATGCGGAAAAGTGTGAGGTGATTCACTTTGGAAGGAGCAACAGGAATAAAAAGTACTGAGCTAATGATAAGATTGTTGTTAGTATAGATGAGCAGAGACATCTCAGTGTCCATGTACATAGATCCCTGAAAGTTGCCACCCAGGTTGATAAGGTTGTTAAGAAGGCATACGGTGTGTTAGTGTTTATTGGTAGAGGGATTGAGTTTAGGAGCCACAAGGTCATGCTGCATTTGGCATATTGAGTACAGTTCTAGTCACGCATTATAGGAAGGATGTGGAAGCTTTGGAAAGGGTGCAGAGGAGATTTACCAGGATGTTGGCTGGTATGGAGGGAAGGTCTTACGAGGAAAGGCTGAGGAACTTGAGGCTGTTTTTGTTAGAAGATGGTTGAGAGGTGACTTAATTGAGACATATAAGATAATCAGAGCGCATTTTTCCTCAGATGATGATGGCTAGCATGAGAGGACATAGCTTTAAATTGAGGGGTGACAGATGTTAGAGGCGGTTTCTTTACTCAGAGAGCAGTGGGGGCATGGAACACACTGCCTGCAACTCGCCAACTTTAAGGGCATTTAAATGGTCATTGGATAAACATATGGATGATAATAGTGTAAGTTAGATGGGCTTCAGATTGGTTCCACAGGTCAGTGCAACATCAAGGGCATGTACCACTCTATGTTCTAACACACAAACTCCACATGGACAGTTGCTAGAGGGTGGAATTGAACCCAGGTCCTAGCGCTATGAGGCAGGAGTGCTGACCACTAAGACACCATGCCACCCTCAGTCTGCGTTCACTGAGCCCATCCAAATCTTACTGAAGCTGATTCACATCTTCCTCATGACACACCCTCCCACCTGATGCCTAGTTCCCTTCTATCATTGTTTTCTCAATAACCTGTTGAGCATCCTTTTCCTACTGCATATGAACTTTCTGGGCTTGCTCATTCCCATCTCAGATGCTGCCCTCCTAACCTCGGTTAACCCTGAAAGATCCACTTGCAACCAATTGTCTGAGGCACCTCCGGCTCTGGTTTGACCTCAGCTGCAGTATATCCAATAAAATTGTGGCAAATCATCTATCTCAACACCATATTCCCACTTTCTCTCATACCCCTTGATGCTTTTGAAATCTAGAATTGTATCAATCTCTTTCTCGAATATATTCAGTGACATGATCTTCATGGCTTTCTGAGGGAGAGAACTCCCTGAGTTCCTCACCTCAGTCCTAATTGGCTTACCCAGTACTCTGAGACCATGAACTGACAGTTGGGGGAAACAATATCTCTGTATCCAATCTGTCTAACCCTGTCAGAATTTTGTATGTTTCGGTAGGATCCCTTCTCATTATTTGAAACACCATCGAATATAAGCATAGTCTAACCAATCTCGCCTCAGACAGCAAAGCTGCTATCCCAGGATTCAGTCTGGTGAATCTTCATGGGTGGCACAGTGGTTAGCACTGCTGCTTCACAGTGCCAGAGACCTGGGTTCAATTCCTGCCTCGGGCAACTGTCTGTGTGGAGTTTGCACATTCTCCCGGTGTCTGTGTGGGTTTCGTCTGGGTTCTCCGGTTTCCTCCCACAGTCCAAAACCGTGCAGGATTGGTGAATTGGCCATGCTAAATTGCCCGTAGTGTTGGGTGATGGGGTAAATGTAGGAGAATGGGTCTGGGTGGGTTTCACTTTGGAGAATTGGTGTGGACTTCTTGGGCCGAAGGGCCTGTTTCCACGCTGTAAGTAATCTAATCTTCACTGCACTGTCTCCATGGCAAATATATCCTTTCTTAGGCAAAGGGACTAAAATTGCAAACAATATGCGGGGTGTGATCTCACCCTAGCCCTGTATCACTACAATAAGACATCCTTATTTCTGTACTCCAATCCTCTTGCAATGAAGGCCAACATGCCACTTATCTACCTGACTGCTTGCTTTCAGTGACTGGTATACAAGAACATGCAGGTCTCTTTGTACATCAACCTTTCTCAATCCATCATTTAAATAATACTGTCAGTCTGCTTTTCCTACCAAAGTGGACAATCTCACATTTATCCACATGTATACTGTATCTGCCATGCATTTGCCCACTCACCCAATTCATCCGAATGTTAACCCGCTTTACATCCTGCTCCCAGTCCCTCCTATCCTTATGTTGTCAGCATACCATCAGCATGTCATTACTCACATACATTTTAATTACATGACAGTACAGTTCAGTTCTACTAAAACACGTATTTCTTCAATGTGAATTAGCTTTCACGCAATTGAAGAATTTAGACCATTATTTGCAGAACTCGAACTTTCCTTACCTGTATTGGCTATAATGTGATTCCGGGCCCACTAGTTTAAATGGTGCGGCTATTGTGTGATTTTCTTATAATGAGAGATCACATGAGAACTGAACTATTGTGTTATATCAGAACCAATTGTACCAACAGCACAGGAACAGGCCATCCGGCCCAACTTGTGCTTCGCCTCTACACCAGCTTCCTCCCACCACCTTTCACTGCACGTCCCTCCCTTGTGAGTTCATCTTGCTCCCCTTATTCACCTCAAATACTCCCTATGATAGTGAGGCTGTGCATGATTGCCACTGTCTGGGAGTGGGCCTGTCTCCTGAATCCCCTGCTGAGCTAATAGCAATTAAATTGAAAGCCCTGGTTTTCATCTCCTCTGCAGAGTTTTGCATTCATTCATTCATTCAGGGGACGTGGGTGTCCCTGACTGGGACAATAGTCATTGTCTATCCCTGGTTGCCCCCTTGAGAAAGTTGGAATGCTACTTTGACTATGCTGCAGTCCATGTGCTGTAGGTTGACCCACAATGTCCTGAGGGAGGGACTTCCAGGATTCCAATCCAGCGACACTGAAGGAACGGCGATGTATTTCCAGGTCAGGATGGTGAGTGGTTTGGAGGGGATCTTGCAGGGGGTGGTGTTCCACAAATCCCCTAATGCTATCGATGAACATACAAAACAGAAGCTGAAGTAGACCATTCAGCTCCTCGAAGATTTAATTAATACTCTGCTGTTTCATTCTTTCTGCCAAAGTCAACAACTTCCCATTTTTCCACATGATACTCCATCTTTTGGATTTTATGTTCACTCAATTCAATTGAACTATGAAGACCATAGGAACACAAGTATGCTATTTGGCCAAGTCTACCCTGCCATTCAATGAGACCATGGCTGAGCTGATAGCAAGACTATCCTATTGATACTCCAATGTCAACTTTCCATTTGCCTTCCCAATTGCCTGCTGAACTTGGATGTTAGCCCTTTGTAATTCATGCACAAGGGTTCCCAAATCCCTCTGTGCTCTGGCTTTCTGCAGTCTTTATCCATTTAAATAATATTCAGCCCCTCTATTTACCTTGCTAAAGTGCAGAACCTCACACATCCCCACATTATATTCCACTTACCAAGCTTTTACACTCTCATGTTAACTGCCTGCATCACTGTCTGGCATTTAAAGTCTCTCTCACCACCTGTCTTCCTAGCTATTTTTGTGTCATTGTGGTGAATCAATTTCCTGATCCATTACGTTTGCCCCAGCACTGATCCCGGTGGTACTCCACTAGTTACAAATTGCCATCCTGAAGATGCATCCCCCTTATTCCAACTTTCTGTCTTCTGTTAGTAAGCCAATCCTTGATCCATGTAAATACACTACCTCCAAAAACTATGGGCTCTGACCTTATTAAGTAGCCTTATGTACGATGCCTTAGATAACCTTCTGAAAATTGAAATATATAACATCTACTGATTTCTCTTTATCATCCAGCTAGTTACTTTCCTAAAGAATTGTAGTAAATCTGTCAGGCAAGATTTCCCCTTCATTAAGCTATGCCAACTGTTTGTTCATCTTATGTATTTCTATATGCTCCATTATTACATCTCGTGTAATAGATTCAAACAGTTTTCTAGGAACAGACATTAAGTTATAGTTACCTGCTTTTTCTCTCTTTTCTTTAAATAAAGGTGTTACATTGGCAATTTTTCAATCCTCTGAGACTTATCCAGAATCTAAGGTATCAGAGAGTCATAGAGCTGTATAGTAGCAGAACAGACCCTCCGGTCCAACTCATCCATGCCGACCAGATATCCCAACCCAATCTAGTCCCATTTGCCAGCACTTGCCCATATCCCTCCAAACTCCTCCTATTCATATACCCACCCAGATGCCTCTTAAATGTTGCAATTGTACCAGCCTCCACCACTTCCTCTGGCAGCTCATTCCATATACGTACCACCCTCTGAGTGAAAAGGTTGCCCCTTAGGTCCCTTTTCCCTTCACATCTTAAACCTGTACCCTCTAGTTTTAGATTCCCCTACCCTGGGGAAAAAGACCTTGGCTCTTCACACTATCCATGGCCCCTCATGATTTTATAAACTCTATAAGGTCAGCCCTCAACCTCCGACGCTCCAGGGAAAACTGCCCTAGCTTATTCAACCTGTCCCTAATAGCTCAACCTCCACTAACCCCCACCCCACCCCCCAACCCTAGCAACATCCTTGTAAATCTTTTCTGAACCTTTTCAAGTTTCACAACGTCATTCCTAAAGCAGGGAGACCAGAATTGAGCACAGTAGATTCCTGGAAGATAATGATGGGCAGCACGGTGGCTCAGTGGTTAGCACTGCTGCCTTACAGAGTTAGGGACTCAGGTTTCATTCCAGCCTTGAACGACTATCTGTGTGGAGTTTGCACATTCTCTCTGTGTTTGTGTGGGTTTCCTCCCATAATCCGAAGACGTGCAGGTTAGGTGAATTGGCCGTGCTAAATTGCCCATAGTGTTCAGGGATGTGTAGGTTAGGTGCATTAGTCATGGGAAATGGATCTGGGTAGGATACTCTTCAGAGGCTCGGTGTGGACTTGTTGGGCTGAAAGTCCTGTTTCCACACTGTAGGGATTCTATCCTACTACTGGTGTATTCACTTCCTGTAATACCCTAGATGCAACCCATCATGCCTAATATTATTTTTCTCTAGCGATAGTTGCTATAATTATTCCCTGTCTTCCTTTTGCTCCTTAATAATTTATTAACTTTAGAATGTTATTTATATCTTCCACCATGAAGACTGATGGAAAGTATATACCTAACTTCTCTGCTATTTCCTGGTCCTCATTATCATCTCCCCTGTCTCATCCACTAAGGGGCTTATGTTCACTTTGGCCACTCCATTTCTTTTCATGTATTTAAAGAAGCGCTTACTGTCCATTTTCATATTCTTTCATAGTTTACCCTCATTGCTTAGCTTTACCCTCTATGTCGAGAGTGTGTTGCTGGAAAAGCACAAGTCAGGCAGCTTCCGAGGAGCAGGAGAATCGACGTTTCGGGCCAGAGCCCTTAATCAGGAATGATTCCTGATGAAGGGCTCTAGCCTGAAATGTCGATTCTCCTGCTCCTCGGATGCTGCCTGACCTGCTGTGCTTTTCCAGCAACACACTCTCAGCTCTGACCTCCAGCATCTGCAGTCCTCACTTTCTCCTCCTTTACCCTCTATGTTTCACAGGTGTGCTGAGCCAGATAAGAATGGCAGATTTTATTCCCTAAAGAATACTAGTGAAAAAGATATTTACAACAATCAATAGTGGTATCCATGACACAGTTGTTAAGATAAGCCTTCAATTCCAGGTTTATTAATTAAACTTAAATTGTGATTGTTATGTGAAAACAACAGTCAGTGAGGCAGGACCAATTGGGTAGATATGTGGGAACACCAGCCCCTGCAAGTTCCCCTCCACTCACCATCCTAACTTGGAATTTTTTTACTTTATTCATTCACAGAATGAGGGCATCACTGGCTAAGCCAGCATTACTTGCCCATCCTTAAATCACCTAGAGGGCAGTTAAAAGTTGACCACATTGCTGTGGGTCTGGAGTCACATGTAGACCAGAGTGGGTAAGGATAGCAGCTTCTTTCCCTAAAGGGGGTTAGTGAACCGGATGGGTTTTTCTGACAATCAACAATGGATTCATGGTCAGCCTTAGACTTGTAATTCCAGATTTTTATTAAACTCAAATTTTCCTATCTGCCATGGTAGGATTCAAACCCCGGTCTGCAGAACATTATCTAAGTCTCTGGGTTAACATTCCAGTGATAATAACACCAGGCCATCACTTCCTCCAATGCATGGCCATTCCTTCAGTGTCACTGGGTCAACATCTGGAATTCCCTCCCTAAGGGCATTGTGGGTCTACATGCAGCACGCGGACTGCACCGGTCCAAGAAGGCAGCTCGTCCCCACCTTCTCAAGGGGCAACTAAGGACAGGCAATAAATTCTGGCCAGGGATGTCCACGTCTTATGAATGAAAAAGCAGAAAAATTCTCAATTTGGTTTGTTATAAAAGCCAACATTCCATTAACCTTCCTAAACACTTGCTTTACCTGCATGTTAATGTTTTGTGATTAATGTATCAGATTCCATGATCCCTCTGGATATGCATTCCGTCAGTGAAGAGAAAAAGTTATTCTACAATTCCCTAAGACATCACAGCCTGAAATCTATTCAGCGAGGAAGCATGCAAAATCCTCTGGTGAAGTGAGTTCCAAAGATTTACAATCCTTTGAGGTATTTTTCATTTACTTAAGAGATGTGAGTGTTGACGGCTGGGCCAGCATTTACCGTCTGTCCCTAGTTGCCCCTTGAGAAGGTGGGGGTGAGCTGCCTTTTTGAACTGCTGCAGTCCATGTGCTGGATATACCCAGCAACGCTGAATAAGTGGGCGGCACGGTGGCACAGTGGTTAGCACAGAGCCAGAGACCCGGGTTCAATTCCCACCTCAGGCGACTGACTGTGTGGAGTTTGCACGTTCTCCCCGTGTCTGCGTGGGTTTCCTTCGGGTGCTCCGGTTTCCTCCCACAGTCCAAAGATGTGAAGGGTCAGGTGAATTGGCCATGTTAAATTGCCTGTAGTGTTAGGTAAGGGGTAAATGTAGGGGTAGGGGTGGGTTTTGCTTCGGCGGGTCGGTGTGGACTTGTTGGGCCGAAGGGCCTGTTTCCACACTGTAATCTAATCTAAATCTAAATCTAAACAGTGATATATTTCCAAGACAGGAAGGTGAGTGGCTTGGAAGGAAACTTGCAGGGGGTGGTGCTCCTATTGTCCTTCTAAATGGTAGTAACCATAGGTTTGGAAGGTGTTGTGAGAGAATGCCTGACAAGTCAATTCTTCTTCCTATGCCTTCAGTTCAATGCATTGACTTTGTAACAGTGTTTCTTACAGTCGAGCTCGCTACAGTCTGTTTTGAAGAACTATAAAGCTCCCATCTGGGTTAAAGTCCTGTACATCTTATCTGTTGGTCACTTTATCTTAATTCTGCACTCCGTGAAAAGAAGTAAGGACAGCAATTGCAAACAGGGTCATCTTAATCAGAGAACATCTTATTTACTCAATCTGTAGGTTTTTTTCCACTTTATCGTTGAACCAAAATAGGAACCAGTTGGAATTCAAAATAACAGTCGGTACCTCTAAACAGCACAAAGATAAAGTTTCCAAGTCTTATAAACTTTCCAAAGTTAAAGAAGATACATGGATTTCTTTTTAACCATACAGACTCAAGAGGCCATTCGGTCCCTCATGCTTGCTCTGCCATCCAATCAGATCACAGCTGACCTGGTGGAAGCCACCATCCATTTTCCCACCTACCTCTTGATAAATTTTGACTCCCTTGTTAGTCAGGACTCACACTTACAAATATTCAATTATCCTACTCCTACTGCCCTTTGTGAGAGAGACTTCCACAGACCCCTGGCTCTTTGAGGGACTGAAATTCTTTCTCGATGTAAAGATGGTTCCTTTTAATTTTTCTTTATTTTTGATTGTGGACTGAAATAAGAAAGGAACTGTTTCAAAACTAACACCTAAGGAAAGGATCGCTGAACTTTCAAAAAGCAAATTATTAAAAAGAAAACGTTGGTTGTGTTGACATTTTGTTTAAGCAGCAGGGGAAGCTGTAGATGGGTCAGCACCAGGTCGTGTGTGAGATTGGCTGGCTGCTGGTTACTGATAGGCTTGTGGAGTGTTGTTCAGTTGTGGATGCCAAAGGCCATCGGCCTGACAACATCCTGAGTGATTCCTGGGTAGTTAAGCAGCTTGTGGGTGTGAACAATATTGACAGAAGCCTTCAGACTGCTCCAAGGGAAGATAATGTGCCAGTCTCTCCAGTAAAGTAGAAGAAAGCCAGTTTATTTTCTCCCTTCAATCTCTCATATTTCAAATCTAATAATGATTTTTTTAATGCACTTTATTTGCAGCTGTAATTTTTTATTCCTCGTTTTGTTTAATCACCCTATGATCTTTGTATGGCATGATCTGCCTGTATTGCATGCAAAACAAAACTTTTCACTGCACTGAGGTACATGTGACAATAATAAATCAAATCAAATCAAATCACTAGTTTCTGTTGGCAAACATGGATATTGCTGGAGAAACTCAGCAGGTTTGGCTGCATCTGTAGAAGGAGAAACAGAGTTAACCTTTTAGGTCGGGCATGACGCTTGTTCAGAATATTTCTTCCCTCTCTTCAAGGTAAGCCCACCTTAAAGAAGTTTTGTTCTCCTCTTCAACAAGATTTCTGTTTTAATCCTTTATATTTGCCTTCATTGTTTTCCAACTCCCTCCTTGTGTTGTGAGTCCTGAGGAAGATTCAAAACATTAACTCTGTTTTCCTGGCCAAAGATACTGCCAGACGGTGTTAGTTTCAGATTTCCAGCATCCACTGAATTTTGCCATTATTTGAGTTACTGTTAGCTGTTGCTTACAATTAATAACTCAGTGACTTTACAATTTGTGATCCAATCACCCGGTGCCTCCTGTGAAGAAACAAAAACTGGAGGGAGAAGATCAGAGAACTGGAGGATTTGGAAACAAAAGGAACAATCCATTGAATTGTGAAGATTGGCACTATTGAATTACGTCCCCAGTACCTTTTCTTCCACATCACTAAAGATTTGTAATTGCATTTGTGTGCATTGGGGTTTTAGAAGGGGGTTAGAGTTTTAATGAATAGAGTTATATGTTGTTTACCTGTAGTCAGAATGTATTTATTTGTAACATTAATAGTTCTTGTTTAATATAGAAATGTGGTCCATGCTTTCTGTTCATCTGAGTCTATCCAACAGGTAAATTGGATGTAGTTTGATAACATTTTTAACTTTTGTGAGAACTCTGGGAATAATAAAGCTTGATTTTTAAGCAGACTATCCCAGTTAGGCTTGATATCAAACCCTATCTTAATGGTGGCTCAGTGGTTAGCACTGCTGCCTCACAGCATCAGGGACCCAGCCTTGGATGACTGTCTGTGTGGAGTTTGCACGTTCTCCCCGCGTCTGTGTGTGTTTCCTCTGGGTGCTCTGGTTACCTCCCACAATCCAAAGATGTGCAGGTCAGGTGAATTGGCCATGCTAAATTGCCCATAGCTTTAGTCAGAGGGAAATGGGTCTGGGTGGGTTGGTGTGGACTTGTTGGGCTGAAGGGCCTGTTTCCACACTGTAGGTATTCTAATTTTTTTTTAAAATCCCATATTTAAAACTGTGTCCCCTGGTTCCAGTCTTTCCTACAAGGGGAAACATTCTTTCAACAACCACCCCGTCATCTTCCTTTAAATCTTTCACATTTGGAAAAGACCAGCTCTCATTCTTTTAAAACACCATCTTCTGCTGCTTCATCAATGACCTTCCCTCCATCATAAGGTCAGAAGTGGGGATGTTCGCCAATGATTGCATAATGTTCAGCACCATTCACAACTCTTCAGACACTGAGACAGTCAGACTCAATGGGCCGAAGGGCCTTTTCTACACCACCTGGCCTGTTGAGCCTGATCCACCATTCATTAAGATCATGGCTAATTTTTCTGTGGACTCAGCTCCACTTACCTGCCCACTCACCATCATCCTTAATTCCTTTACTGTTCAAAAATCTATCGATCATCGCTTTAAAAACATTCAATGAGGTAGCCTCAGCTGCTTCATTGGGCAGGGAATTCCACAGATTCATAACCATTTGGATGAAGAAGTTCCTCCTCAACTCAGTCCTAAACCTGCTCCCTCTTATTTTGAGGCTATGCCCCCTATCTCCAGTTACACCCACCAATGGAAAAACCTCCCTGCTTCTATCTCATCTACTCCCACCATAAATGTATATGTTTCTATAAGAATCCCCCTCATTCTTCTAAATTCCAATGAGTGTAGTCACACTCTCATCAGTCTCTCCTCATAAGCCAACCCTAACTCTGGAATCAACCTGGTGAACCTCCTCTGCACCCGCTCCAGTACCAGTACATCCTTTCTCAAGTAAGGGGACCAAAACTATACATAGTACTGCAGGTGTGGCCTCACCAGCACCGTGTACAGCTGCAGCATAACCTCCCTGCTTTTAAACTCCAACCCTCTAGCAATGAAGGACAATATTCCATTTGCCTTCTTAATTACCTGCTGCACCTGCGAACCAACTTTTTGTGATTCATGCACAAGGATGCCCAGGTCACTCTGCACAGCAGCATGCTGCAATTTTTCACCATTTAAATAAAAGTCCATTTTTGTGTTATTCTGACCAAAATGGATGACCTCACATTTACCAATACTCCATCTGCCAGACCTTTGCCTTAACCTATCTATATCTCTCTACAGACTTTCAGTGTCTTCTGCACGCTTTGCTCTACCACTTATTTTCGTGTCATCTTTGACACAGTACACCTGGTCCCCAACTCCAAATCATCTATGTAAATTGTAAACAATTTTGGTCCCAACACTGATCCCTGAGGCCCACCACTAGCCATTGATCACCAATTAGAAAAACACCTATTTATCCCCACTATTTGCTTTCTGTTAGTTAACCAATCCTCTGTCCATGCCAATATATTATCCATAATGTCCTGCAGCTTTATTTTATGCAGCAGCCTTTTGTGCAACACCTTGTCAAATGCCTTCTGGAAATCCAGATACACCAAGTCCACCAATTCCCATTGTCTACCACGCTCATAATGTTCTCAAAGAATTCCAGTAAATTAGTTAAATAAGACCTGTTTTTCATGAACACAGGTTGCATCTGCCCAATGGGTCAATTTCTATCCAAATGTCTTGTTTTCCTTAACTGAAGTTAAGCTAACGTGCCTATTATTACCCACTTTTCATCTATCTTCTTTTTTAAACACTGGCATCACATTTGCTGCTTTCCAATCAGCTGGAAAGGCCACAGAGTCCAACAAATCTTAGTAAATTATCCAGGAGTGCATTTGGTATTTTCCCTGCCATCTCTCTTAATATCCTGGGATGCATTCCACAGGGACAGGAGACTTGTCTGCCTTTAACCCCATTACCTTGCCCAACTCATTACTGATAATGATCATTTCTAGGTCCTCACGTGCCACAGCCTTCTTATCATCAATTATTGGTATGTTATTTGTGTATTCCACTACGAAGACAATAATAACTGTTCAATATCACGGCCATTTCCTCATCGCTCAGTATTACATCCCCCTTCTCATCCGCTAAAGGACTAATGTTTACATTAGCCACTCTTTCATTCTTTTTCATTTTATATATTTATAGAAACTTTTGCTATCTGTTTTCATATTCTGAAATAGTTTACTCCCATAATCTATCTTTCCTTTCTTTATAGCTGTATTCTCGGCTTCCAGTTAACCTTTAAATATTTCATAAAACATCTAGTTTCCCACTAACGTTTGCCACTTTGTACGCATTAGCTTTCAATTTGATAACCTCCTTTAGTTCCTTAGTAATCCATGGCTGATTAGACCTTTTCCTACAGTCCTTCCTTTTCCACTTTTGCTGAGCACTATGAAAAATCATTTTGAATGCTTTCCACTGTCCCACCATATAACCTTTGCTCCCAGTCTAACTTAGCCAAGTCCTCCCTCATCCCATTGGAGGATCACTGAACACCCCACAATCAACATCCTGGGAGTTACCATTGACCTGAGACTGAATTGGACTCACCACATAAATACCGTGGCTACAAGAAGGGCCAGCACATGCCAAACTGGGATTCAAGCCCATGAACTCAGAACATTTGCCTGGATTGCTAGCCCACAGGCATTACCATTATGCCACTGACTACCAACATATTTTCTGTAAATCCATCCTTCCAACCTTAAATATCCCTGTCAATAATACAGACCAAGGGGAGAAGGTAGACAGGCAGGAGGCTGGAAGAACACAGCAAGCCAAGCAGCATCAGGATGTGGAGAAGTCAATGTTTTGGGTACTAACCCATCTTCAGGACCAGGAAGTCTCCTGCAGCTGCCTGGCTTGCTGTGTTCTTCCAGCCTCCTGCTTGTCCACCTTGGAAGCCAGCATCTGCAGTTTGTTTCTGTCTCTAACCTTGAGGCTGCTGTCTATAAATGGAACAAAAGAGAGAAAGGCTGCTAGAGAGAAGTGAGAAACCTTGCAAAAAGGACAGGTGTAACCCCAGGCATGGTGGCTCAGTGGTTAGCACTGCTGCCTCACAGTGCCAGGGACCTGGGTTCGATTCCAGCCTCTGGTGAATGTCTGTGTGGAGTTTTCACATGTTCCCTGCACCTGTGTGGGTTTCCTCTGGGTGCTCTGGTTTCCTCCCACAGCCTGAAGATGTACAGGTTAGGTAAATAGGCCATGCTAAATTGCCCGTAGTGTTCAGGGATGTGTCAGGGGTAAATGGTGAATGGATCTGGGTGGGTTACTCTTTGGAGGGTCGGTGTGGACTTGTTGGGCTAAATGGCCTGTTTCCACACTGTAGGGATTCGATACAAAAGATAATTCTCAAACATGCTGCAGTGTAAGGGAAAAAGCTGAGAACTGTGAACAATCTGGAGAAAACCAGTAGGACACCAAGACACTTAACGATAAAGCAGCAAAACAGGGTATCTCAGTGCCCAGCCTTGACTGTGGGCTCGACAGTGAGATGGAAAGGCTGAGATCAAAATAAATGGCTGCATGGGGAAACTGACCAAAAACAACAAACCAACATCCCCCACCTCCCCAGTTTCCTCTGGGTGCTCTGGTTACCTCCCACAGTTCAAAGATGTGCAGGTTAGGGTGGATTGGCCATGCTAAATTGCTCATAGAATCCAGGGATAAGTGGGTTAGCCATGTGAAATACAGGGTTATGGATATGGGGGGGGGGGGGGTGGGGGGGGTCTGGGTCTGGCCTGGATGCTGTTTGGAGGATTGGTGCAGTTTCAATGAGCTAAATGGCCTCTATCTACTCTGTAGGGATTTGATGTCATTCTTGCTCTTGAGATGGTGGGGGCAAGCTGCCCTCTTGAACCTCTGCAGTCCATGTGCTGTACAATGACCTACAATGCCCTTAGGGAGGGAATTCCAGGATTTAATAGAAAAGGATCTCATAGAAACCTACCAGTTTCTAACTGGATTGGACAGGCTAAACACAGAAAGGATGTTCACAACATCAGGGAGTTCAGAACCAGGGATCAGACCCAAAGGATACAGGGTGGGCCATTTTGGACTGAAATGAGGAGAAATGTCTTCACCCAGAGAGTGGGGAGCCTGTGGGATTCTCTACCACAGAGAGCAGTTGGGGCCAAAACATTGAATATTTTCAAGGAGGAGTTAGATAGAGTTCTTATGGATAAAAGGATCATTGGATATGGGGAGAAAATGGGAACAGGAGTCTGAGTTGGATGATCATACTGAATGGCAGAGCAGTTTTTAATGGGCTGAATGACCTACCCCAGCATTCCGTAAAGACCACTCCCTCCGTGACTCCCTCGTCAGATCCACACCCCCCCACCAACCCAATCTCCACTCCCGGCATCTTCCCCTGCAACTGCAGGAGGTGCAAGACTTGTGCCCACACCTCCCCCCTCACTTCCCTCCAAGGCCCCAAAGGAAACTTCCATATCCGCCACAGATTCACCTGCACCTCCACACACATCATCTATTGCATCCTCTGCACCCGATGTGGCCTCCTCTATATTGGGGAGACTGGCCGCCTACTTGCGGAGCATTTCAGAGAACACCTCTGGGACACCCGGACCAACCAACCCAACCACCCTGTAGCCCAACATTTCAATTCCCCCTCCCACTCCACCAAGCATATGCAGGTCTTTGGACTCCTCCATCACCAGACCACAACAACACGACGG
>NC_057713.1:6439899-6440904 GCF_004010195.1 Chiloscyllium plagiosum
CCTGTTCCCTGGATGCTGCCTGACCTGCTGCGCTTTTCCAGCAACACATTTTCAGCTCTGATCTCCAGCATCTGCAGACCTCACTTTCTGGTCATGTCAGAGGGCATATCAGAGACAATTATATTACTGTGGATCTGGTGTCAGGCAAAGACATTAGTGAAGCGGACGTGGGTACTCCAGATGCTGGAGATTAGAGTCAAGATTAGAGTGGTGCTGGAAAAGCACAGCAGGTCAGGCAGCATCCAAGGAGCAGGAAAATCGATGTTTCGGGCAAAAGCCCTTCATCAGAAATGAGGCTGGGAGCCTCGGGGGTAGAGAGATAAATGGGAGGGGGGTGGGGGCTGGAGAGAAGGTAGCTGAGAGTACAATAGGTGGATGGAGGTGGGGATGAAGGTGATAGGTCAGAGAGGAGGGTGGGAAGGGAGATTGGGACAGGTCATGAGGACAGGGCTGAACTGGAAGCTTGGAACTGGGGTAAGTTGGGGGTGAGGGAAAATGAGGAAACTGGTGAAGTCCACATTGATGCCCTGGGGTTGGAGGCTCCCGAGGCAAAAGATGAGGCGTTCTTCCTCCAGGCATCAGGTGGTAAAGGAATAATGATGGAGGAGGCCCAGGACCTGCATGTCCTCGGCAGAGTTGGAGGGGGAATTGAAATGTTCGGCCACGGGGTGATGGGCTTGATTGGTGCAGATGTCCTGGAGATGTTCTCTGAGACGCTCTATGAGAAGGCGTCTGGTCTCCCCAATGTAGAACATTCAGTCCTCAGCAAAGACCTTACCTTGGTCCCCCTCCATCCACGCATCAACGAATTGAATACATATTGTGATGTCAAACACTTCTTCTGCTGCCTCCAATTCCAACCTTACTTTTTTCATCAAGATGCCTGCCATCTCCCGAGGACCCCTTCACTCGCCTCCAATACACCCCATCCACATGGACACCCCGTGCTGGCCTATTACCTGCCCTCGGCCTCTTCATTTCCAACTGCCGCCGAGACAATAACCA
>NC_057713.1:6441301-6465333 GCF_004010195.1 Chiloscyllium plagiosum
TCCCCCCTAGTCCAGGAACTCCCCACATATATTTGAGACACCACCCACGCCCTCCACCTCCCCCAAGACTTCTGTTTCCCCGGCCCCCAGCACCTCATCTTCACCATGGACATCCAATCCCTCTATACCTCCATCCGCCATGACCAGGGCCTGCAAGCCCTCCGTTTCTTCCTCTCCCGACGTCCCCAACAGTACCCTTCCACTGACACTCTCATTCGTTCGGCTGAACAGGTCCTCACCCTTAACAATTTCTCCTTCGAATCCTCCCACTTCCTCCAAACCAAAGAGGTAGCCATGGGCACCCGTATGGGCCCCAGCTATGCCTGTCTCTTTGTTGGCTACGTAGAACAATCCATCTTCCGTAGTTACACTGGCACCACTCCCCCTTCTTCCTCCGCTACATTGACGACTGCATTGGTGGCACCTTGGTCTCCCACGAGGAGGTCAAACAGTTCATCAACTTCACCAACACATTCCACCCCAACCTCACATTCACCTGGACCATCTCTGATACCTCTCTCCCCTTCCTGGACCTCTCCATCTCCATTAATGGTGACCGACTCAACACTGACATTTTGTACAAACCCACCAACTCCCACAGCTACCTGGATTACACCTCCTCCCACCCTATCTCCTGTAAAAATGCCATCCCGTATTCTCAATTCCTCCACCTCTGTCGCATCTGCTCCCAGGAGGACCAGTTCCACCACAGAACTCACCAGATGGTCTCCTTTTTCAAAGACCACAATTTCCCCTCCCACGTGGTTAAAGATGCTCTCCAACACCCTCCCCTCCAACCGCAACAAGGACAGAACCCCCCTGGTCCTCACCTTCCACCCTACCAACCTCTGTATACATTGCATCATCCTCTGCCATTTCTACTACCTCCAAACGGACCCAACCACCAGGGATATATTTCCCTCCCCACCCCTTTCCGCCTTCCACAAAGACCGTTCCCTCCATGACTGCCACCACAGGAATTGCAAAACCTGCACCCACACCTCCTCCCTCACCTCCATCCAAGGCCCCAAAGGAGCCTTCCATATCCATCAAAGTTTCACCTGCACTTCCACACATGTCATTCACCATATCCGTTGCTCCCGATGCGGTCTCCTCTACATTGGGAGACCAGATGCCTACTCGCACAGCACTTCAGAGAACATCTCCAGGACACGCGTACCAACCAACTCCACTGCCCCATGGCTGAACATTTCAACTCCCCCTCCCACTCTGCCGAAAACATGCAAGTCCTGAGCCTCCTCCATCACCACTCCCTCACCACCAGATGCCTGACCCATCTCTCCAACACCTTCACCCCCCCCCCACCTCCATCCACCTATTGCACTCTCAACTACCTTCCCCCCAGCCCCACCCCGCTCCCATTTATCTCTCCACCCGTGGCTCCAGCCTCATTCCTGATGAAGGGCTTTTGCCCGAAACGTCGATTCTCCTGCTCCTCGGATGCTGCCTGACCTGCTGTGCTTTTCCAGCAACACACACTAACAAAGACATTAATGAATCAATAGGATTTACAAGGCAACCAATGATTGTTTCACTGTTGGCTGTGAATAGCCTACAATTCCTGGAGTAAGTGAATCCAAACTCCACCAGCTTCAAGCTTGTTCTTCCAGATACCTAATTCAGAGACATAACCACTACAACAGCATCTTCTTGTAAGGTACAGATTGGACACACTTGAAGAATGATCATTACCACTCCACTACTGCTCTGTAATACATATCAGATGTCTATGTTGGGAGAAGCATCAAGCAAGAACCACTTTAATGTCCTCAGATACTCACAATGTACCTTACTGCCAATAAAGCACTTCTGGAATGATATCACAGTTGCAATGTAGGCAAACATGATAGGCAATCTGCACAGAGCAAGGTCTAACAAACAGCAAACAGATAAATGGTTTAGATTTTCTTCAATCACTCACCCCTGTGATGATGATCGAGAGACAAATATTGGCACAGATATCAAGAGAAGGCAGACGCTCATTCCAAAGTCCTACAAAGCAATCCACTCGAAAAGGCAGGCAGGATCATGCTGTGAATGCTCATGATTGAGACTGTAATGTTGTCATAGAGTCATAGAGATGTACAGCATGGAAACAGACCCTTTAGTCCAACCTGACCGTGCCAACCAGATATCCCAACCCAATCTGGTCCCACCTGCCAGCACTTGGCCCATATCCCGCCAAACCCTTCCTATTCATATACCCATCCAGATGCCTTTTAAATGTTGCAATTGTACCAGCCTCCACCATTTCCCTTGGCAGCTCATTCCATACACGTACCACCCTCTGCGTGAAAAAGTTACCCTTTAGATCTCTTTTATATCTTTCCCCTGTCACCCTAAACCTATGCCCTCTAGTTCTGATCTCCCCACCCCAGGGAAAAGACCTTGTCTATTTATCCTATCTATGCCCCTCATGATTTTATAAAACACTATCAGGTCACTCCTCAGCCTCCAACACTCCAGGGAAAACAGCCCCAGCCTGTTCAGCCTCTCCCTATAGCTCAAATCCTCCAACCCTGGCAACATCCTTGTAAATCTTTTCTGAACCCTTTCAAGTTTCACAACATCTTTCCAATAGGAAGGAGACCAGAATTGCACACAATATTCCAACAGTGGCCAAACCACTTCTAAATTGTTCTTTAAAAGGTCTTGACAAAGCTATATAGACCTGTCATAGACCTGTGATAGCAAGAAATATGATTGAAGACTAATACTGCCAATATGTACATGAAAGGGGAGATTAGTGAGCGTCTGGCCTGCAGACTGAACTGTGGGTGGACACTCGTTTGAAACGTATCAATGACCTAGGCCTGGATGTTCATACCACATTTCGAAGTTTGTCGATTGGGGAAAAAAAACCGCAATAGTATTTAAAAATGAAGAGGACACTAACAAGTTTCAGGAGGTCACAGACAGGTTTGTGTAAAGGGCACAGCCTTGGCAGGTGAAAAGTACAACAGAGTGAAATATTCTACTTGGAACCAAGACAATATGAACAGTATTTCACACTTTGCTGGTGGATGCAGGAACAGGGAGAACTGGGCAATCACATATTGACCTGAAAAGACTTTTATAAATGCACGTGCAATCATTGGTTTTATCAAAATGCAAGTCAAGCAGATACCAATATTGTCATATAAAATATTTATAAAATACTGGCCTAACAGAGAACTCTCTATAAACTCTTAAAAACAATACTATTAAAAGTCCAGCAGCATTTGATGGGAACTTATACATAGAATCCTAGAGATGTACAGCACGGAAACAGACCCTTCAATCTAACTTGTCCATATTGAACAGATATCCCAAATTAATCTAGTCCCATTTGCCAGCACTTGACCCATATCCCTATAATCTGGTGTACCTATTCATGTACCTATCCAGATGCCTTTTTAAGTGTTGTAATTACATCAGCCTCCACCACTTCCTCTGGCAGCTCATTAAATACACGCACCACCCTCTGCGTGAAAAGGTTGCCCTTGGGTTCCTTTTCAATCTTCCCCTCTCACCTTGAGCATATGACTGACCCTGGGAAAAGACCTTACATTCAAAAATACAAATGAGGAGCAGGAGTAGGCCATTCAGCCCCTCAAGCCCGATCCACCATTCAACAGGATCATGGCTGACCTCATGACACTATGTTCCAGATAACCTTTCACCCATACCTGCTCTCCCTTGCTTACCAAGAATCTATCTACCTTTGCCTTAGTAATCTTCAAAGACTCTGCTTCCACTGATTTTGAGGAAGAGTTCCAAAGATTCACCATCAGCTAAGATGAAATCTCACTCTTCATGTCTTAAATAGACGATCTCTTATTTTGAAACAGTGACCACTAGCTCTAAACTCAGTCACAAGGGGAAACATTCTCTTCACATCAACCCTGTCAAGACCCCTCAGGGTTCTGAACTCCAATGAATACAAGTCTAGCCTGTTCAACCTTTCCTCATGAAGCAACCCACCCATTTCCAAGTATCAGTCTGTTCAACTTTCACTGAATTGTTTACAACACATTTCCATCCTTCTTAAAATAAGATGACCAAAACTGTGGAAAGTACTCTCACTTGGTCTTATCAATGCCCTGGGTAAGCTGGTGCTGGCTAATGGGATTAGACAGGTGCAGATGGAATGGGTAGAAGGGTCTTTCTTGTGCTGTAGATCTCTATGACTCTATAACTGAAATGTAGCCTCCTCTAGATTTTCTAATAAAGGTAAACAATGCTAATTTATCACGGTGAAAAAGCAGTTAGAATGAATTTCAAGCACCACTTCAAAGTCTCATAGAACATAGAACATAGAAGAATACAGCGCAGTACAGGCCCTTCGGCCCTCGATGTTGCGCCGATCCAAGCCCACCTAACCTACACTAGCCCACTATCCTCCATATGCCTATCCAATGCCTGCTTAAATGCCCATAATGAGGGAGAGTCCACCACTGTTACTGGCAGGGCATTCCATGAACTCACGACTCGCTGAGTAAAGAGCCTACCCCTAACATCTGTCCTATACCTACCCCCCCCTTAATTAAAGCTATGCCCCCTTGTAATAGCATTATGTGATGTAAGGAGATGTAGCGTGCATAGATTTGAACACAGCTTTCAATACATGCTTAACACATCAGCATGAACAGATGCCTGACTATAATGAAACGGAGTATCAGGCTGACTGGTTCATTTTCAGTTTACCAGACTGAGAGAGTCTCTGTGTCGCCGGGATTAGTACTGGGGTATCATCTAATTGCAATATATATTTACGATAACATTTATTCCATTAAAAGTACAGTTAAGAGTCGCAATATACGAGAAGGAACTCGGAGGCTAATAAAGAATATAACTTGATTGAGCAGAAGGTAACAATTTGCACCTGGAGAATAATAAAGGAAAAAACAACTCATCAATTTTATTATTGCTCCTTTAAAAATCATTGTTCCTCTTCTTCACCCTCCCTTTCCTTTTCCATTCTTTCTGCCTGTCTCGTGCTCCCTCTCTTTTCCTTATTGTCTATTACACATGTACCCAGCCCAACTTCTTTGCACGGTCATCTTACAGGTTCCTTCCCTTTTCACCGACCCACCCACTGACTCACTTTTATCTGTTTCTCACTCGGCACTGTTTCTCTCTCCTCCAATGATGTGCTCCTCCAAATTGCCAATGCTGTCTCTTTCGCACTCCATCGACAACTCCATTAACTAACTTCAACAACATTTGTTTTTGTAATCTCCATTCTCATCTCTAAGTCCACGAGTATGATTGAATTTCCATCGATAATGAGTAAGTAATTCAAAATTGAATAATCTGATCTCACAAAGGTGCACGTTTACCCAGCATAACCAGCGGCAATGAATGTCCCCTCTACACAGGATTGATCACTAGATGCTCATTGTCTTCCTGCCCCCACATTTTCGAGCATGCACAATGGGATCAAGTCTGAAGAGCAGCAAATTTATCTCATCTCCACAAAAGATTATAATGATGCAGAACAGAGAGGCGATGGCTCAAGGTTTGGAATCCAAGGATTTGTAATCTTTTTTCGGATGTGGGAAATCCCGAATAAATAAATAATCGGTCCCTGTCTCACATAAAAGAACAACTGTAGGCTTGACTCAGTGCCACGCGTCGATGAAAGAGAGCCATCTTCTGAGCAGGGAATGGACAGCAGTGCACATTCACGGTTATCGTGTACCTGGAAAGATAAGGTTGAGCTTGTCTCTCCTGGAAAGACAGGAATTGAATTTACAACACTTATTACAGAGAATGAATAGGGAAGCCTCTATAGAGAGCAAAATTGACATTAGAGAAATATTTGTATCTTCTGAGTTTGTCTCCTGGAGTGACAGTAATTTTTTTAAACTGATTCCTTATTAAACCACTGCTCCCTCACACGACCCTTTCCTCCCTGTCTGACGGGTACATACTTATCAAGGACACTCAATAGTTGTTCCTTGAACAAGCTCCACATATCAATTACGCCCTTGCCTTGAAGCTTACTTTTCCAAGCCACACATCCTAAGTCATGCCTCACAGCATCATAATTTCCCTGCCCCCAGCTATAACTCTTGCCCTGTAGTGCACACGTATCCCTCTCCATCACTAGAGTAAAAGTCACCGAATTGTGGTCACTGTCCCCAAAGTGCTCACCTCATGTTACTTATGCTCAGAGAATGCTGAGTATATCATCTGCTCTGAAGAGTGACAAATGGCGTTTAATTTGGATAAATTCGATGTATTATACTGTGGTAAAACAAGATGAAAGGGAAGCACACATAAGGTCTAGGCAGCTAACGGAGGAATATCGGAAGAGTAGGATAAGTCTTAAACAAGGAATCAAGCGGCTAAAAGGGGTCATGAAATAGCCCTATCAAGCAGAATTAAGGAGAATCCCAAAGCATTTTATTCTTATATAAGAAGCAAGCAGATTACTAGAGAAAGGATTGGTTCACTAAAGGATAATGAAGGAAGGCTGTGTGTCAAACCTGAGAGAATGGGTGAGATTCTGAATGATTACTTTGCACCAGTATTCACTGAGAGGAACATGATGAATGTTGAGATTAGAGATAGACGTTTGATTAGTCTGGATCACGTTGACATAAGTAGGGAAGATGTGTTGGGTAGGCTAGAGGTTATTAAGATGGACAAATTCCCAGGACCAGAGGGGATCTGTCCCAGGTTGCTGAGGGAGGCTGGGGGAAAGAGGAAACAACTGGGGCCCTGACAGATATCTTTGTGACATCCTTAAATATAGGTGAGGTGCCAGAGGACTGGAAGGTTGCTCATGTTGTCCCCCTGTACAAGAAGGGTAGTAGGGATATTCCGGGTAACTACAGACCACTGAGCCTGACGTCAGTGGTGGGAAAGTTGCTGGAGAGGGTACTGAGGGATAGGATCTATTTATATTTAGAAAAGAATGGGCTTATCAGTGATTGGCAACATGGTTTTGTGCAGGGGAGATCATGCCTTACCAACTTAATAGAGTTCTTCGAGTAAGTGACCAAGTTGTTAGATGAAGGAAGGACTGTTGATGTCATAAACATGGACTTTAGTAAGGCATTTGCTAAGGTTCCCCATGGTAGACTAATGGAGAAAGTGAAGTCACATGGTGTGCAGGGTGTTCTAGCCAGGTGGATAAAGAACTGGTTGAGCAACAGGAGACAGAGAGTAGTAGTTGGAGGGAGTTTCTCGAAATGCAGTAAGGTGACCAGTGGTGTTCCGCAGGGGTCAGTGTTGGGTCCACTGTTGTTTGTAATATACATAAATGATCTGGAAGAGGGCACTGTTGGTATGATCAGCAAGTTTGCAGATGACACGAAGATTGGTGGAGTAGCAGAAAACATAAGGGACTGTCAAAGGATACAGGAGGATATAGATAGACTGGAGAGTTGGGTGAAAAAGTGACAGATGGATTTCGATCCAGACAAATGTGAGGTGATGCATTTAGGCAAGACTAATTCTAGAGCGAATTATACAATGAACGGAAGAGCCTTGGGAAACATTGATGAGCAGAGAGATCTGGGAGTGCAGGTCCATTGTACCCTGAAGGTTGCTGCACAGGTAGATAGAGTGGTCAAGAAGGCATATGGTATGCTTGCCTTCATTGGACGGGGTATTGAGTATAAGAGCTGTCAGGTCATGTTAAACTTGTACGAGACATTGGTTTGGCCGCATTTAGAATACTGTGTACAGTTCTGGTCGCCACATTACCAAAAGGATGTGGACGCTTTGAGAGGGTGCAGAGAAGGTTTACGAGGATGTTGCCTGGTATGGAAGGTGCTAGCTATGAAGAGAGACTGAGTAGGTTAGGTTTATTTTCATTAGAAAAAAGGAGATTGAGGGGGGACCTGGTTGAAGTTTACAAAATCATGAAGGGTATAGACAGGGTGGATAGAGACAAGCTTTTTCCCAAGGTGAAGGATTCAATAACAAGAGGTCACGCTTTCAAGGTGAGAGGTGGAAAGTTTCAGGGGGATACACACGGCAAGTACTTCACACAGAGGGTGGTGGGCGTTTGGAATGCGTTGCCAGCAGAGGTGGTAGAGGCAGGCACGGTAGGTTAATTTAAGATGTGTCTGGACAGATGCATGAGTAGGTGGGGAGCAGAGGGACACAGATGCTTAGGAATTGACCGACAGGTTTAGACAGTGGATTTGGATCGGCTGAGGCTTAGAGGGCAGAAGGGCCTGTTCCTGGGCTGTAAATTTTCTTTGCTCTTTGTTCTTTGTAAACAAAGACAAGACATATATAATTAAAGTTAAAAATCACACAACACCAGGTTATAGTCCAACAGGTTTAATTGGAAGCACACTAGCTTTCGGAGCGACGGTCCTTCATCAGGTATCCGAATCATATATAATTAAAAGTAGGGCCTTGAGAAGTGTTGTGGAACAGAGAGACTTAGGTGTTCAAGTACATAAGTCTTTCAAGATTTGGAGATATCGGTGTTGGCCTGGGATGTACCAAGTTAAAAATCACATAACACCAGGTTATCCTGATGAAGGAGCAGCGCTCCAAAAGCTAGGGCTTCCAATTAAACCTGTTGGACTATAACTTGGTGTTGTGTGATTTTTAACTTCATAATTCTTTCAAGTTTGCATCAATGTAGATAAGGCAGTGAAGAAAGCATTTAGCATGCTTCATTGCTCGGACATCTGAATACAGGAGTTGGGATGTTATGTTGAGGTTGTACAGAACTTTGGTGAGGCTGCTTCTGGAATAGTGTGCCCAGCTGTGGTTGTCCTGTTATAAAAAAGGATATCATTAAACTGGAGAGGATCCAGAAGAATTTTACAATAGAATTCCTATGATGTGGAAACAGACCATTTGGCCCGACAAATCCACACCGACCCTCCAAAGAATAACCCACCCAGACCCATTCTCCTACCCCAATAATCTACATTTACTACTGACTAATGCACCCAACCTACACATCCCTAAACACTATGGGCAATTTAGCATGACTAATTCACCTAACCAATTTACCAGATGTTGTTGGGAATGGAGGATTTGAGTTATAAGGAGAGGCTCGATTAGCTGAAACTTTGTTCCCTGGACCGTAGGAGATTGAGAGGTCACCTTATAGAGGTTTATAAAATCATGAGGGGTATAGGTAAGGTGAATGGCATGTGTCTTCTCCCTAAGATGGGGGATTTGATTAAATGATTGATTGATTGATTAATTAATTGATTGATTGATTGATTTACTGTCATGTCTACCGAAGTACAGTGAAAAGCTTTGTTTATGAGTAGTACAGTCAGATCAGAGTAAGCAAGGATGTACAGATCAAAGAGACTTAGACAGAGGCAATCAGGTTACATTACACAGGACATTGGTAAGATCAACATTAGCAAGGTCAGCATTATCGGAGGTTAGAGGGTCCATCCATCAGTCTAATAACAGACCGGGAAGAAACTGTTCCTGAACCTGCAGGTGCGTGTGTTCAAGCTTCTGTATCTTGAGCCTGATGGAAGGGGTTGTAAGAGGTTGTTACTGGGGTGGGAGGGGTCTTTGATGATGCTGGCAGCCTTTCTGCGGCAGAGAGCCGTGTAAATGGAGCACATGGATGGAAGGTTGGCTCCGTGATGGTCAGGACTGAGCAATTGTCATAGCACCCAGACAGTATACTCTCAATGGTGCATCTGTAAAGGTTGGTGAGGATCCATAAGACATAGGAGCAAAAATTAGGCCATTCATCCCATTGAGTTTGCTCTGCCATTCAATCATGGCTGATGAGTTTCTCAACCCCACTCTCCCACTTTTCCCTCATAACCCTTGATCCCCTTGAAACTGAAGAAACTATCTATCTCCATCTTAAATATACTCAATGACTTGGCCTCCACAGCTTTATGTAGCAATTAATTCCATAGATTCCCCACTCTCTGGATGAAGACACTTCTCCCTATCTCCATTCTAAAAGGTTTTCTCTTTACTCTAAGGCTATGTCCTCAGGTTCTAGTCTCTCCTACCAATGGAAATCTTCCCAACATCCACGCCAGGCCATTCAGTATTCTGTAAGTTTCAATTAGATTCCCCCTATCCTTCTAAACTCCATTGAGTATAGACCCAAAGTCCTCAAACGTTCCTAATATGTTAAGTTTTTTATTCCTGGGACCATTCTCATGAACCTCCTCTTAACACGCTTCAACGCCAGTCCATCCTTCCTGAGATACTGGGCCCAAAACTGCACAATACTCTACATGTAGTCTGACCAGATCCTTATGGAGTCTCAGAAGTACATCCCTGCTTTTATATTCTAGTCCTCTCAAAATAAATGCCAGCACTGCATTTGCCTTCCTAACTACTGACTCAAACTGCAAGTTTACCTTGAGAGAATCCTGGACTAGAACTCCCAAGTCTCTTTACACTTGAGATTTCTGAATTTTCTGCCCATTTAGAAAATAGTTCATGCCCCATTCTTCCGACCAAAGTGCATGACCTCACACTTCCTCACGTTGTACTCCATCTGCCACTTCTTTGCCCACTCTCCTAACCTGTCCATATCTTCTGCAGCCTCTCCAATCCCTCAATGCTACCTGTCCCTCTACCTACCTTTGTATCATCTACAAACTTAGCCATTTGCTTATCTGCAAATGCCCTCAGTTCCTTCGTCTAGATCGTTAATGGATAAAGTTGTGGTCCCAAAACTGACTCTTGCAGAACACCACTTATCACAGGCTGCCATTCTGAGAAGGACCCTTTTATCCCCGCTCTCTGCTTTCTGCCAAACAGCCAAAGTTCTATCCATGCTAGCACCTTGCCTCTAACGCCATGGGCCCTTAGCTTACTCAGTAGCCTCCTGTGCAGCACTTTGTCAAAGTCTTCTTGAAGTCCAGGTAACTAACATCCATTGGCTCTCCTTGGTCTAACCTGCCTTATGGACATGTCAAATATCCTGAGCCACCTGAGGAAGAAGCAGCATTGCTGCACTTTCTTGACTTTTGTATCTACGTTGTAAGTCCAAGACAGATTGTCAGTTATCGTCACTCCAAGGATGCTCTCCCCCTTCAACTTCCGCTCCGTTGATGTAGATGGGAGCATATTCTCCTCCTTTCTTCCTGAAGTCAATGATAGTTCTTTAGTTTTGCCGATATTGAGAAAGAGGGTGTTCTCATTGAACCACATCACCATGCCCTCTATCTCCTGTATTTTGACTCGCCATTGTTAGATATCTGTCAAATTATGGTGGCCTCATCAGCTTATAGGTGGTGTTTGCCTGGGTGTACAGGGAGTACAGTAGGGGGCTGAGAACATATCTAAGGGGGCTCTAGCATTGAGTGTTATTGTGGTGGGGGTGCAGTCATCCATCCTCACTGATTGTGGTCTGTGGGTAAGAAAGCTGAGGATCCAGTTACAAAGGGCAGAGCCAATACCAATGTCAGAGAGATTTGAGATCAGTCTGGAGGGGATAATGGTGTTTCAAGACCATATTTTTTAAGTGAGAGGATAAAGATTTAAAAAGGACATTAGGGGCAATTGTTTTACACAGAGAGGGGCTCGTGTGTGGAATGAAATTCCAGGGGAAATGGTGGATGTGGGCACAGTTACAACATTTAAAAGACATTTGGATAAGTACATGAATAAGAAATGTTTGGAGGGATATGGGTCAAATGCAGACAGGTGGGATGAGTTTAGTTTGGGATTAGTTTGGGTCAGCATGGACTGGTTGGGCTAGAGGGTCTGTTTACATGCTGCATAACTCTATGCACTCCAGAATTTCTCCAAGGTTCTTTAGATGGCATTTTCCAAACCAAGATAACTTCCATCTAGAAGGACAAGGGCAGCAGATACATAGGAACACCACCCCCTACAAGTTCCCCTCCAAGCCAATCACCATCCTGACTTGGAAATGTATTGCCACTACTTCGATTGCACTGGGTCACAATCCCAGAATTCCTTCCCTAAGGGCATTGTGGGTCTATCCACAGTCGTTCAGGAACTGGCAGGAGGTGGTCCCCCCACACACCTGCTGCCCTTGTCATTTCTAGGTGATATAGGGGGTGAATGTGGGAGATTTCAGACATCCTGACATTTTAAAAAGACTTAGCTGGAGAAGAAAATCACAAGTCTGTGGGAAACATTGTTCAAAACATTTTAACACCAACAAAGTGAACAAATTTCACAGGAATCTCACTTTGATTAATTGATGCCTTTTTAAAAGTCAGAAATTGAGTTTGGTGGAGTAAGGGGTGGCTTTTGCTGAATTTTGAATAAATTCCTTTATTCTACAAGTTACTGATTCTCTCGTTGTTTACTAAGCCAATAATCTGAGTCAGTGGTTTGTAGGTCAGGGACCTGGTGACCTTCACGAGGCTGATCTATAAAATATCCCCATCTTGTAAATCCTTTCATCTCGACATCAGCTTTGAGAGCAGGCAACATGCGTTTCATATTGAGCCTCATCATCTGCCTGGCTGCCTTCTACAAAGGAGAATCAGTGGTAAGTGTTTATAATGGTAACCAAAACTAGCACTGCAGTATCCTTATGAACTCGCTTTCACCTCACTTCAGATTGTAGGAGGCAAACAATTGTTGTACAATATGTACAGGTTGGAATAAGCAGAAAATAAAACTGTGCTGGTATGGGTCAGCTCCAGAGGGTAACAGCTAAATGCAGTCACTCTCAGACGAAATAGGAAGGGTTTGGAGGGATATGGGCCAAGTGCTGGCAAGTGATACGAGGTTAGGTTAGGACATCTGGTGGGCATGGACGAGTTGGACTGCAGGGTAGCTTCCATGCTGTACATCTCTTATGACTCAAAGTGCCACAGCATTTCGAACTCTTATTCCCGAGCCACAAAGATTGTGGATTCATGTCTCACTCCAAAGAGTTGAACATTCTCACTTTCAGTACAACTCTGAGTGGACTTGACATTATTGAAAGAGCAGGAATGGGACCACTATCTGGTGATTTTATTCCCCCCCACCGCCTAACTGCGGTAGTGCTTATTTTTTCCCCAGCACCCATGTTGCGTATGTGCAGGTGTGAGACACAGTGAAAGACACAGAGTCTTTATTCAAATTTCTACCAACAGGAAGAAAGGAAACACCCGAGTGGCCAGTATCAAGCAGTGCCCTTATCTGGTGATTTTATTGTGTTGTGGGAGCTTACTCTACGTAAATGAGTTGCTCCATTTGAAGCACTTTGTTGGTGCTTCAAGCACTTTGCAACATCTGAAGGTCGTGAAAGATGCTAAAGAAATGCAATTGTTTCCTTGCTGCTTTTGATAATGACTCTCAAAATTCATCTCCCAAACACTAACACTCAGAAACTTAGAATCAGAGAATCAGACAGCAAGGAAACAGACTCTTTGGTCCAATTAGTTCATGCCGACCAAGTTTCCTAGACTAAACTAATACCAACTGCCTGTTATTGGCCTGTATCCCTCTAAACCCTTTCTATTCATTTAAATCCAAATATCATTTAAATTTTATAAGTGAAACTCCCACTTCATTCCACATATGAGCCACCCTGTGTGTGAAAAAGTTGCCTCTCGGGTCCTTTTCAAATCTTTCTTCTCTCACTTTAAAAATATGTCTCCCTCTGTTTTGAACTCCTCTGTCCGAGAGAAAGGACCTTGGCTATTCACCTTATCTGTACCCCTCAGTTTTATAAACTTCTATAAAGGTCACCCCCTCACCCTCCTACACTCCAATGAAAAAAGTTCCAGCCTGTCCTTTGAACTCAAACTCTCCAGTCCTACCAATATCCTAGTAACCCTCTTCAATGTAATAATATCTTTCCTATAGCAGGGTGATCAGAACTGTAATCAGTACTCCAAAAGTGGTCTCAATGTCCTGTACAACCTCAATATGATATCCCAGCTCCTATACTCAAGGATCTGAGCAATGAAGGTAAGCATGCTAAACACCTTCTAAACCACCCTGTCTACCTGTGATCTGTTTGAGGGAATCAAAGTTAGACAATAATTTCTTATACAACCAAAGGGTATGCCAAAGCACCGTGCAACCCACTTTTGAAATGTAGTTATGCATTAATACAAGGAATACAGCAGTCACCTTCTATATGGCTCACGCCCAGCTCACTTGTTCTTCTTATTGATCCACAAAGAGCAGTAATCTCATTGGTGCATCCTAGAGACGCAATAGCTACAGCACAGAGGGAGGCCATTCAGCCATTGTGTCCATGCTGGCTCTCTGAAAGAACAACCCAGCTAATGGCCACTCTTGCTCCTTCTTAGCAGCATTGATAATGTCATTGGGCTAGCAATCTAGAGACATGGGGATCAAACTGCTGGCAAGATTTAAATTCAGGTTATCAAATCTGGAATGAAAAGTTAGTCTGAATAACAGTGACAAAGACAAGCCTCATGTGGTTCCCTTTTGCCCTTTGGGAAGGATATCTGCTGTGCTTACCCAGTCTGACCTACATGTGACTCCAGATTTTGATTAGCTGTCAGAGCCATAGAGTCATAGAGATGTACAGCATGGAATCAGACCCTTCAGTCCAACTCATCCAGAGTCATACGGATGTACAGCACAGAAACAGACCCTTTGGTCCAACTCGTCTATGCCAACGAGATATCCTACATTAATCTAGTCCCATTTGCCATATCCCTCTAAACCCTTTCTCTTCATATCCCCACGTAGCTGCCTTTTAAATGCTGTAGCCTCCACCACTTCCACTGGCAACTCATTCCATGCACACACCACCCTTTGCATGAAACTGTTGCCCTTTAGGTCCATCTTAAATCTTTCCCCTCTCACCTTAAACCTATGCCCCCTAACTTTGGGCACCCCACACCAGGGAAAAGACCTTGACTATTCACCCTATCGATGACCCTCATGATTTTATAAATCTCTATAAGGTCACCCCTCCTAACTACCCTTTGAATCGTTGTGACAATCCTCTCATTTCATTGAGACAGCTCACCACCACCTTCTCAATGACAGTTGTGGACAAGCACTAACTGTTGGTCTAGCTAGTGATAAATCAGTAAAATCATTGCCACATGAGATTGTGCAGGTAGATGCAGTTAAATTACCGATGGCTATGATCTAACTGCACAGTGCAACAAGCTGAAAGGCCTCCTCTCAGTCCCAAAGTTGTTACTCAGTACAGAATGTGAATATTTCTGCAGAAAGTTACAAATGCAAGAATAGCACATCACAAAGGGAACAACAATGTAAAATGAAATTTGTCAAAATTCTGGCATCTTGTCCTAATGAGAATAAAATTAAAATATTAAATTAAAATATTCGACGGTGTGTATTTTATTCAGCAATGTCCAAATTTCTACATTTCCCAGATTTGGTTTTTGGGGCTAGAGGGGTCAAAGGGTATGGGGGAGAAAGCAGGAACAGGGGACTGAGTTGGATGATCAACCATGATAATGTTGAATAGAGGAGCAGGGCCAAATGGTCTACGCTTGTTTTCATTTTACTGTTTTCTAAAAAGCAGTCATCTTCCGGGTAAAGACAATTTAAAGCGAAATATCCCCAACATCTTACCATGCATATGGCACCATCCCCTGCAGCATTGTTTTAAAATGTTTCAGGGCAGGGTAAAATCAAGTTTTTTTGTTAATCATTGCACTAGGGTGGCATAGTGGTCAGCACTGCTGCCTCATAGCACCAGGGTTCCAGGTTCGATTCTAGTCTCGGGCGACTGACTGTGTGGAGTTTGCACATTCTCCCAGTGTCTGTGTGGGTTTCCTCCGACAGTCCGAAGATGTGCAGGTCAGGTGGATTGTCCATGCTAAATTGCCCACAGTGTTAGGTGCATTAGTCAGAGGGAAACTGCTCTGGGTGGGTTACTCTTCGGAGGGTCAGTGTGGACTGGTTGGGCTGAAGGGCCTGTATCCACACCGTAGGGAATCTAATATTTAAAAAAAACCTGAAATGATAGCTTATGGATGTGTTAAATGAATGGGTTTGATTTTTCATCTTGCCTCTTTGCCTCAACTATGATCTTTCTTTCTGTCCACCTCAGGACCACAGTGGTAGTGACGCCAACTGCCCCATCAACATCAAAGTGCTTAACGCGGTCAATGGAACCCCAGCAGCAAACCTTCATATGCAAATTTACCGACGAAATGCAGACCTCAGTTGGCACCAATTTAACACCGGGTGGGTACACGAATATGGATGAAGGGTTTCCAAACTCCTCCTCATCTGGACACACCCACAACGTGGGAGGAGAATTCCAGGACTTGGACCCAGCAGGACAGAAGGAAGGGCAATATAATTCCACCAGCATCTGTACCACACAAATGCGAGGCAATAACTATTACCAATGAGATAATCTAACCACTGTCTCTTGACATTCAATGGTGTTACTGTCACTGTATCCCCCACTATCAGGTTATAGCTCAACAGGTTTATTTGGAAGCACTAGCTTTTGGAGCGCTGCTCCTTCAGCTGGTGGTTGTGGAAGGAGCTGCACTCCAAAAGTTGGTGCTTCCAAATAAGCCTATTGGACTATAACCTGGTGTTGTGTGATTTCTAACTTTGTATACTTCAGTCCAACACCGGCATCTCCAAATCATGTCCCCCTCTATCAACATCCTAGGGCTACCATTGACCAGAAACTAAATTGGACTTGCCAAATAAACACAGCAGCTACAACGGCAGGTTCGAGGCTAGGAATACTGTGGCGATTAACTCATCTCCTGACTCCCCAAAGCCTGTCCACCATCTACAAGGCACAAGACAGGAGTGTAATGGAATACTCCTTACTTGCCTGGATGGGTGAAGCTTGACAGTATCGAGGACAAAGCAGCCCGCTTGATTGGCACCACAGCCACAAACATCCACTCCTTCCACCATCAATGCTCAGTATCAGAAATGTGTATTAACGACAAGATTGACTGCAAACATTCACCAAAGATACTCAGACAGCACCACCTAACCCCACAAACACTTTCATCTAGAAGGACAAGGGCAACAGATACACAGGAACACGACCATTTCCAAGTTCCCCTCCAAGCCACTGCCCATCCTGACTTGGAAATATATCTCCGTTCCTTCAGGGTCAGTGGGCAAAATCCTGGAATTCCCTACCTAAGGACATTGTGGGTCTACCTACAGAACATGGACTGCAGCAGTTCAAGAAGATAGCTCACCCCCACCTTCTCAAGGGGCAACTAGGGACAGGTAATAAATGTTGACCCAGCCAGCAACACCCACATCCCACAAATGAAAAATAAATTCGGGATGGTGTGAGACCAGGATGGGAATGAGCAAGTGGTGGGTGTTTTCATTCATCTGCTGCTCCTGTCCTTCTAGATGGATGAGGCCACAGATTTGGAATTGCTGTCTTTTTCTGCAGTGTATCTTGTAGATGGTACACACTGCAGGAGGATATTGGATGTGGCAGATATGGTACCACTGGATATCAATCATCCAGGCTACTTCTCAACCTTTCTCGAATGTGTATTTTTAATTATACCAAGTAGCCAAACTTGGTCTCCTGTGGCACAGAGGTAATGTGATGCATCAGTCCAAGCGCCACCTGCTCCAGAGGGATGTAATAAAATTTCTGAACTGACTGATTAGAAAGCTATGAGAAGCCATCAAGCTGGAGAGCTGCAAGTGTAGCGTATACACTGTCAGGTCTAACGAAGCAGAAGTTGACTTCACTAACAATTTGTAGCCCTCACAATGAGGAGCAGGACAGTGACCCTCCGGATTTATCACAAAATGAAGGTGCTAGCCAGCTCTTACAAAGGTGGCATCATCATATCTCCAGCTGAGGTAACATAAGCTCACAGTGTAAGCTTAAGGGAGGTAATGGCATAAATGTTGAGAGCAGCCCTGACTTTGAAAACTACTGACATTGGGAGTAGTGTTCCCAAGTATCTACTGCCTTTGTCCTTCTAGGTGGAAGTGGCCGTGGGTTTGGATAGTGCTGTTTAAGGATCTTTGGTGAATTTCTGCAGCGCATCTTATCAATAACACACACTGCTGCTATTGAGTGTCAGTGGTAGAGGGAGTGGCTGTTTGTCCCATCCATGGACATTGAACACAAAAGCAAGGCTGACGCACCCCATGCAGTACTGAAAGAGCACTACACTGTCAGAGGTGCTGTCTTTTGGAACGCAATGTTAAACCAAATATATCCCCACTGGCCTCCCTTCTCAGATGAATGTAAAATTCCAAGAGCACTGTCCACCACTGGGAATACTGATCCCATTTCACTGATCCATGAAAGGCACTGACTCAACAACTAAAACTATCAGCAATTGGCAGAAAGTCAGGCCAAGTAATTTATTGAGATACCTTTTGCCAATTTACACGTTGTGTGTAACTGTTTTACACAATTCTGAAATCAGATTGAACTGAACTGACATAGGAACAAAGAAGTGGTCATTCTGCCCCTCCCGTCTGTCCCCCTGTTCATTAAATTGTGCTCATAGTTGATCCATATCTATTGAAAAACTTATTTAAACATCAAGGCAAACCTTTGATTTACCCTCAGCATTGAGCTGGCTTATACATAATTTACACTTCACTTGTTAATATAATTGTTAAATTGCTAAAATTACAGTCCAATTGTGTTTTTTTTTTAAAATAGAGTTACAGGAATTAATGGAGAAGTCCATAATCTGATCACTGAGGCAGATTTTATTCCAGGAATGTACAAGATTCACTTCAACACCGCTGATTATTGGAGGAACTTGGGATACACCCCTTTTCATGAATGCGTTAATGTGAGTCCCACTTACATTGATTGTTAAAATAATGAACAAGAGTTATTTTAAGTATTACATCGCACTGAATAATGCACTGGAAATCAAACTCCCATCTGTCCATAGTCAACATGGAACTATAGAATCCCTACGATGTGGGCCAAATGAATGAATGTTTAAAAGTCATTTGGATAAATACATGAATAGGAAAGGTTTGGAGGGATTATAGGCCAGGAACAGGCAGGTAGAATTAGTTTAGTTTGGGATTATGTTTGTCATGGACTGGTTGGACCAAAGGATCTGTTGCCTTGCTGTAAGACTATCACCCTTCAAAGAGCATTCCACCCAGACCCATTAACACCAACCCCCAACCCTATCCCTATAACCCTGCATTTCCCATGGCTAACCCATCGAACCTGCACATCCCTGGACTCTATGGGGCAATTTCCAACCCACCCTAACCTGCACATCTTTTGGACTGTGGGAGGAAAACGGAGCACCTGGAGGAAAACCACGCAGACACAGGGAGAATGTGCAAACTCTGGACAGACAGTCTATTTATGACAAATATATAGATTCTAACTAACTCCAGATAAACAATTACAGACCATTGACATGTGACTCTGTTAAATGCAAACTCTCTTAAAAATTGCCTCCTATACAGACGGGGGACATAGGTTTAAGGTAAAAGGGGTACGTTTAAAGGAAATGTGAGGGGAAAGATTTTTTTGTTAAAAAAACCACAGAGGGCTTGCAATTTGAGAAGATTTGTAGCTCAAGTGTAGTCCAGAGTGTGGTAAGTGCCTGGAATGGGTTGCAAGAGGTGGTAGTGGAGGCAGATACAATGCTAAAATTTAAGACGTGGATTGTGACAGATACATAAATAAATAGGGAATAGAAGGATACACGCCGTGTAGAGGAAAGAGGTTTTTGGTTTAGTAAGGTGGCGTCTTGGTAGGCCGAGGGGGTTGTCTCTATGCTTTGTTCTTGAAATACCCCCCAATGCCTTGGCCTCCACAGCCCTCTGCAGCAATGAGTTCCACAGATTCACCTCCCTCTGGATGAAGGAATCGTGCCTCATCTCAGTTCTAAAGGTTGTGCCTTCACTCTGGGGCTGTGCCCTCAGATCCTAATCTCTCCTACTAGTAATACATCATCACTATGTCTACTCTATCCAAGCCTCTCAGTATTCTGTAAGTTTCACCAACATCTCCCCTCATTCTTCTAAACTTCATTGATTACAGATCCAAAGTCTTCAAACTCTCCTCATATGCCAAGCCCTTCATCCCTGGGATCATTCTTGCAAATTTCCTCTGGACCCCCTCCAAGGCCAGCACATCCTTCCATAGATACAGGGCCCATAACTGCTCACAATATGCCAAATGCAGTCTGACCAGAGCCTTGTAAGCCTCAGCAGTACATCTCTGCTTTTGTATTCTAACCCTCTTGAAATGAATGCTAACATTGCATTTGCCTTCCTAACTACCAAATGAACCTTGAATTAGGACTCCCTTTGTGCCTCAGATTTCCGAAGTCTTTGCAAATTTAGAAAATAATCTACACTTCTATACTTCCTATCAAAGTGCATAATCCCACATTCCTCGACTTATCCCATCTGCCACTCTCATAGCCTGTCCAAGACCTTCTGCTGCCTCCTCCATCCTCAACCTTGTGTGTCCCTGCACCCACCTTTGTGTCTGTCATCTTTCTGCCACAAAGAACAGTCCCAAGCCGTTCAGGCACATGTTTGCCAATCAGCACGCATGATCTGTAGTTTCAGCTTCACCTGAACTTCCTCCCAGAGTTCAGCACCCATCTAGCAAAGTCTGCCATTCCAACCTCTTTCCCCTGCTGCTTAGCTTCACCAAAAACTATGTCTAAACTATCCATTACTACGACTCACCGAGGTAGCACGTTGTCGCCACGTAGAATTTCGTCTGCATTCCCAATGAGTTTCTTACTGATGATCTTACATTAATGGCCTCTAGTTACTCTCTTTCACACAAGAGGAGTTATCCTCTGCGTTTACCATTTTAAATTAATACCATTTTAAATATGATGTCACCCCCACAGACTTCTCTTTTTAAGACTGGGGTATCCTTTCCTGATCTCATCATTCAAGGGTCAAATGCATAACTGATTTGAGAATTTGTGGAACAGTCATGCATTTTGTTGAAGTTATGTGCAATTAAGGATTGACCGTTGGTTTTGATCAAGTTGGGGAACATAGCGGCCATTACCATTCTGGGGTAAGTGCTGATTTATCACCTCCCCCCCCTTCACCTTGTTCTAGTGTGGACAAGTAAGAATGAAGGCAAGAACTTCAGACTGATTAGCATTCTTGCAATCTCAAGCAAAACATCACTTTTGTGCAATCTATTCTGTCAAACTGCTAGTCTGAATTCTTAATTCCACCTATCCGCCATGGGAAAATGATATTAAGAGCAACCAGTGTTCAGGCAGTGACAAACAGCATTGAGGTCCATTAGGGAAACAGTCAATGGTCAAAGCAGATTACTGATCAGCTATAACTCAAAACGGGGTAAAAACAATGACTGCAGATGCTGGAAACCAGATTCTGGATTAGTGGTGCTGGAAGAGCACAGCAGTTCAGGCAGCATCCGAGGAGCAGTAAAACTGACGTTTCGGGCAAAAGCCCTTCATCAGGAATCACAAGAGACACGAAGTTAACTGAAATGAGCAGTTTTGCAAAATCATACAGGAGGGCATTCACCCAATCGTGGAAGATCGAACTGATTATCCATGCTCTCCCAGCTCTTTCCCCACAGCCTTGCATGTCCTACCCACCTTTTTAAAAATATATCCACCTTCCTTAGGCCCAATCGTAGCTTTCCTTTCAGGCAGCACACACCTTCAATTCTTACCACATTTAAAAATAATTCTTACACTCTCTCCACTGACGTTTGCTAAATTTCTTTAATCCATGAATAGGAAGGGTTTGGAGGGATATGGGCTGGGTGCAGGCAGGTGGGACTAGATTGGATTGGGATATCTGGTCAGCATGGACTGGTTGGACCGAAGGGTCTGTTTCCATGCTGTAGATCTCTATGACTCTATGTGCCCTCTAGTTATTCACCCTCTTCCAGGCAGAAGGTGTATTCTTCCACCCATCCCACTAATCGATCAAAAACACCTTTACTAACTCTCCCTGCTCTAAGAAGAGCAATGCTCGCCTTCTATAACCCTCTTAGAACTGACATCCCTGGTCAGCTCCCCTTTACTGCCTCCAAGATATTGTGATGCATTCTGAAGTATTGAGCCCAGTGATTCTTTGACTGAGGCTTAAGCTGTGTTTTATAAAGGTTTGCTATTTCTATCAGGCTTCATATTCCTTCTAAAGCCAAAGATCCTGCCTGTTTCTTTTTTAAGAAGAGCTTTATGAACTCGCCCTTTCTTAAACTGACTGTAACATTAAACTGCATTCCTCTATACGGATGGAAAGATTATAGCCACGGATTCAAGAATCTTTACCTTTACTGACCTCAGTAACCTTGGACATATCCCATTCTTACCAGGGTGACATTTTATCAAGAGAACAGCCAACTGTTTCAATTACTTCATGACATCTATCTCACCAAATTTCTCAATCCCTGCTGGCTTCTCTTTACTGTAACACTGCCAGCATTCTATTATCATCTGAAGACAAGACCTAGAAGCAGAAATAGGCCATTCAGCCCAGTTAATTTGTTGTCATTCAATGAGATCATGGCTGATCTGATAAACCTCAACACCACTTTCCTGCCTTTTCCCCATTACCCTTGATTCCCCTTCCTGATTAAAAATCAGTCTGTCTCAGCCTTAAAAATACTTAATGACCCAGCCTCGACAGCCCTCTGCGGGAAAGAATTCCATTGGTTCTTCCTAATCTCTGCCTTGAAATGTGACTGCCCTCTGGTCCTAGACTTTCCCACAAGGGGAAACAACCTTTCCGCATTTGCCCTATCAAATCTTCTAAGATTCTTATTGATTCAATAATGTCTCCCCTCATTCTTCTAAACTCCAAAGCGCATAGGCCCAACCTCTCCTAACTAAAAGGTCCCATCAAACCCAGAATCAGGCTAGTGTACCCTGCTAATTGCTCATTTCATGCATAAACCATAACTTAAACAGGCATGTTGATTCTGATTGGTCAATGCTTTGAGGAATGACCCAGCAAATGGCTTTCATCTATTGCGTTGAGTTGAAACAGGCACAATGTGTACAAGTGTTCTTTCTGTCCTCAAAGAGTAGAGCACTGTGTACTCATACCTGGATTCTTCTACACACAAGCACCCCACTGTCAATCTGACTGGCAATCCTAAATTGACTGTCAGCATAGTTTGTAGCACAAAGAGGAATATTTATTAAATGCTGACCAATTGCATCTGATGTTGAACATTGTGTTTCAACTTTTGCAGTCAAACGAAACATTGTGTTTACAGAGTTTTTGCAATATATTGCCTACGTTCCCAGCATCACACCAACTCTGAAATGCACATGTGGCACATTGCACATTTGTGTTAGCGGCAGAACTGCTTTTCAGCTTGACACCAGCATCTGGTTAGTGAGGAACACTGCTCGCGATGCTACTGCACAGCAATATAGTGAAACACCAATTGTTCAACTTTCAGGAACACCTCATCGAGCCCGGGTAATCTCGACTGGGTAATGTTCAGGACTCAACATTGTAGCCTTTTCCCCATTCATGAGTTTGCGCAATAAATTGAGAAATATTCTGGTTAGTGAAGCCATTGGCTCGCAAGATGGCTTTGTATTGCTCTATTTCAGCATCAAGCTGGCATGGTGAACAAATGGCTTAGGACCTATTAAAAAAAGAGCCCTCTTGCCAACTAAGCAACATTCTTTTCATTGAATGTAAAATGTTCACACGTTGGTATTCCTTGTGAATTATGATCATAGAATCCCTAAAGTGTGGAAGCATGCCATTTGGTCCATTGAGTTCACACCGACCTTCCAAAGAGGATCCCACCGAAACCCAACCCCTGCCCTATTCCCATATCCTGGCATTTCCTATGGCCAAATCACCTACCATCTTTGGACTGTGGGAGGAAACCTAAGCAGATACAGGGAGAAACTGCAAACTCCATACAGTCACAGTCAGTCAGTCAAGGCTGGATGAAAGTGAGGACTGCAGATGCTGGAGATCAGAGCTGAAAAATGTGTTGCTGGAAAAGCGCAGCAGGTCAGGCAGCATCCCAGGAGCAGGAGAATTGCCATTTCAGACATAAGCCCTTCTTCAGGGATGAGGAAGGTGTGCCAAACAGGCTAAGATAAAAGGTAGGGAGGAGGGACAAGGGGGAGGGGCGTTGGGAATGCAATAGGTGGAAGGAGGTTAAGGTGAGGGTGATAGGC
>NC_057713.1:6465431-6511479 GCF_004010195.1 Chiloscyllium plagiosum
ACGGGGCGGTTGGGTTGGTTGGTGCGGGTGTCCGAGAGGTGTTCTCTGAAACGTTCCGCAAGTAGGCGGCCTGTCTCCCCAATGTAGAGGAGGCCACATTGGGTGCAGCGGATGCAGTAAATGATGTGTGTGGAGGTGAGGGTGAATGTGTGACGGATATGGAAGAGGAGTTAAGGCTTCAGGGCTCTACTTAATGGAGTTCAGAAGAATAAGAGGTAATCTCCTTGCTACATATAGGATTCTTAAGTGAGCTGGACAAGGTAAATGCTGAGAAGATGATTCTACTCGTAGGAAAGTCTAGGTCCAGAGAGCATAGTCTCAGAATAAACAGACGCCAAGTTAAGACTAAGGAAAAATTTCATCTTTTATGGGTTGAGTGTCCTTAGAACTCATTGCCACAGGGAGCTGTGGGGAGCGAGACCTTGTGTATATTCAAGGTTGAGTTAGATAGTTTCTTGATCAGTTGAGGAATCAAGGGTTACAGGGAAATGATTGGAAAATGGTTGCCAGATCAGCCGTGATCCTATTGATTGGTGCAGGAAAGAGTGGAGCCAAACGGCCTACTCCTGTCCCAATTTCTTATGGCTCTGAGAGTATTTTTTCCTTCTCTCGTTTCAGGTGATTTTCCGTGTAGATGAATCCACTCATCAACACTACACTCTTGCACTTCTGCTGAGTCCTTACTCCTATTCCACCACGGGAATGATCAGAAACCCACATTAGACCAACAGAACCATTTCCACACACCCCGACTTCAGATCAAAATGGCAAGTCGCAAGGAAGGAAACTACAAACTATTTAACAAGTGGTCAAAGTTTTGTTGGTGAATCATTGCCAAATATTTAAACTATGATTGTCGTAGCTCTTAATTATTTTTGATTGAGAAACTGCACAATAAAAGTACATCTTCCGAGCTAAAATGTTATCTATTGTTAATAAAATTACACATTTATTGTGCTTTAACTGCCTCACTTACATCAGCAACTTTATAAATTAAAGAGTATGTGCTCTTAGGACCATAGAAGCAGAAGTAGGCCATTCAATGAGATTACAACTGATCTAATAATCCTCAACTCCACTTTCCTGTCTTTGCCCTATAACCCTCGGTTCCCTTCCTGATTAAAAATCTTGTCTATCTCAAATCTAAAGAACCTCTATCTAAAGAATTCTACAGATTCACTCCCCTCAGAGAAGAAACTCTTCCTCCTCTCAGTCTGAAACGGGAAATCCCTTATTCCCGCCTCAGGCAACTGTCTGTGTGGAGTTTGCACATTCTCCCAGTGTCTGCACGGGTTTCCTCCGGGTGCTCCGGTTTCCTCCCACAGTCCAAGAATGTGCAGGTTAGGTGAATTGACCATGCTAAATTGCCTGTAGTGCTAGGTGCAGGGGTAAATGTAGGGGAATGGGTCTGGTTGGGTGCACTTCAGCGGGTCAGTGTGGACTTGTTGGGCCGAAGGGCCTGTTTCCACACTGTAAGTAATGTAATCTAATCAGTAATATAATGTAATGAATACAGCTGTGTTTGCACCACTAGAAATAATTGGCCATGGACGCAGGACATTTAATATTTTTAAAGGGCAAAGTGGAACATTGTTTACACATGAACATAGACATTAGAAGATGATCATTTGGCCTCTTGAGCCTGTTCCACCATTCAATAAGATCAGGGCTGATATTGGCTAACAGGAAAGTCAATGATTGCCAGGTGTAGGTGGGCACATACAGTTGAGGCCATAACCAAATCAGCTATAACATTATTGAATGGTGGAGCGGGCTTGAGGGACTTACTGCTGGTTTTACGTATATTTGTATTTTTCTTCTTTACTTCATGGGATATGTCTGTCAGTAGCAGACCAAAACGTGTTGTACACCCTTAATTTCCATTGTACTGAAGACTGTTGAATTAGGACATATCAGAGAGCAGTTAAGAATCGAGCACTTTTGTTGTGGATCTCAAGTCACATGTAGGCCAGACCAGGTAAGCATGGCAGACTTCCTCTCCTAAAGGACATCAAATGCATAACAGCACACAAATAGCATTTTTCAACCCAGAATAACAACTTGTACAACAGTTCTAACAAAATAAATAATGCCCAAAGTTGCTTCACTGAAGTAAAGCATGACTGTGAACCATGTAAGGATGTGTTATGGTGAATACTCAAAATATTTTAAGGAACATTTTTAAAAAGGAGAAGCATTCAAGTGAATTTCAGGGCTTAGAGGATGCACAGTCACCGAAGGTGAAGCAAATCATCAAGGATGCTCAAGAGGTCAGAATTAGATGAATGCAAATTTAGAGAGCACTATAAATTAATCCCATTGGTGCAAGTAGGAATATGAACAGCAGAGCTTTGCATGCCTTCACATTTAAGATGCACAGAGTGCAAGAGTGATGGATTGCAAAGGTAAAAGACAAGAGGACAACATATGACTGAGGAACACAGTCAGCCACTTAGTACTAAACAAGCCTATTCTGCCATTCAGTAGGATCATTACTGATCTGATTGTAAACTCAAATCCACATTTCCACCTACTTCTGAGAAACTTCTACTGCGTTCCCACCACCACCCTCCCCCCCATCTTGTTTAACAATAATCTCTCCACCTTTGCTTTACATGTTTCAGGGCTCTTCATCCACCACCTTTACAAGAATTCAAAAGACTAACTGTCAGGGAGAAAAACATTTCACCTCATGTTTTAAATGGGTGACCCCTTTAAATAGTAACCCCAGCTTCTAGATTCTTCTTCAAGAGGAAATTTCTTCTCCACAATCATCCTGTCAAGATCCCCCAGGATTTTATACATTTCAATTGTCATCTCTCAGTCTTCCAAACTCCAACAGATACAAGATTATCCAGTCCAACCTTTCCTCATGTGAAAATACACCCATTGCAGGTATTAGTCTGGTAAACCAAGACATTTATATCCTTCCTTAACAAGGTGACCAGTAAGAATATTTCAAATGGTCTCACCTGTAATCAGTATAATTGAAGCATAACTTTCTCAATTAAATTCAATTCCCCTCTCAATAAAAATGATAACACTATTAGCTTTTCTTATTTCTTGTGTACATACATAGTTTTATAGATAAATGCTTCAGCAGCTGATTAGCTGAGATATAGAAATAAATAGGAGTAGTAGGCCATTTGGCCCTTCAATATGATCATGGCTGATCATCCAACTTAATACCTTGTTTCTACCTTCTCCCCATACCCTTTGATCCCTTCAGCCCTAAGAACTATACCTAATTCCTTCTTGAAAACATTCAATGTTTTGGCCTCAACTGTTTTCTGTGGCAGAGAATTCCACAGGGTCCCCACTCTGGATTAAGACATTTCTCCTCATCTCAGTCTTAAATGGCCTACCCAGTATCCTTGGACTTAGAGATGGCAGGGAGTCCGAAATAGAGGTATAGATATGCAGTCTTATTGATGGTGCCTATATGTGTTCATAAATTCACATTGGGGTCATATAGGACAGCATTCATTAAAAATTTGATCTAGTTTAGCTTCAGACAGTTGCTAAGAAATAGAGCCAGTAGCTAGGGAACAGTCAGCATAGAAATCAGTAGCTTTGTTGTTCCCTCTAGTTAACTAGGAGGAACATCTACTCAATTAATATCAGATTATGCAAGCACTTTGCTAAGAGGAAGACAGAGAGGGAGGAGTTGAGAGAGAGGTCATGGTGATATGGACCTAGTGGTCAACAACGTAGATGAAACAGAGTGTGTTCAGATCACATTACTGATCGATAGCAGACAACAACAGGACAGGCCCAGGATAAGTCTTGAAGTCAGGAGGTAACAGTGGAAGAGAAGCCATTGAGGGTGACATTCTAACTATAATTGGGTGAGAACCAGGCATCCATACACAGTAATAAATTATCTTTTGCCAGTTCATCGTCACGCTCTTTTATCCAAAATGGATCACCTCGCACTTCTCTGCAATGATCATCTGTATGTCCACTTCACCAACTTGCCTATGCTCTTCTGAAAATCTACGTTGCCCGCTACACTCTAAGATCTACATCATTTATATTAATCACAAAACTTAATGGTGCCCATAGGGACTTTAAGCTCTACTTCAAGCTTTTCACCAGCTTGAAAAATATCCATTACCCTGTTTCCTACTACTCAGCCAATTTTACATCCACATTGCTAGTGTCTCTTCAATTCCATGAGTTAGAACTTCTCAAAAGGCTATTGCATGGCACTGTACCAAATGCCTTTGGAAGTTCATCACCAGCATTATCCTCACCAGCTCTCTTTCCATTACCTCTTCAAAAGAACTTCAGTAAGTTACTTAAACATGATTTTCTCTCAAGAAATTCATGCTTGTATTTGTCCAAGTGAGTATTAATTCTATCCTGAATTATTGTTTCTAGAAGTTACCTCACTGTCAAAGTTAAGCTGATTGGTCTGGAATTACTTGATTTTGATTTGACTTATTGTAGTCTCACACACCCAAGTACAGCGAAAAGCTTTGTTTTGCAAACAATACAGGCAGATTATAGCAAACAAGGACACATGGGGTGTTTAGACAGAGCAAGGCATTATGGCTGCACAGGTGGTGAACAAAGCAAGATCAACATTAGTAAGATCAACATTATTTGAAGTTAGAGAGGTCCAATCAGCAGTCTAATACTATTTTTGACCCCACACAATCTTTTCTAGAGCAAGATAATAACCAGATGGACCTTTAAGGCAATGAAATAAAACAAATAATGCTGGAGAGTACCTGAAAATCTGAAACAAAAACAGAAATTGCCGAAGAACTCACCAGGTCTGGCAGTATCTGTTGAGAGAAAGCAGAAGTGAACATTTCAAGTCTAGTGACCTTTCTTAGGAGTCTTTTAAAGACCCTTGTTTCTCTTTCCACATTGGATGCTGCCAGCCCTTTACAGCAAACTGGTTAGTCTGTCAGTTATTCATTTTACGTTTTTTTTTTAAAAAAGCACTCCCTAATTAGCTGAATTCAAACGCTCCCAATGCTGTTAGATTTTGAACTTCTACATCTGAATCACAACTCCAAGGCTCTGCATTACTGATAGGTAAAGTTTCCATGTTCCCATCAGACTCAATTAGAGAGCAGAATGACTGGTGGGGAGTTTAAAGCAACGGTAATCATAACTTACCTACGCTCCTTTGAAATTCAAAAGAGCTTGACAAAGGAGCACCTCCATGGTAATCTCGGGCAGTGTGGGAATTGAACTCAATGTTGGCTTCACTGTATATTGTAACCACCGCTCCAGCCAACTGAGCTAACCAATCCCTGCTACTAGTCCAGTAATGTAGCAACTTTTAACCCTAGAAATTACATAGAAAATTCAACACAAGGCCTTTCAGTGCTGGTATTGTTTATTTTCATAAAAGAATGATACAAAACATACAAATATTATCAACACACCCACAAGACAACAGAGATTCTTAGAAATAATTCATCACAGGTAACTGTGATTTTTACAATTTTGCATGCCTTTTAATTCTTCCTGCAGCATGCTACAATAAATTATTTTGCCTTTGAACTGGCTTTATACTGTATTTTGAATGGTGTAAAGAACCTGTAATTGTACTGTCATATGATTGGCAACTCAGCAAATGGTCATTGGAATTTGAGCTAAACCCTTAATTATTGCTGCCACTACTACCTGCTTTCACTAACTGCAAATGCAGTTTCTTCCCTTTCAATTTAGAATCCAATACATAGACATTTTTTATATAAAACATGTATAGACAAACATTAAAGTGCACAATCTGTTCAGTTAATACTGAGAAATAAAATCATCCAAGATACTCAAAAAAAAAATGCAGACCGCATACACATACACCACCTTAATGGGGTTAAGAGATTATTATCTTCAGGATTAGTGGTGCTGGAAGAGCACAGCAGTTCAGGCAGCATCCGAGACTCGGATGCTGCCTGAACTGCTGTGCTCTTCCAGCACCACTAATCCAGAATCTGGTTTTCAGCATCTGCAGTCATTGTTTTTACCTTAAGAGATTATTAGAAAATCTTAACAACTCACATTAAGATTAAAGAAAACTACAAACTAAGGGATGAAACTTAAGCTCCTTTACCTCAAACCTTTAAACAAAACAAAGTTTTAGAATGCAGTCTTCTTTAAAATAAGTTTCCCTACCAGAGAATCGTAATAATGTTTAGCTAGGTGATAGATGTCACTTAGAACAAGGGAGTATGTCAAATAGTTTTTTTTAAAAGAAAGGGCTGGAACTGGATTTGACATAACTATTGTTTAATAATTACTTGATGATTGGTATCTTAACTTCTACAAAATCAGACTGTGGATTACAGAGGGCAAGAAGTCCCCGAATATTTAATCTTCAGTCTCGACTTAACAATCTTTAAATGAGATGGAAAAAGAAATCAATTTTTTTTTATTCACAGCACATCCCCTCCTCCAAAACTCTAAAGGCTCCGCTCAGATACCTTCATACCATGTACCAGTTAGGAGGATAAGCATCAAACGTTATGTCCATTCAGCTCTACAAAGAGACAGCATCAGCTAAAACAACATCTTGCCAGTTATATTTCCATTCTTTAAAGACAATCTTGCAACTTCTAATTCTGTATGACGTGAACTTGATTATAATAAGCATAAGATTTATGAGTACATCTTTTGTCACCATACTACAGTTCTTATCCTTTTCGCTTGATGATTTAAGCCTTCTTTCTATCCAGTATTAGGTTAGGTGATTAGAAATAAACTGAATTAAGTTATCAGCAACTGGCAGACAAACCAAAGTCTGAATGATATAGTCACTAGTGACAGGAGCTGTGTGTTCTGCGCCCTTAGCTAGTACTGTCTACAGTAAAACATCCAGCCTTACAGTAAGAAAGTTTGCTCTTACATTTTTGAAGCCCCTGTGGATTTATTTTCTTCTAGTACTCATGAAGCACCTGCATTTCTTCATCAACATTGAATTTTATAATCAATCAAACAATCAACTCTTTTTGACTACTTATGACATTTTTGGAACCATTTTGCATGGTTTCCACTCTCTAAGTGTATTCAAGCACAGTTGACAAAAGTATAAACCCTGAACAAAAAGCATAGGGCAAGGTTCTAAAGAGTGAATTAATGACAATTTTGACAAGTTACATAGAAAAGAATTGCAAATATACAATGAAAACAAACAATACCAGGCTCATCCACAGCTGAAGAGCTGCTGCACTAATTCACAGGTCAGTAACGAAAAATGTTTCTCGGGGTCTTCAAAGAATCCATACATTTTGAACAGACAAAATGAGAAAACAGATTATTTTAAGATTTTGAAGGGGAATGCATGTTGCCCTTCCCTTAATGGTAGAGACCATCAGTTGTATCAATTTCCATCAGGTTAAACCAAAAGTAAAAGGCAGGTTCTCATAGACAGAGTCAACAAATCCCAGCTTAAAGGAATGGGACATTATCTGAAAGGAAGCTATTTGCACAGAATCATTCCATTATTTGAATAGTACTGGCATGTATTCAGCAATTCATGGAATTTTGTTCTTAAACATATATCCAGTCACTGACCGCATGTTATTTTTAAGAAAATAATGTTAGCACACTCGTATTAATTTTAGAATGCTTGCGGTCCTCCCCACCCACCTCCACCGTGAAAATATTATAGAAAACAATGTTTCACTTCCCAAATACAGCAAGTGCATAAACACCATATCTCTCAACATGTAGGGGAACGATAAAAGATGGTCAGCCAGTCAGAACAGTGTGGCAAGAAAGTTGGTTTTGTAATGAGAACCATCAATAACTTTGCACCATCTCCTCAGCAACTAAGACAGCACAACCCTACAAGAGGAAATTTGGTTTAGGCTTGTGGCTTATCTTCAATTCTTTTAAAAGCAAATACCTACCCCACTCCTGTTTCCTTCCCAACTACCCTCACATCTTGGTTTGAAGCTTTCCTTCCCCAAACACATAAATGAATCAGATAGCACTATACCACACATCAGAAGATAATCCAAAGCTAAACTCATTTTACTTTAAGAACAAAAAAAGTATTTTTCAAATCAAAACCAGAAGGTGAAGTGACTTGGCAGTGTAGAATCCTACTGTAACAAGGTATGGTTTTAGCTAACAGCAACCAATATATTGCAATCTTCCCATTGTTCAGTAAGGAAATTAAATGATGCGTCTTAAAGACTATATACATTTTGTTCTTACATGCCAAGTTACACACACACACACATATATATATATATATATATCTCCTTTTTAAAAGGAACATCACACAAATGCATTAGTTTAATGGTATAAAAAAGGAGTGGCAAAGTGCACAATTTTACAGTATATTTACAAATCCACAGCATTATTTCAAGCCTTCATTTTAGCTAAAAATACAATGTTATGCAATACATATAAATGGAAATTCTATTGGCTTTAACACCTTTATACAAGAACAGCTGATCACGACGAGAAAGCTAAGACAATAACGCAAGGACTTAATAGTCAGTCAGAGTAGTCCTGCTGTAAACCTCTTGATTTCAGAATGATGGCATGTTGTTTTGCAAAATGCAGGGTGAATTCATTAGCAAACGCTACTAAGACATGCAGGTACAATCAGCTGTTCAAAATTCAGGACTCAAGCCGTCATTAAATCATCCACAGCTGCGGTAGTTTGGCTGTTCCTCAAGACCCTTAAAGTCCTTCACTGAACTGCCATTAAACAAAAATGTTCTGAAATCCACAATGCTCCAGAAAAGCCATTAAAATGTCAGATGGTCCCATCCTCTTTAACCTTCAATTACAGGAGCCAACTCTGGTGTTAGGTTCACTGTTATATTTTTGTACAAAAAGTGCAGAGTTATATTTGGAGCATACTTTAGGTTATTCAACCCATCCAGGGGCTGACGTTCTTTAGAATACCTCAATAATTTATATCTGTGGAAAAAAAAACATTGGAATGATCAAAAACGTAGTGCAGTAATCCAACCTGGGGTACAAGTATCAGAATCACACAACAAAGAAACAAACAATTTGGTCCAAATTAGTTTAGCTCAGTTGGTTGGATGGCTAGCTTGTGATGGAGAGTGACACTAACAATGTGCATTCAATTTCTGCACTGGCTGAGGTTCCCATAAAGGTCCTACCTGCTCAACCTCACCTTCAGGTTAAACTATCATCAGCGTCTCTCTCCAATGACAGGGCAGCCCTATGGGACCAGGTGATTTCACCTTTACCTTACTGACACCGGTTCTTTCAAAAGATTAATCCTTGCCATATTTTTTCCCAACAGACTTGCAAATTTCCAATTCCCTATTGAAAGCTTCCATAATTTGCAGAAATCTTTTTAAAAATGCACTCATTTTTCCTGTGTTTATTTTAACTTGAATTACTGCCTTTCCAAAGAGTTGAAAAACTTCCTCCATGGCATCCTGTCAAAGCCTCTAAGCATCTCTATTAAAGCTGTGAATGCTGTACTCAGCACCTCTAGGTGGTGTAATGAGAACACACATGCAAAGAGGCCCTCGATGGAATTATTAAGTGGCAGAAGCAGCATAGCTAGTTTTCAAGATGGCACAAATAGAAGAACTAACCAGGATTTGGGGAGGTTGGAGGAGACCAACAGAAGCTTCCACTTGTGACAATGTATCCTCAGCAATCCTTGCCTTTCTACCTAGCCCATTCCTGCTGTCTTACTGACCCGGGGAGAGGCCCTTCCAGGAGGTGGTGATGAGCCCATTCCTTCTGATCCCCACATCACCTTCTATACTAGATTCCAGCAGTCACTGGGCATAGTAGGGCAACCTCAGCAAAGGAACGGTGGCCACGATACCACAAGGGAGTGGGATCGCCCCGTCAATCAGTCTCTGCCACATCCCCAAACGTAACATGTGTCTCTCAGCTACACAGTCGCCATCTTCCCTATATCCTGTCCTCCTCCCCCAAAACTCTTCTCATCCTCAACCAGGGGAAAGGGGAGCAATGTCAGCAGCGGCTAGACTCATTAACACATTTCAGGAAGTGGTCTGACCTCTGGATATGGATATCTGGGCAAATAGATAATGGTTGACCGCCAGGCAGTCCAAGAGAACCAGGAAGGTAGCAGGAGTCCTTGTGACAATTTAGCTCGCTAAAATGGGTTTTCCATTTGAGATACTGGTGAGAGCAATGGCCCGAGAGGAGAGCAGCAATAGCCAAGCCCATGACACCTTAGATACTTCAGCTATACTGAAGAGTAGAACAGAAGAGATGGGGTAGTTGCTAGGTAAGGAGGAAATAGGTATTTTTATTGTGAAAGAGGAGACTCTCAGATGTTACACTGTCTCCCTGGTTCCAGGGTTGAGGAAGCCACAGAATGACTGCAGGACATTATTCTGGGAGTGTGTGATCAGCCAGAGGCACTGACGACATGGACAGGAAGGGGTACGTAGTCGCAGTCAGAGTTCAGGGAGCTAGGTTATAAATTGGCAAGCAGAATGTCAAACACAGTAATTGTTGGATTGTTAATGAGTGCAGAAATAAAGAGGATACAATAGACTAATGTATGACTGGCAGTATGTTGAAGAGAGCACTAGTTTGTTTTGGGTGGGTGGAGGGTTGGTGATTGGATTTGAACACAGCTGGGGCTGAGTTCCTTCTGGAGGTTTTCACTAGGTGCTATTTTAATGGAATTCAAATTTCACCAGCTACCATGAGGGAATTCAAACCCATGTGCCCAGAACATGAGCCTGAAGCTCCAGAATAGCCATTTCAGAGACATTACCCAATGCCACCAGTTTGCCTTTGCATCTGTCTTCACCAAAGAGGTAAATAATACCCAAGCAAAGAGGTAGACAATACTAAGACAAAGGAACAAGCTCTGATGCTAGTAGGGCTCAAAATGGTTAAAGATTAGCTATAGGATTAGATTGCCTGCACTCAATGCTAACAAGGAACCAAGACTGGATGAGATGCATCCAAGGATATTAAAAGGATGGAGTGTGGAACTTGCAAAAGTATTAACCATAATTTTTCATGCTGTCTCAGACTCAGCTGGTATCAGAGGATTGAGAATTGCTGAAAAAAAAATTGTGTCACATTTAGGCCAGCAATTAGTTAGCCTCAATGGTAGTTCTTATAAGAAGTGATCTTTTAGCATAGAATAAATGGACAACATGGGTTAGTTAAGGTGATCCAGAATTCTGAAGGTAAAATTATGCTCAATTAACGTACTAGAAATGTTTAAAGAGATAACAGAGGATTGAGGAGACTAATGCTTCTGATGTAGTGGACACAGACTTTCAAAATGTTTGACAATGCGACACAACAGACTTGTGAACCATATTAGTACTAATGGAATCAAAGGGACAGTGGTAGCATGGATACAAAATTGGCTGAGTAATAGGAAGTGGGGAGCAATGGTTAACAGATATTTTTTTGAATTGGAGGAAGTTTTGAAGGAATTTTTTTGGAGAGGGGATGGGAAAAGCGAATTGTGGAACAAAGCAATACTGGAATCCTTGCTTGTCCTGATATATTTTAATGATTTAGATCTGTGCGTACTGGACACAATTTCAAAGGCAATGAATTATACAGAACTGAGAAACACAGTAAACCCAATGAAAAAGAACTGTGTAGAACGCAAAGAGACACCGGCAATTTGATGGAGTGGACAAATAGGTGTCGGATGGAGTGCAATGTAGATGTATTTTGGTACAGAGAAAGTGGAGATACAGAAGAAAATAAAGCATACTACTCAAACAGGGGGTCAGCAGCAGAGAGATTTAGGTGTAAATATGCATAAGTAATTACAGGTGGAGAGAACAGTTAAAGCATAGAGTATCCTAGGCTTCACTAACAGGAGCACAGATTGAAAAAAGAGCAAGGAGATTCGGCTGATCATTTATAAGATACAGGTTTGGCCTGAGGCGCAGAATCATGTACAACTCGGAAGACAGATGCGAACACATTAGATGGAGCGCAGAATAGGTTCACAAAGTTGGCTCCAGGAATGAGGGCAGAATGATAGATCGGAGGAGTTGGGTACATTTTGCCTTTTATCCCCCCCTTTATTCTTTCATGGAACGTGGGTGTTGCTAGTCAGGTTGCTCATCTCAAATTGCCTTTGAACTTGCTGGGGCCATTCCAGAGGGCAGTTTTGAGTCAACCACATTGCTGTACACCCAGATTCAGACCAGTTAAGGACAAAGATTTCCTTCCCTATAGGATGTTGATGAAATAGATGGGTTTTCATGACATTTAACAACAGTAATGGTCAACACTACTGAGACTAGCTTTCAAATTCAAATGTAGTAATTAAATTTAAATTTGAATTTGATCAGCTGCCATGGTGGGGTATGTACCCATATCCCAGGACATAAGTCTAGGACTCCAGATTACAGTGATATTACCACCCCCCCCAGTATTCCATTGAAAGAGGGGACTTTAGATGAATGTTTGAAACAATGTGCAAGATTATCAGAAAAGAAGAATAGGACGAAGTTATCGTGATCATTTGGAGAGGTAGTGCAGAAATGATGGCCCAAATGGCCTCCTTCCATATCATAATTCTGAGATGGGGGCCTGGCCTTACCTGGCCTGGCTTACACATGACTCTAGCAATAGGGTGATTCTTAACTGCCCTCTGAGGTGACTGAACAGGCCACTCAGTTCATATGTAATTATGGACCGGCAATAAGTGCTGTCTTTGGGAGTGATGCCAAAGAATAATGAAGAGAAAGATTAAATCCCCCAATGAGTATTTTAATGTAGCATAATCTCTGAGACTGAAATCCTCTTTGTTGCAAACTGGCTTACAAACAAGTTTTGTTTAATTCGGAGAATCAATGATGAGTTTGAAGTAAGTTTAATTTATCTGCTAGAAGGGATCATTCAGGGCAGTTAGCGGGATACCATTACCTCAGCAAACATTTGAGAACGAGGTCTTGTTAGCAGATTTGGAAAGGTCTTATTGAATGTTGTCCACAGCTGATGGCAAAGAATCTTTCAAGAATCATTTAAGAAGAACCCTGAAGAGTTGAGACAGGGGTGTAATAATTCTGGATGAGAGTCTCTGTAACTGACAGAGTCAGGAAACAGGCTTAAAACTTTGTTTTGCTGTGTGCGTTAAACTTTGCTAAGATAAGTTGTTTTTGTAAAAAAAATCTTCTCTTGTACAATAAACTCCTGCTGTTAAAGAAAATCTGCAGCATTGTTTGAATATGTTTCGATGACGAACCACCATATTAGTTAACTAAATGATTAAAAAAGATATGATCCATCAAGTTGAGTTTCTTTCTGGGATTTGAACTGTGTAGCATTACCATCAGTTGGGTTCATAATACAATGCTCATGTCCCACTTAATTGCCCAACCCACCAACTAGTCATATTCTTTTGAGTTCTATACTGGCTTCCTCTCGGTTTACAATACTTCCAAGTTTTAGATCATCCACAAGTTTTGAAAGGGTACCCAGTACACCAAGGTCTAGGTAATTAGTACACATCAGGAAAAGCATGGTCCCCAATACTGATCACTGGAGAACTAGTACAAACATTCCCCAGCCTGAAAAACATCCATTAACAATTACTCGCTGTTTTCTGAAACTCAGCTTTAGCCAATTTTGCATTCATGTCACTGCTGTCCTTTTTATTCATGAGTTCTAATTTTCCTCATATCTGTTACACAGCACTGTACCATCTGGCAGTTCATGTACAAACCAACAACACTGATATAATCAGCCAGCTTTGTCATCCCCTCAGATAACCCTGGCAAGTTAATAAATAAAATGATCTTCCCTTAAGAAATCCATGCTAGCTTTCTTTAATCAACCTGCATTTGTCCATGTGACAATGAATTTTAGAATCCAGTCAGGATCCTTTTAGTCAGCACAGAGAACAACTGTGATGCTATGTGACTAGGGTGGAATCAAACCCAGATTTCAGAAGAGGAGTAGTAAGATGATCTATTAAGCATTTCAAGTCTCCAATCATTTATAGTTCCAAGCACAAATGGATGTCCAAGCAATGCATTTTCAAAAGTACTTGAAATGTCCTCAAAACTTAGGCTTTCAAATCACTTACAGAATTGAGAAAACAAAAAGGTAAAGGGTATTTTCTAACAAGTGTCAAGTACACTTTGAAAACATGCAGCAAGGTTGACCACTTACCTGCCGAGAAACTGCACCTCCCCTCGATGATGATGAGGGATCGATTTGTATTTTCCCAGGTCTCCTTCTGGCCTTGTCACATTATATCCTGCAAAGGAAACTCTGCAACGTGAATGAAAAAGAGGATTAGTAAGTCAGCCAATTTGCCTTAAACTTCATGGAATATATTCTATTAGTGCACTTAGTGGATTTAATGGCAAAATTAATTGAGATTTATATATTAAAAACACAACTAAAAAATTAAAATGTGCATAATCATTTTTCATTAACTATGAACAGATTTCATAACATATTGCTAAAGTCAATGGTTAGCTATCAGTAACTTCTAATGCAAAAACAGAAGTTACTGGAAAAGCTCAGCTGGTCTGGCAGCATCTGTGAATGGAATCAGAATTAACGTCTCGGGTCCAGTGACCCTTCAGAGGAAGACTTACTGGACCCGAAATGTTAACTCTGTTTTCTCTTCAAAAATGCTGCCAGACCTGCTGAGCTTTCCAGAAACTCCTGCTTTTGCTTCTGATTTACAGCATCTGCAGTTCTTTTGGTTTTTATTAAGTAATTTGTAATGAATAGGCACAATTTTATTGGAGGTTAGTTTCTCTGTGATGAGATCTGTAATGAAAGGTCATGTCTGGACAGAATAAGGACTACATCATAGGAAGTTAGAACTGCAATGCAGTGGATTTGATGTCTGTAAGTCATAACTGAGCAAGTTAAAATGATTAACACAATGCAGGGCCTTGGAAAAGTAACGGCTGTGAGCTCAGTAAACATGCATACAAAATATAGTATGTGAGATACATTAAGCTTAATATTACTGTGACAAGATTAGATATTCAGAATCTTGGATGAATAAGATGAGTTCAAATTCTTCTGTGGCAGCTAGGGAATTTAAATTCAAACAGGCATCTTGTAATACAGAACCAATTTCACTGAAAAGAGACACGTTGCTGAATCTGTGCATCTTTGACCCATCAGGACAAATACAGGAATTCAAAACTTCAAATGATCACAGCAGTGTTTATGCTTTGAGAAAAAAAGGATGCTGATATGCTGAGGTGTTGCTACAGATTTTTTTTTGGGGAGGGGGGAGGGTGGGGGGAGTACTCTAAGGAATTAGAAGCCCCCTGTACTGCCAGGAAACTCAAAATGGTTATATTCCTTTTGACTGCAGATAATGGGTCATATGTATGTTATTACACTGGGTCCAGCATGAAGAATGAGCCACATGATGAGAAATGGAAGCTAGAGAATTTGGGGAAGTAAATAATGACATATTCTTGTGATGGACACTTTTCAAGTGGACATATTACAGAAGAGAAGGTGCTGGAGGCATAAAGGTGGATAAATCCCTGGGATGTGATCAGGTGCATCCCAGAACTTTGTGGAAAGCTAAGGAAGAGATTGCTGAGGTATTTTGTATCATTGATAGACACACGAGATGCCAGAAGTTTGGAAACTGGCTAATGTGGCCCCATTATTTAAGAAAAGTGGTAAGGAAAATGCATGACATCAGTAGTGGGTAAGTTGTTGGAGGGAATCCTGGGGAACAGGAGGGACACACACTTGCCTTCATTGGTCAGTGCATTGAGTATAGAGTTTGGAATGTTAAGTTGCAGCTCAGGACATTGGTTAGGCAACTTTTAGATTGCTGTATTCAGTTATGCTCTCCTTCCTATCGGAAAGATGTTGTGAAACTTGAAAGGGTTCAGAAAAATATTTACAAAGATGTTGCCAGGGTTGGAGAGTTGAGCTATAGGGAGAGACTGAATAGGTTGGGGCTATTTTTCCCTGGAGTGTCGGAGGCTGAGGGGTGACCTTAGAGATTTATTAAATCATGAGGGGCATGGATTGGGTGCATAGCCAAGGTCTTGGGTCTTTTTCTTAGGGTAGGGTGCCCAAAACTGGAGGGCATATGCTTAAGGTGAGAGGGGAAAGATTTAAAAAGGGACCTGTGGGGGGGGGGGGGGGGGGCATTTTCACACGGAAGTGGTATGTGGTATGAGCTGCCAGAGGAAGTGGTGGAAGCTGGTACAATATTTAAAAAGGCATCTGGGTACATGAGTAGGAAGGGTTGAGAGAGATATGGGCCAAATGCTGGCAAATGGGAAGAGGTCAGGTTAGGATCCCTGGTTGGACACGGATGAGTCGGACTGAAGGGTCTGGTTCTGTGCTGTATAACTCGATGACTAGTTACCTAACATTGAAAAGCTATGTCTTGAGTGTGATTAAACAAAGCAAAAGTCAATGTTGGAGAAAAAGGTTCACTTACTGCCTGCATCCCAATTAATATACTCGATAACATCATAATAGTGCTTGTATTTCAATTTCCTCTTTTCCTATTTTGAGCCTTTTTTTGAATAAGTCCAACATCTCACTCTGCTCCCCTTTTACTACTCTCCTCTAAGTCTCCTAGTCACAATCTTAGTGTACTGTCAGGATCCAAACTTCTTTGCATTGCCAAAAAAGCCAACACATGATTCTTCTCCACCATCAGTTCAGCTATTGCTGAAAATCTCATTCATGCCTTTGCTACCTATCAACTCAACCATTCCAGTGCTTCCCTGGCCAACCGCTCACCTTCCTTAAACTTGAGCTCACCCAACAATCTACTGCCTGGATCCTAACTCAACTAAGTTCTGTTCACCCATCATTGTTGGGCTACATTAGCTCTCATCCCAACAACAACTCACTTCTAAAATCCTCATTTTCAAATCCCTCTATGATCTTGATCCTTATAATCCTCAGAGAAATCTGTGCTCCCAATTTGGTCTCTTGCACCTCACCAATTTTTATCACTATCAGTGGCCATACCTTCAGCTGTCTAAAAACTCAGGTTTTCCCTCCTTGAACTTGCCAAACTCTCTCTCTCTCGAAATGTTTGATCAAACATTTGGATACCTTTGCTACTAGATCGTGTGCTCAATTTTGAATTTTGTTTGCTAATACACCTGTGAGCTTGTTGTGTTATGGACTCTATGTAAATGCAAGCTGTTGTTATTGGAGCACTAGTATTTATCTACTGCAGAATGAGAGCACAACTCATCTTCCATTTCACTCCACTCCCCCCTCAACCATCTCACCTAGCTCAATCCTTGGGCATTAATCTTTTTAAGTTTTTCCCTACTACCAAAAATGTTGACATGACAGTGGCCGGTGAAGCCTCAAAAAAATTAAAAACAGGAGTTGACTTATTCACCAAGGTTTTTCACGTTCCTCCTGCTTCAGAATTGCATAATAACAACTCTGAGCAGGTTGATTTTAAAAAGTCTGACACGAGGTCTGTACTGTGTGGGTGTGTCTTATGCTCCCAGGCAATACATTACATATCATGCACTTGAATTGTTACACATAATTCTAAGGTACTAGTCGGTTAAAAACACCAGCCTGTGGGGTGAAACATTGAAGATAACTACCAAGTCATGATTGAAAGCTGGGGGAGGGGGGGTAAATTTTTTTTTTTTTTAAAGAATCATCTCATGGGAGGTGGGCATTGCTGGCCACGTGGCAAAGAGGTGCCTTCTTGAAACAGGACAGTCCACATGTGGTACGTTAACCCACAATGCTGTTCGGGAGGGAGTTCCAGGACTTTGACCCAGTGACACTGAAGGAATGATGACATATTTCCAAACCATTCAGGATGGTGAGTGGCTTGGAGGGGAACTCATAGGGGCTGGTGGTTCCTGTGTATCTGCTGCTGTTGATCTTCTAGATGGGAGTAATTGTAGGTTTCAAAGGTGCTTTTCAAAAGGAGCCTGGGTGAATCTTTGGAGATTTTATACACCATCTTATACACCATGTATACATAAAATCAGGACTGTGGGGGAGTGAAAGAAAGGAAGTCAGTTTATAAGCTGCAATATGTGGGGTTCACTTTCACTGTGCTCTGAATCTGGCAGGTGAAATGTCAGCCATTCCTCCATTCTATATCACTCTTCAAAACATTTCTTTGATGGTAGAGTGCACACCATTCCAAATCTAAGAGGGCAAACCTAATAATAATCTGGTCCTAAGACAGCCCTAAAACACAGACGCCAACATCCTCCTTTCCACCCGCTGAGATATGAAAAGATTCAACATAGCTACAAATTATATTTGCTATCCTGTACAAGACCACTATGGTGGTACCATGGTTCTTATTATTCAGATGTATCTACATTGCCTCCTATCTTCTAACATCTGTGAAGGTCTTAATCAGGGTGTAGAGAAAATTTACAAACAGCGTTCCTGAGATGACGAGACTTCAGCTGTATGGGTAAATCAATTAAATAGAGTCTGTTCTCCTTAGTGTGCAGGTGCCCATGCTGGACTGGGATGGACAAGGTCAAAAGTCACATGACACCAGGTTATCATCCAACAGGTTTATTTGAAATCACAAGCTTTCGGGGCACTGCTCCTCCATCAAGTGAAGCAAAGAAAAGCACAGAATTTATAGGCAGAGAGATCAAAAGATCGTACACATGGTGTACACTTCTGGCCTTATTTGCCTTAGAGTTTCAGAGAAGATTTGATATATGTGCTCAAACTCATGGTAAGTCTAGACAGAATTAGATAGAAGGAGATCAATCCCAAAGGCAGAAGAGTCAAAAACCATTTACAACTTAAAAACTCTACTCAATCCTCTCTTAAGTCATTTTTGTTTCAGAAGAAATATTCCAGAATCTCCAATTCGCAGCATAACATTTAAGGTAGAAAAAATGAGCCACATTAATTGAGAGAGAACAGTGTTTAAATAATTCCCTCTAACTTTTGCAGCTGATTGTGAGCACTGCATCGGAGTGCTATTTAATTATCCAGTCTCCAATTCAAATAGCTTTCCTCTCTGGTATATGAATGCACCAAAATGTAAGATATTTAACAGAAAAAGTCAGCTCAGCTTTGAGCCACAATCTCCAGCTTTAAATCTGTACTTATGAACAATTCTTACCTGCGCCACAGGTCATCATCCTCTCCACCCCATCCCCAGAAGGCATTGGGAAAACCATTGATTTTCCTGAACTGCTCCACTGTCAGACCACTGACTCCACCGAAGAACTCATTGTATGGCAGACTAGAAAATGGGGTGGGAGGTAATGATTAAAAAAAAGAGAGACAATCATCCAAGGACTGCAAGGTATGGAATTTTAAACAAAAAGACACCAAAAGAAAATAGAAAGAGAGAACTCACCCCAGTGATTTGTTAATGCATTAAGATAGATATTCAAGATGCCAAAGGTTGGTTCTATACACAGAGGGTGGTGAGTGCATGGAATGCACTGCCAGCAGTGGTAATGGAGTCAGATACATTGCAGACATTTAGCAACCCTTGGATAGCCACATGGGTAATTGTAAAATGTAGGTTAAATTGATGTTAGAGTAGGATAAAATATTGCGGGCCAAAGGGCCTGTTCTGTGCAGTACTGTTCTCAGTTCTCAGTTCTAAGTTCGAAGTAAATATGTTAACCAGAACATAAAACATACAGGACAAAGAAACAGCCATTTGTTAGAAGAAAAGCAAACATAGTAGTTTTGTTTCAGCTTATTTACAAAAGATTATGAAAATTATTCAATTTTTAAAACATGCAGCAACAGAAAAAGATTCTGAATTAATATTATTGTTAATAGAAGCAAAACACTGCAGTTGCTGGAAATATATAGAATGCTGGAGAAACTCAGCAGGTCTGGCAATATCTGGGAAAGAGAAATAGAATTAATGTTTTGGGTCTGTATGACTCTTCTTCAGAACCAAGCTTTTATAACTGTTGTGTTCTTTTTCAAGAGTTCAGTTCTGAAGTCAAGTCATATTGGACTCAAAACATTCCCTTTGATGCTACCAGGCCTGCTGAGTTCCTTCAGCATTCTCTGTTAATCATTCATGTTCTCTGAATGATGAAAGCGTTTATAAAGTTATTGATGATCAACGCAGTGGCCACATTTAAGGGATGGCTAGGGAGAAGATATGCTGATGGGCTTAGATATACATGGAGAAGATGTGGAGAATAAAGATTGGCATAGAATTAATTAGATTGAGTGACCTGCTGCTGTGCCACAATTTCTATGTAACTCTAAGTCACAGCAAGCTATCCTGATCAGGCAACGACACAAATAATCACAGGTTACAGACCTTTGTTTTTGACAAGACCCAGTAGGTTGTGGAATGCAGAATGAACAAAATTTACCTTTTTATTGGAGAGAATGATGTAAAGTACAACTTTCGTTTTACTCATTCATAAGATGTTAGCATCACTGGCTATGCCAGCATTTATTGCCCATCCTTAATTGCCCCCTGATCAGTGTAGCTTTGAATTGCTAGAAGTATTTCAGAGGGTAGTTACAAATCAACCACATTGCTGAGGGTCAGGAGTCACATTGGCCAGACCAAGGAAGGATAGCAGTTTTCCTTACCTTAAGGATCTTTCTTGATCATAGAAACACAGAAAATAAGGGAAGTAGGCCATTCAGCCCTTCAAACCTACTCAGCTATTTAACATGGTCACAGCTATTAATTCAACTTAGTGTCTGTTCCTGTTTTCTCCCCACACACTGATTCCTTGAGCCTCAAGAACTAACTCTTTCTTGAAAATATTTCAATGTTTTGGCCTCCACTGCTTTCTGTGGCAGAGAATTCCACATGCTCGCCACTCTCTGGGTGCAGACATTTTTCATCCTGGTCCTAAATGGCCTACTCCATAATCATAGACTGTGACCCCTGGTTCTGGAATCCCAGGTAATCAGGAATGTCTTTCCTGCGTTTACCCTGTCTAAATAGACATCAGTGAACCAAGATGCTTTCTTTTTGATCAATTCACAGTAGTTACACAGACGCTGTTGGATTAGCTTTTAGTTCCAGATTTTCATTCAGTTCAAGTTTTACTATCTGCAATGCTGGATTCGAACCCACATCTACATTAGCTTGGGGTTTTAAATTACTAGTCCAGTGACACTGTAACCATACCACTACCACTTAACAACTGTGACACAGTTTTCCTTCCAATTTCGTGCTTGCAATGTGAGAGGTTATTCAATCACTTTTTGCCCCCCCATCCCCTCACCAAAAACAATTTCAGATTTTGTACTATCAAGACAAATAAAAAAAGTGCACCAGATACTTACAGGTACATGTACTTGTCCAGCTTTGATGCAAAATGCCGTGGCATCTGCCCACATCCATAGTAGTTGCGATCACTTTCTGGAATGTGATCAACATCATGGAAAATGAGACAGTCCCAATCTAAATCCTTCATAGCCTCCATAAAACCAACGTTAAATAGCATCGCACGATTGAAAGGATAGTTACCAGCCTAGGGTGGGGAAAGAGGAAAAAAAGACTTGAAAGACTTGTATTTCTATAACAACTTCATTTGTTGTTTACATGAGCATAAGATGTTTCAAAGTTCTGGACAGTAATATCATGGAAAACGTGGCAGCCAATAAAGATGCTGCAGTGCAAATTGTAGACGCAACTCAAGATTTGCTTGGGAGCACCTTCCAAACCAGTGATCTCTGCCAACCAGAAGGACAAGGGCATTAGTTGCACGGGAACACCATCTGCAAGGTCCCCTCCAAGTCAATCACTATTCACACTTAGACCTATAATGCCTTCATTGTCATTGTCAAAATCCTAGCGCTCCCTTCATAATAGCAGAATGTACCTGTATCAAATGGACAACAGCAGTTCAAGGCAGCAACTCACCACTACCATCAGGAGCAAGTAAGGATGAGTCATAAATGCTGGCATTGTACACATCTCATGAATGCTCAAAATAATTGCAGAATTTTATCCTGACAATTGTATCAAAGGAGTACCAATGAGATATTGAGTATTGGTGTGATAAAGGATGTTAATGTTGAATTACTTTCAGGAGGGTCTCAATGGGTAGTTCAAGGCTTTCAGAGCCTTCAGAGACATTGGATACCTTGGAAACCACAGGTATTCTGAACATCATTGATCAATATTCATCTGAGAGCTCCGCAAGAAGAAATAAAATCAAAGCCAGGCAAGACTTAATAGGATGATGAGTGTGCTTAGCACAAAAAAATTATATAGCCACTTTGACTAAGGTAAAATGTGCTACAGTGTTTAGCCTTAGAAGAGGCAGTCGTGAAAACATAAAAAGAAGCCAAAGGAGGATTGATTATGAGGGGTACACAAAAAAACTAGGCCGAAGACTCAATTTTAAAGAAGGTCTTAAAGGAGGAGAAGACAAATGCCACCAGCTTCACAGGAAGAATTTACAGAACAGAAACAAAGCAACTGAAGGCAGCACAAAAATGGGATGAAAGGATGTGTGATGCATATCAGGTCAGCATCAAAGGAACAATGGGTTATAGGGCTGCAGGGAGAAGTTACAGAGTGGAGAGAATATTAATATTGGACAGTCAACTGGTAAGGACAATTTGTTAGAATGTGGCAATTAGAAGTTGTGACTGCCCCTACCATAAGGAGAGGGAAGTTGGTGTCTTCAGGAGGAAAGTGTAAAATCAACTGGAGAAAAAAAAACATGCTTAGGAGTACTAAAACTTTTAACATCAGTGATAGTATTTTATAAATGGTCAAAAATCAACCAAGGTTAAGATAAGTGGGGTGTCCAGTCAGATAAGCAAAAGGAAACTACACTGGCCAGCTATACAATCATCAACATACTTAGAGTTTTGTTATTTAGTGCCATCTAGTGATTATATCTGTACTTAGTAAGCAATCCAGACTTAACCAGTGAAAAAACATTTAATTTAAAACCCTTTCTGCCCATCTTTTCTCCCTTCCAATGCCAATGTCTCATGGCATGTATTTGACAGCAACATGCAAAGTATGCCCAGGTGTCTGACAATATTCTAGAAACCATTCAGGTAGGTCACCTTCAGAGTGATCAACAGGCTAATATAGAACAATCATTTCTTCCTTCTTCGGACATGGACATCTTTGGCAAGGCAAGCATCTAATGACCATTCATCATTGTTCTTGAGGTGGTGACCATAAGCCAATTTCTTGGACCACTGCAGAAGCAGTTTTTGATACAATAGTGTGACTTGCTAAGCCAAGTCTGATGGTTTGTTGTCAATGATGATTTTTTAAATGTTGATTTAAATGAAATGAATTCAACCTCCCCAGCTGCCAAAGTGGTCTCACTGGGGCCACTCTCACACTCATTAACCAAGGTATCTTGATTACCCAGCTATAACACAATCACTGTGCTCCCAATTAATTCCAAATGCCACAACTTGACACCCTGAGCTGGATTTAAGACTCCCCCACTGGCATGCAGTTATCTAAAATCTAGGGAGAGCCAACCTCACTGCCCATATGCCCATCCTAACCCACACTAGAATTTTATCAGTGGGTTGGGGAGTTGGTTATGCGAAGGTTTGGCACTCAGCCAACCTTTAGGCCAAAACAACCAAAGTGTCCCTCGCACCGTAACAGACTTGTGTCTAATTTGACCAGTATACCTCACTCACCCACCTTTACCACCCTTGATGTACTCGACGCCCTTATGGTATGACCACTAGACTAACCTCCACTCCCAGCTTCCTGCAGGCCTCACTGGGGTATGAGCATTGACTATTTGGATGGAACTGCTGGCACCGGAGGCTGCCAGTCTCCAATTATTTGGCAGGTCTCTGAGGCAGATCTTCCTTTCTTCTGAAGCACACAAGTCCTACGCCAGGTCAATTAACAGCCAATTAACCAATATATATGTGAGACAGCCGTCCAGAGTGGGAATATTTACTGACTATTTACCTGGGGGTAAAGGCCACAGGGACCACAGTTCTCCAGTAAATAAGAAAACTTAAATGGCAGTCTAATGTTTACTTTTTCTAAACGAAGCATGCTGCTAGGGGCTCAGTTGGTTTCCTGTCAAAAGGTTTTACCTGTTCAATGACATAGAAGCCAAACTGCACATGTTGTCGTTGAAGCATTGGAATCAAATGCCGAAACAAAATTGGGAGATGTTCATGCCTGTTGCGGAATGGAATAAGAATTGCCACCTATAAAATATAATTAATCTTGTCATTGTTATCTTGCAATCAAAGAAGCATTATCCTAAAATGCTATGGTTCTCTGACGCAATTGGAATTGCTGCGAAACTCTATTTAGAATCATAGAATCCCTACAGAGTGGAAACAGGCTCTTCAGCCCAACAAATCCTCACTGACCCTCTGAAGAGTAACCCACCCAGACCTACTCCTTACCCTATTATATTTACCCCCGACTAATGAACCTCACCTACACATCCCTGAACATATGGGCAATTTAGCACAGCCAATGCACCTAACCTGCACATCTTTGTACTGTGAGAGGAAACCTGGAGCACCCGGAGGAAATCTACACAGACACGGGGAGAATGTGCAAACTTCTCACAGACATTCACTAGAGGCTGGAATCAATCCCTGGTCCCTGGAACCGTGAGACAGCGTGCTAACCACTGCCGCCCCAAATATGGTTAGATGTGCAATATATTCGCTCATTGGACTCATCTAGCACTCCCATTGCCTCCAATAATTACCACTTGAGCTGAAGATCTTTTCTCTTTAAACTGAGGGGATGGTTAGCTCAGTTGGCTGGGTAGCTGTTTGCAACGCAGCATGGATTCAATTTCCACACCAGGGGGATTCTCCTTATCAAGTGATCCCCTCTCCTCAGGTTATACCACAAGTCATAGCTTCTAAAGAGAGAGCAGCCCCATGGTCAGATAGAACGATGGTAACTTTACTTCATAATGCCAGTAGTGCCAGCATTTCCTCTGAGATACAGTTGCATAGAAATTTGGTCAATCAAGAGCGTCTCATTTCCGACCCAACTATTTTTTAAAATTTCAAATCAAGTGTAAAGATGATGAACTGGCCATTATTAGGAAAAAAAACCTATTTGCTGCAATTCCTTTCTTTTAAGCTATTTAATTTTCATTCAATTTTTAAAAGCAAACTCTCTCTATGTTCAATTCATGATGCCATAAAATTCCTCCTAACCCGCTAGGACTTGAAATCACAGTGGTGTTGCCATACAAGAGGGCAGGGAGTGAACAGTGTTCTCACTAGCTTTCGAGCAACTATTAGACCAGAAGTAATATTAGTTTTCCTTTTAAACAGACTATTTTACTTTGTATTTTCGGTGAATTAAACTGTAGGTTATGACAATTTAGTGCCTCACCTTCCAGCGGGGTTTACAATCCTTTGGCTTCCAGTGGCCTCCATATTGGATTTCTAAATCTTGTGAAAATAAACGCTGGATTTCTTCCATGCTGATTTCACTCATGTTAACATCAATAAACCCCTCTGGTTAAATAAAAATAGAGAGTTTTAAAAAATAAAACACGGAAGTATTGTGCATCTTAGACAAAAGAAACAGGGGGCTGAAATTTTCTTTATCAAACATTTGATTCTTAAAAGAGTTCCACTCTAATTTGGCATTTATACAGAAACTATCTTGACAGCTCCCTAGAACCATTCCCCCTGCCATGTATTATTTTGATATTCTCAATTCATATTGCAAGTGCATACCCTCCAATTTTACGTGGCCTATTTCTAATCCCAGGACATCGTCACCCACTCTCTATCTCCATCTCTTCCAGACTCACAACTGTCCAAGGTCAATGCATGCTCCCAAACTCTGGCCTCTCAAGCCTCTATTTTAAATCATGCTACTGTTGATAACCATGCCGACATCTAACAAGGTCCTACAACTTTAACGACTTCTCTAAGACTCTACCATCCTCTCCTTTGTAAGGCTGCCCTTCAAACATTCCTTCCTACCAAGCTTTGTCTTTTGTCCCAATATCTCTTTGTATAGCTCAATGCCAAATTTTGAGACAAGTCAATACATTGAAGGCTCAATAGGATTACCAAGTTGTCGTCATTTTAAATTGAGTGTCTGAATTATGACAGCATGCATAAACATGGAGCAGGATTAGGCCCTTCAGTCCCTCCAAACTGATCCACCATTCAACAAGACCATGGCTGATCAGATTGTAACCTTAAACCCACATTCCATCTTATCCCCAATAACTTTTCACACCCTTAGCATGAATCTATCTATCTCAGCATTAAAAGTATTCAAATGACTCTCTTTCTGAAAAAGTGTTGAAAGCAGAGTTCCTAACACTCATTGCATCATCTGCTTTAATGAACAATGCCAATTTTTTTTTTAAAAACAGTAACTCAGATTCCCCCACAAGAGGGAGCATCTTCCCCATATTCACCCAGTCAAGACCACACAAGAACTTAGATATTTCAATCAAGTCACCTCTTACTCTTCTAAACTTCAGCAGATTCAACTTAGCACATCCAACTTTTCCCTAGAAGACTCGTTCTTGAAACTGCTTCCAACACTTTAACATCCTTCCTTAAATAAGGTTATCAATACTGTTTAGCAATACCTACATCCCATCAAAGAATAAAGAAAACAAAAAAAGATGAAGTTGCAAGTTTATTCATTGACAAGTTTATTTAAATTACTTACTCATAGAAGGTAGTTTCTCTGGACAGGGCAAACCAGGAGAATATGTGAAATCTTCCGGAAGGTAGGTTCCACTCTGACCAAGGTATTCACTTGAATTGTACCCTTCAAGATAATCTAGAGGGGAAAATGATCAGTGGTCAAATAATGCAGCCAAACGTTCACTTTGTACTACATCCCATTTATTTAGTATTTTGTTTACACCAAGGATAGTTAATAGATTTAATTTTGTTTTACAAAGTAGATTAAAACAACAGGCATTTGCTGCTTTGCACACTACATGCTTTATTCCCTTGCTGAAGCCCTCACTTTCCTTTTGAGGCATCTGTTTTGCTTAGAATTACACATTTCAGCAAATTTACAGCTGAAAACATTCAATTCTGCCTTCCAAGAATGTCTGTTTTCCATAACATGCCAGGGCACACACTCGTAGAAAACTGGTAACGATAGACATTTCATAAATTGCAGTAGGTCAGGACTGGAAGAGAATACTGCTTTTCGAAATACGCTTTATCTGACCTATTCCAAGGCTACCCCATCTAACCCCCTCAAACTTGGTTCACTGGTAGCGTTCCTATTTATAAGAGGAGATTGCAGGTAGAAGTTGCAGCCTAGGTTTTGAATAGAGTCAAGCCTTCAGTGCAGTGCAGAATACGCTTCATTTCTGGAGGGGCTCTGGTGTTGTTAAGTAGTTAAATTTCATTGTTGCTAAATTGTTAAATTGAATCCCTTTCTGGTTCAGAACTGCAATACTTTTGAGTTCCCTTTCATCAGTACAGTTGTAGGTACAATGGCACGAACTTGCATTTACTTTATCTATGAGCACCCGAGTTCAATATTTTAAGAATCTTCGTGGAGAGAGAAACTGAATTAATGTTTCAGATCACTGATCTTTGAAAGGGTCATTAACCTGAAAGAAGGAACCAGGTCTTCCAAGATGATGATTGCGGTTGCAGCAGTGTAGAGAAGAGTTGCCTATCAAGACCATGTCGACGTCCTGATGTAGCTGACTCCACAGAAATCATCCACAAAGTTAAAACTTCTGATCATCAATTACCTTGTGTCTGGAGCTCTCTTTTAAAAAAAGTCTCCAACTAGGAATCAATTTCAGTATGAAAAAGAGCACTGTCCAAGGGGATGTACTGTTTTTTTTTTGAGTGCTGGGTTTGGTTTGTGATAAATAGCAGAGGTTTAAAGCTAGTCAAATTTCTATGGCAATTGAATTTCAGAGCTTTATAGGTCTGCAATTTCATCAGAGTAGTGTTAACCATTAACCAGTCAGTTTGGCTCATTAGAGACTGGGCAGGGAGACAAGTTTGTGCTGAATTTATTCTCCAATTAGTTCTACAGAATCCAGGGCAAAAGTGAGGACTGCAGATGCTGGAAACCAGAGTTTAGATTAGAGTGGTGCTGGAAAAGCACAGCAGGTCAGGCAGCATCCGTGGGGCAGGAAAATCGACGTTCCTGGCAAAAGTCCTTCATCAGGAATACAGCCTATTCCTAATAAAGGGCTTTTTCCCAAAACGTCGATTTGCCTGCTCCACAGATGCTGCCTGACCTGCTGCGCTCTACAGAACCCAGGCCTACTGACTGACTAAATGTTTATAAAATTAGAAAGGCTTTTGATAGGGCAAAAGCAAATCATAAATTTTAAAAGTCACAATGAGTGAGAAGGTATTCTTTACGTAGAGTTGTTGAATTTTGAACTAGTTGAGGCATGGGCCCTTCAACCTTTTAAGGGAAAATAAAGATAAATTATTGAAAGAGAGATTCAGAGATAGATGCAAAGCATATGATCCAGTAAGATTGCTCCAGAAAAAGGGTGGATAAAAATGCAATGGACAAAATAGCTTCCTTCAGTGCCCCAAATTCCTATGATTCAATAAACACGCAAGCTAATGCTAGAAATGAGTAATATAGTTTTTGTCAAGTAAGTAAAGGGAGTTTTCATACTGCTACATGCTGATAAGCAGCAAAGAATATACTGGTTAAAATCAAGCAGCAGTCCTGTGTACATGTTGTTGCTCTGCAATTTTGATATTTCCATGAAGCTCCTAAAGTTTCTGACTGGGTAAAGCAGAGGTGTTATGATTAGGCTGTTAATCCAGAAACCCAGGCAATGTTCTTCTGGGGACTCGGATTCGAATCCTGCCAAGGCAGCTTGTAGAATTTCAATTCAATAAAAATCTGGAATTACTTATCGAATGATGACCATGAAAACAGTTCACAAATGTCCTTGAGGTAAGGAAATTTGCTGTCTTTATGGTAACGAGGTCAGCCAGGTGCACCTTTCAGAATACAAGTTCCTGACTGGACCGGAATAACAGCCAGACAGAGCCCTGGCTGACAGATAAAAAGAGGAGCATCAGACATTCTGACACGGAGTCTGAGGGAGTGGACCAGTGTCGAGGACCCTCTACTTGCTGATGGAATACCAGCCTCTATAGTTATTTCACTTACCTGGAATGGCCTGTATGTGACTCCAGACCCACAACTTTGGAGTTCATTCTGAAAGGACTTTTGAGCAATTAGGGATGGGTAATAAATGCTGACATAGCCAGCAACGACCACATGTCATAAGATCTTTAAAAAAAATGACTGCTTTGGAGGTGGAGATGGAGGTGTTACTCGGAATGCCGGTGTTATGACACAGCGGTGACTTCTTGTTCAGTAGTACTGCCACTCTCTTACTGGTTCCATAAATGTACTCTCTACACCAGGCAAAGAAGAACTTTACTCATGAGTGGAATTCTCAATAGTTTGGTTTGGAAACTTTGTTCCCACTGTAATGGGATTCCACGCAAGTTGGACATCTTACTGACCGAAACTAAGTGTAAGCCATTGTAGACTTACAAGATAGGGTACTGACCAATTGAATGTTCAAAAACAACAGAATGCCACACAGATGACCACTCAGCACCATCAGAGTGAAAAAAGCTCACATTCAAGTGCAGTCTGTTGTTTGATCCTACTCAGATCTCACCTGCCGGAGTGAATTTTTTTTTTTTAAAAAAGGTATACCTTACTTTAGGGTTCATTACAAGTGCACTGAAACATGCAGATTACAGAAATCTTAAGGACAGATAGTTAACACCTTTTTTGAAGGTGTTCTAATTACGGTTTGTTTTGGAAACTTACCCAGTTTAATAAGGAAGTGCTTATCTGAATCCACAAGGGCAGAGAAATAACCCTACCAGAAGCACTCAAATCCAGAGATAGGGTAGCTTCTCTGCCACTAGGGATACTAGAGGTCACCAATTCACAGAAACCCAATGTTATTGCCCACTGACCCATAAAATAAGCTCACAAGATGATCACGGCTCAGGCAACAGCTTTGCAACAGCCTGAATCCAGTTTATTGAAGCTGTAAAAGCTCTGATGTATAGAGGCTATCTATAACTTGCAATTAGCAAAAGGACCCAGGTTCCAAAGTTCCTCTTGCATATATTTCACTATGCAAGTTATTTGGATCTCTGAAGAAGGGTTCATCCTTATTTTACTGCTGGCTGTCATTTTTGGGAGCTTATACAGGTCTCGGATCAAAAACTCTCTGTAATAATAGCTATTATGGAAAACAATGATCCCTCTACCAGATGAATCGAAGTGAACTTTTTTTTAGAAAACTAGACTACTGTGATAAAGATGGCCTACCTGTGCCATTAAGAGTGTTATTCCTTTTGGTGTAGCGGTCTCGAATCAAAATGCCTATTGTTCGCACGTTGTCCCTCAACATCTTGCCTTGAGCTTGCATCATGAAGAGGTAGGTATTTGCTGAAACAAGGATGGCATAGTTAAACCAATTAAATCAACCTTTTTTGGTACCTACATTCAAATAAGTCACTGGAAGAAGTTGTGCAACAGTCACCCAATATCTATATTATTTGAAAAAGTGATCTGTTTATTGCTTCACTCAATACGGATGTTCCAATCTTGATTTTACCTAACGGATCAATATAAAGCTGTTAAAACTTCAATGGTTTTGCCCTGAAAAATGTTTTGCATTGGTTAAAAATATGAATGCCCTCAAAGTTTAATTATTGCAAGAATTTTTCCCCCTCCCCAACAGTTTGGAACTGTCCCAGACACTTATTTTAGTTGGGCCAGACCAACTGGTACTAATTTTCAAGTAAATGCACAAAGAACTAAGTTATTTATAAATGACTCCAACACATGCCACACAAAAAAAACTTTAAACACAAAGAAAGAGAAACAGACGTCAAGAGAAAGCAAACCCATTACAAAAGATACTGGCATCACCTGTGGAAAAAACAAAATTACTTGTTCAAGTTGATGGTTTTTCACAAGTTTGTTGTTGGCTGACCTGCTGTCTAGGTTTCATAGCGAGCTTTAAGTCTGGCTTCACAGGTAATAAAATCGATACATTAATATAAGAAAAGATCACCAGTAAAAAAAAGACTTTTGTTTCAACAAAGTCCAGCTCTCCAGCAATATCTTTGCTTTGGCTATCAATTTCCATTGTTCTAAACTACATTAGTTTCCCTCAATAAGTGGAAGGAAACAAAAATGGCAATGGAAAATGAAGCACCAGATGAAATTGTAATAATTTAAAAAAAAAACCCAGAAAACTGATGAACAAAAGGTGATCACTTGCAACAATCGTTAACAAATAGAAGCACTGTCAATTTGCAACTAAATGAATGAGCAATAACAAAAGATGCAAATCTTCCAAGGGCATCATCATGCCGGAAACAAAAATCACCAGTGGTATAATAAAAATGAAATTGTGACCAATTTGTTCATCACTGTAATTAAACTTATAATTTTATCAGATTTTTAATATCAAAAAGTGACAAAAAAAAAGGCTACTTCATTGTTGCATTACCTAAACTTCACACTTGGATGCCCTAATTATTTTCTACAATCTTCCAAATTTCTCTCAATTTAGTGAAATGTTGTATCCTAGTATGATATTGTTAACTACTTTTTAATCCTATTTATCATCGAGATTTGCCAAATCAAATATAAAAGCAAAATACATCAGGGGTCTTGTGGCACAGTGGTAATATCCCTTCCTCTAGTCCAGATGGTATGCATTCAAGTCCCACCTGTGCTTGAACTTGAAGGAGCAAACCACCTTCAAAGACTATGATATAATAGTCTTGCCAGTAGCATCCAGATCCCATGCAAAAATTTTAAAACTGCATTTTCTTTTCTTACACTTACCCTTGCAGAAGCTAATTTACTGAATAAGACAGCATCACAAATTCAAGCGTTTTATATGTAGATGAAATAAGGGCAAAGGAACAGCCAGCCATGGTCATTCAGCCCCTTGAGGCTGTTCTACAATAAGATCATGCCTGATCTATGTTCTAACTCAATGCACTCAGCATTTAAGATCACAAAATGTAGAAGCAGAATAAACCCTAGCTGAGCCAGGTGGCCTGGGTTCAAGTCCAACCTGCTCTAGAGGCACCTAACAACTATGCTGAACAGGTTGATTAGAAAATAACCAAGGTCTTAAAGATTATTCTTAAAAATCACAATATTGGCCTTTCCATTTTCTCATTCCTGATTAACAGCCTGGGAAGTAATTAGAAGACAACATCTAAACAAAAGTTATCAGCTGATCCTTTGCTTTATTCATAATGCAATTAGTGGTAAAGTTATTCCATTACCTCATTGTTACTTTGAGGAATCCTTGAAAAAAAATGTTCTGGACATTTATAGTAAATCTCAAACAAAGTAATTAACCTTCTTTGAAGACATTTTCTCAGGCAGACAGAGAGTTAAACTCCACCCTTAACCTCAAATACAAAGCCATTTCAACCCATCCAGCTCAGCCATAACCTTTTTCTGACAACTATATGATCCTGCTACACTGCAATTGATTCCCTTCAACCTGGTATGGAATGAGATCGTTCTCCAAATGGTCAAGTGTAGTGTGACTTGATAACATTGCTCATCTTAAACCAAAGAACAAATGTTATTAAATCTTCATTAGTTTCGGTCCACTTGCATAGGAGTATATCCTAAACCATCATAACTGGCAAAAAGCTTGTTTTATCTGCAGTGAAAAAAGGTCTTGTAAAAATCCAAAAACAAAATGAGGAGTCCAGCAAACAATTAGCATTTCAGGATAGGACAAAATAATTAACTTGGTTGAGAAGAGAGATGGTTACATAGAACAGTACAACACAGTACAGGTCCTTCGGCCCTCGATGTTGTGCCTGATTTCGATCCTACTCGAAGATCAAACTAACCTACATTCCCTTCATTTTACTAACTTCCATGTGCCTATCCAAGAGTTACTTAAATGTCCCTAATGTACCTGACTTTACTACCACTGCTGGCAGTGCATTCCATTCACCCACCACTCTCTGAGTAAAGTACCTATCTCCCCTAAACCTTCCTCCAATCACCTTAAAATTATGCCCCCTCGTGACAGACGTTCTGCCATTTGAAAAAGACTCTGGCTTTCCACTCTATGCTTCTCAACATCTTGTACAACTCTATCAAGTCACCTCTCTTCGTCCTTTGCTCCAATGAGAAAAGCCCTAGCTCCCTCAACGTTTCTTCATAAGACATGCCCTCCAGTCCAGGCAGCATCCTGGTAAATGTCCTCTGCACCATCTCCAAAGCTTTCGCATCTTTCCTATAATGAGGCAACCAGAACTGAACACAATATTCCAAGTGTGGTCTAACCAGGACTCTATAGAGCTGCAGCATAACCTCACTGCTCTTAATTTCAAACCCTGTTAATAAACGCCAACACACCAAATGCCTTCTTAACAACTCTATCAGCCTGGGTGGCAACTTTGAGGGATCTATGGACATGAATCCCAAGAACCCTCTGTTCCTCCAGACTGCCAAGAATCCTGCCTTTAACCCTGTATTCTGCATTCACACAAGTGAAGTCAAATGGCTTAGGGGAGAGCTGGCAACCATTCATACGAAACTGTAATGGTGATGCACTATGCACTCAATACAATGATCACAGATGGTGATTTGATGCATTTCAGAATGAGAGTATTACAGTTAGTAGGAAATATAGCATTTTAAGAAATAGGCTGAGGTAATCAGATGAAGATGGCTTAACAGAATGTTGAGACTGGGGAGAGTGGGAGTGGCAGAAATGGCACAAATATGTTTCGCAAAGATTTGTTTCTAATAAAGATCATGGCTCTGTTTATTCTTTAAATTCAAGAAAAAACAGAATTAAAATGCATATAAAAGTGATTGTAGAAGAAACTTTTCCAAATCTTAATTTGTTATTGAGGGCTGTAACGTAAAGCACAATTTATCTTCTCAACCTCAAATCAACCTTTGCATACGTACCAGAGGTGGAATGGAGCTGCTGTGTTTTGTAGGCACTCTATTTTTTAATTTTTATGTTATAATTCAAAGCAGTAACCTGCATAAATTTTAAACTGTAAAAATATTCATATGCAGTCAGAATTTTTTTTGAACAATTGAGGCATTAAGCAAAGAAACAGTTAACTAAAGAGCCAAAACAAGCACAGTTGGACCAGCAGTGCTTAATTACACCTACAATTTATTGTCATTCAGTAAATGGTACTTGGCAGCAATATCAAATATCACCCTTCTTGAAATTCCTTAGACAGCACTTTCCAAACTCATGACCTCTACCAACTAGAGGACAAGGGCAGCAGATAAATGGGAACACACCACTTGCAAAGTTTCCTTCCAAACCAACTCACCATTCTGACTTAGAAATACACCATTTTCTTTCAATGTTGCTGGCTCAAAAATCTTAGAACTGGTTTCTGTAAGTCACTGTGGATCTACTAATTCCAAATAGACAGCAGCAGCTCAAGAAGACAGCTCACCATTATCTGCTCAAGTGCAACTAAGGATGGGGAATAAATGCAATGCTGTCACCGATGCCCACTTCCCATGAATAAGTTGAAAAATTAAACATTCCTTCAAAATGTGCAAAATCTCAAAAGGTCAGTAGATGCCAACAGATCAAAGGATATTATCAGATCTTTTAAAGAAGTTCAAGTTTATCAGAAGTAATAGTAAATCTAAGGAGAGACATTTTAGAATACAGCAAAGGTAAACAAAAAAACTAATAAGGAAACAGAAATTATAATATGAAAGCAAACAAGCAAATTAAAAATTGAACTGTAAAAGCTTATGTGGAAAGAAAAGATTTGGCTAAGATGAACACCAATCCTTTATTAACAGAATCAGGAGAATTTATAATGGGGAAAAAGCAGAGAAGCTAAATGATTACTTTGTGTCTGCTTTCACAAAAGGATGACAAAAAATCTCCCAGAATTAGAGGTCCAATTGTCCAAGAATTTAAGGACATTAGCAAGAGTGAAATGGTTTCACTTTTACTTTTTTGTAATGTGGGAAGATTAGATTAGAGTCCCTACGATGTGGAAACAGGCCCTTCGACCCAACAAGTCCAAAGAGTAACCCACCCAGACCCATTTCCCTCTGACTAATGCATCAAACACTATGGGCAATTTAGCATGGCCAATTCACCTAACCTGCACATCTTTGGAGTGTGGGAGGAAACCGGAGCACCCAGAGAAAAGCCACGCAGACACGTGGGATTGAAAGCTGATAAGATCCTGAGACCTGATATTCCTCACCCTAGAGTGTTGAAGGAGGTGGACACAGAGACAGTTGATGTTTAGTGATCATCTTCCAAAATTACAGAGATTGTGAATTTATTTCTATAGATTGGAAACCAGCAAATGTCACCACAACTACTTAAGAAAGAAATAAGAAAGAAAACACGAGAATCTATTGTAAAGTATCAGATAAATAAAAGGACACTTGAATGCATGATTATGTTATCACCTGTATATTTTACTATTTTTCCCCTCTGTAAAATAATGAAAGGCTTTCCCACTGTCACCTTGGTGGACATAATATACTTGGATTTTCATAAGGCTTTTGATATGATCCCTACAGATGGTAGGTTAGCAAAACTAAAGCACAAGGGGTAGGTGGTAACATACTGGCATGGAATAAGGATTGGCTAACTTGCAGAAATCAAAAGGAATAAATAGGTCAGTTGCACATTGCCAGGCTGGGACTATAGGTGCACCACAGAGGTTAGTGCTCGAGACTCAGCTGTTTTGGTCGTGGGAACCAAACGTAACATTTCCAAATTTGCAGATGGTACAAAGCTAAGCGAGAACATCCTGCGAATGAAAAGCAACTTTAGGAGGATTTGAACAGACTTAGTGAGTAGGCAGTAATATGGCAGATGGAATATAATATGGAAAAAATGCGAGGTTATCCATTTTGGTAGGAGGAATAGATGTTCAGAGTTGAAAGGTGCAGACACACAAAGGGACCTTGAAAACTAACAGGTAGGTGCGACGATCTATTAATCAAGGCAAATTGCATGTTAGCCTTTATTGTAAGAAGACTTGAGTACACAAATAGTGACATCTCGCTTCAATTGCACAAGATCTGTTAGACTGCACATGGAGTAGTATATGTAGTGTGCCAAAAAATATTGCCGCCATAAAAGGATGGCAATACTGGTTTACCAGATCAATTCTTGGGAATGTTGGAATAAGGGATGGTAGCACTGTCTTAAGAGGACAGATTGGCTCAACTATGCCTGTATTCACTAGAATGTAGAAGGACAAGAGGCAATTGGATTGAAACATATAGAATTTTAATAGGGCTGAACAGACCAGAGGCAGGGAGAATGTTTTTCCTGGTTGGGAGAGACTAGAACCATGGGACACTGTCTCAAGGTACAGGTTAGACCATCTAGGACTGAGATTAGGAAAAATGTCTTCACTAAACGTGTAGCGATCTTATGGAATTCTACCACAAGAGATCGTGGAGTCACTGACAGATATATTGTTATATTTTAAAAGCATCAAGGGTATGTATGGAGAGAAAGTGAGAATATGGCATTGAGATAGAGGATCAGCCATGATCATATTCATTGGTAGAGCAGATTTGAAGAGTCAAATGACATATTCCTGCTCCTAGTTTCTATGTCCTATGAACAGAGTTGGCAAACTGAACCTGCATTCTTTCAAATTTTAAAGAATAAATAAATAAGAAATTAAAAGGGATAGGTAGGATAGATGCAGGCAGATGTTTCGCCAGACCAGGAAGTCTAGAACCAGGAAGCATAATTTCAAATAAAGAGAGGAGGATAACTTAAAAACAAAACTCCAAGTCATAAACCTTTGAAATTCTCCATCAGACGGGACTAAGAAAGTCCAATGTTTCAGTATGTTTAAGGTAGAGAATGATAGATTGCTGTTTAGCAATGGTATAATGGGTTATGGGAAAGCTGTTCATGTTGAAGTGTTCAACCAGATGTACTAAATAGCAGAGCAGACTTGCCAGGCTGGAAGGACCAGGAGTCGATTAATATTCCCATCATTCCACAATCACTGGTTCCTCGATGACACCCAGTCAATTTCTCAGTCATCCTTTCCCTTGGAAGCAAAGGACCCATAACACACACCATCCTTACTTGAAACTATAATCACTATTTTCTCCCAATGTCGCTGGTTCAGATCACACCTGAAATACTTGGACCCTTTATCTAACCAAAGCTATTTAGCATTGGATGCAGCACAGAAAGAAAGGGTACCCTGGTTGATCCTAGGTATGGACAGACTTTATGAGGAAAGGTCGAGTAGGTTGGGCTAGTACTCATGGGAGTTATGAAGAATGAGAAGTAACTTTATAGAATCACGAAAGATTCTTAGGGAAGTTAATAGGGTAGATCCTGAGAAGTTGTTTTCCCTTGGAGAAAGGCTAGGGCCAGAGGGAATAATCCCTTAAAGGGTTGCACATTTAGAGATAAGCAACAATATCTCCTCAGTTGGTAGTGAATCTGTGGAAGAGACGTTTGAGGTTGGGCCATTAAGTATGTTCATAGAGTCATACAGTCAGCACTCGGATAATTTGATTTTAACTGGCAAAAGAATCAAGGGCTATCGGGAAAATGCAGGAAAGTGGAATTGAGGACAATGAGATCAGACATGATCTCAGAGAATGGCAAAGCAGATTCAATAGACCAAATGGCCTATCTCTGCTCCAAAATCTGATGTGTTGCTGGAAAAGCGCAGCAGGTCAGGCAGCATCCAGGGAACAGGAGNNACGTCGATTCTCCTGTTCCCTGGATGCTGCCTGACCTGCTGCGCTTTTCCAGCAACACATTTCCAGCTCTGATCTCCAGCATCTGCAGACCTCACTTTTTCCTCCAAAATCTGATGGTCTAATCATATATTTATTTTTCTTATTCCCCAAAACATCTCTGCACTTTCATAAAGCTTGCTACACTTGAAATTTTTAACTGTTCTGCCGAAAGGTAATCAACTCAAACACAAAGTCTGTTGCTCCCTTCACAGATGCTGACAGATTTTCAGGATATTCAAGCACTTGGTTTTTATTTCAGGTTTCCAGCATGCCCAGTATTCTGGTTCAGTAAGCAACCCTCAAAATGTACTACTTTTCAACTACACAATTTAAATGAGGTGATTCAACTCTACATTCCAAATTGAAATTCAAATCTTCAAATCGAAAAGCAATATTGATTCTTTAGCTGTAGGTACAATAGCATATTCTGGCAAAGCTATCAACCAAAACATATGTAAGTCCGTTAAAAAATCACAACATCAGGCTATAGTCCAACAGATTTAATTGGAAACACTAGCTTTCGGAGTGCTGCTCCTTCATCAGGTGGTTGTCGACTCCACAACCACCTGATGAAGGAACTGCACTTTGAAAGCTAGTTTTCCAACTAAACCTGTTGGACTATAACCTGGTGTTGTGAGATTTTTAACTTTGCACACCCCAGTCCAACACTGGCATCTCCAAATCATATGTAACTCAAGTTTTCATTTGCTTTTAAAAGACCAGATTGCTACTGTCAATATAACCAAAATACATGTTTTTCTTAGTGTTTTAAAAGAAGCTATAAAATGATTGCTGAGCCCAACAAAAACAAATTTCTGGAGAAACTCAACCATAAGACCATAAGACATAGGAGTGGAAGTAAGGCCATTCGGCCCATCGAGTCCACTCCGCCATTCATTCATGGGTGATGCGCATTTCAGCTCATCAGTTTGGCAGCGTTTGTGGAGAGAAAGTAGAGTTAACATTTCAGGTCCAGTGAACCTTCAATGTTGAGCCTCACCATCACCTTTCAGATTCCAAAACAATAATTGCTCAAAACCAGCTAAACTGTTGCAACTTTTTCATTGCCACATATAGGGCACACGGAATGGTATAATTACTTCAAAAGTGTTTTTTATATGATTTACAAGACCACCACATGGTAAAATAATGATAAATACAGTTAAGATCAACATTGATATTCTTGTTATATTCAGTTATAAAAATAAAATTATCTACTGTGCAACTCTACTTCATATTTCAACAATATATGTTGTCCACTGCAAGCAGGCAGACCCACTCATACCAGTGCAAACCATGCACTCCTTCTCCAAGAGCACCTGGATAAGGAAAAGGCTGTAGAAGTCAGACAAAGATGAATGATACCCCACTGAGCCAAGCTGTCACATCAGGGAATATTTCAAAAGATCCAGCGGGAACTAATTCTAGGAGTAATGGCAGCATTAGTAATCTAGAATGAGAAATGCAAGTTGGTCCAATTGTTAAGATGATACTAAATTTGGGTGAGATGGACAGATTTAAAGCAGGTACAGGTCTGCACTGGGACAGTCTAGTTTGCTCTGTGCAGAGCCAGTATAGGCACATAGGCACAATGGTCTCCTTCTGGGCTATAAAACTTTCTATGGCACCTGTCACAACCACAGGATATCCTAAAGCACTCCACAATTAAACACTTTTGAGATGTAAATACTACTATAATGTTCAATGGCCTAAGTTATGCATAGCAAGGTTCAAAAACACCAATGAGAAAACTAGATGATTTAATTAAGCAATAAAACATTAGTTCAGGGATAAATCAGGAAGAAGTCCGCTCTTTCTAAAATAGAATTTTTATGTCCGCCTGCAAGTGCTGATAGAGCTATGACTTCATGTTCCATACATACATATAAAAACATGTTAAACAAGCAATACGCTATCATCTTCAACTGTAAAAGTCCCAGATCTAAACAAAAATTAACGTACGTGAAATATTCTGAAAATTGAACTTCAAATATTTGAGAGTTAAACAAAAATGCTGCACTATCCTGCAACTTGTGGAAGTTGCTGCACATTAATGTGATCCCGAACAAACATATCTATAGTAAGAAAAAAAAAACAATTGTGGGTGCTGGAAATCTGAAACAAAAACAGAAATTGTTGGAAAATCTCAGGTCTAGCAGCATCTGTGGCAAGAAATCAGAGTTAATATTGAGTCCAGTGACCTTTCTTCTGTTCTGAACCCAAAATGTTAACTCTGATTTCTCTCCATATTTATAGCAAGTGTCTGAAGCTCGAGGAACTTTGAATCTAAGGAGCTGGACTTTGAGCTGCAGACATTGCACCACCTCAGTGAACTTTACTCTGCTCCATGGAGGCATTGCTAGCCTGAAGTGAGGTATTTCAGAATCAGTTCATGATCAGGGAAAAGAGGGCATTAACTGCAGGTAAGGGAGGTAAGAGGACTGTAGGGTTTAAAATTGAGGATCCTCAGCCCTTGCAGGTGTCCAACAGCTACAAAGTTCTTCCAAGCAATGCAGTCAAGAGTGGGGTGTGCAGGGAGAATGAACAAACTAACCACAGCCACTTGGTAGAAGGAGCCATTCAAGTGGAGAAAATAGAGGAATGCGGGTTAGGGTCAATATAATTAGGGGGATAAATACTGTTCTCTACAGCTTTGAGCAGGAGCTCCAAAGGTTGTGCTGCCTGTCCAATTCCAGGACAAGGGACATCTCCTTGGGATTGGCCTAGGAGGGGGAGGAGGGAGAATCTAGTTGTCGGCATCCACATTAGTACCAACCACAAAATTTGAAGTTCAATTTTCAGAATATTTTTGGTAGGACTAGAAAGGAGATTTTGCTGAAAGACTTTGAACAGTCAGGAGTTCAAATTAAAAAGCAGAACCGCCAAGGTATTAATTACTACCGAAATCATGACCAAATTGGCATAGAATAAATAAAGTCAAGGAATTAAATGAGTGGCTCAAAGATTGGTGTGTGTAGAATGGATTTCTGTTCATGGGGTACTGGCACTGCGGTAAAAGGGAGCAGGTGTGGAGGGTGTGCTGAACCGTGCTGGGACCAGTTGCCCCGGTGAATCAAATGATTTGGGCTACATTCAGACATGCTTCCTTCTGACGACTTCTACCAATCTGACTATCCCAATTTACATTAAGATTAAGGTCACCCTAATGAATGCAGTGGCTTTGTTACATGCTCTCATTGCCTCTTGATTTATTCTCTGCCCTACTGTATAACTAGTGTTGTCTTTCCTTATTTATTTCTTACCTCCTCTCCTCTCATGGATTAAAATACTCCAATTGAAGATCATTTCTTGGTAATGTACGTATTCCATCTTGCCCCATGATATTTTTCTTCCTGTCTGGCCCTTGGAAAAATCACATACCCCTGAAAGTTCCCAGATTTCATCTCACTTGCTTCTGTAGTGGTATTATCACGATACTACTAAACCAGAGACCCAGGTAATATTGTGCTCAAATCCCACCATGGCAAATTATGGAATTTTAATTCAATAAAGAAATGGAATTAATCCAAAAGATTAATCATGGATGACATAGAACATTACAGCGCATTAGAAGCCCTCTGGCCCTCATTGTTGTGCTGACCCATCTGAAGCATATCTATCCCATTTTCATCCATATGTTTATTCAATGATCATTTAAATGGCCTTAAAGTTGGTGAGTCTACTACTGTTGCAGGCAGTATGTTCCACACCCCTACTACAATGAGTAACGAAACTACCTCTGACATCTGTCCTATATCTATCACCCCTCAATTTAAAGCTTTGTCCCCTCGTGCTAGCCATCTCCATCGGAAGAAAAAAGCTCTCATTCTCTACCTTATCGAACCCTCTGGTTATCTTGTATGTCTCAAGTCACCTCTCAAACTTCTTCTCTCTAATGAAAACCACCTCAAATCCCTCAGCCTTTCCTTGTAAGGCCTTCCCTCCATACCAGGCAACATTCTTGTAAATCTCCTCTGAACCCTTTCCAAAGATTCCACATCCTTCTGATAATGCTGTGATCAGAACTGTACGCAATACTCCATGTGCGGCTGCACCAGAGTTTTGTACAGCTGTTGCATGACCTCGTGGCTCCGAAACTCAATCCCTCTACCAATAAAAGCTAACACACCTTAACAACCCTATCAAACTGGGTGGCAACGTTCAGGGACATATGTACATGGACACCTAGATCTTTCTGCTCATCTACACTACTAAGAATCTTACCATTAGCCCAGTACTCCTTTTTATTCCTTCCAAAGTGAATCACTTCACACTTTTCCACATTAAATTCCATTTGCCACCTCTTAGCCCAGTTTTATAGCTTATCTATGTCCCTCTGTAACTTGTAATATCCTTCAGCGCTATCCTTAACTCTACTGACCTATCGTCATCTGCAAATTTACTAACCCATCCATCTATGCCCTCAGAGTCACAGAGATGTATAGCATGGAAACAGACCCATCTGTCCAACTCACCCATGCCATCCAAATATCGCAATCCAATCTAGTCCCACCTGCCAGCACTTGACCCATATCCCTCCAATCCCTTCCTATTCATATACCCATCCAGATGCCTTTTAAATGTTGTAATTGTACCAGTCTCCACCACTTTCTCTGGCAGCTCATTACGTACACATACTACCCTCTGAAAAAAACTGCGCCTTACGTCTCTTTTATATCTTTCCCCTCTCACCCTAAATCTATGCTCTCCAGTGAGTTTTGAGAAGATTTGTAGCTCAGGTTGAGTTTCTGGATGTAGGTCTGCTCGCTGGATGTAGGTGAGCTGGAAGATTCATTTTCAGATGTTTCCTCACCATACTAGGGTAACATCTTCAGTGAGCCTCCAAATGAAGCACTGCTGGTGCTTCCTGCTTTCTATTTATATGTTTGTTTGTTTTTTGCACAGGAATTCATAGAAGCATGATATTTCAACCTGAACTCCATCAACAAACACATTGACTCAGATCTCTTTTACCATCCCCGGAGAAAAACAAGAAATCACCGTAGGAAATGATGTCACCACAGAAAATGACATAATCAACCCAAAGAAACACAAACATATAAATAAAAAGCAGGAATCATCAGCAGTGCTTCGTCCGGAGGCTCACTGAAAGATGTTACCTTGTACGGTGACAAAACATCTGAAAGTGAACCTTCCAGCTCAGCAAGGAAACCTACTTCCTATGCCTTCCAGTTCCCAGGGAAAAGACTTTGTCTATTTATCCTATCCATGCCCTCATGATTTTGTAAACCTGTATAAAGGTCACCCTTCTGCCTCCAATGCTCCAGAGAAAACAGCCCTAACCTATTCGACCTCTCCCTATAGCTTAAATCCTCCAACCCTGGCACCATCCTTGTAAATCTTTTCTGAACCCTTTCAAATTTCACAACATCCTTTCGATAGTAAGGAGACCAGAATTGCATGCAATATTCTAACAGTAGCCTAACGTATGTCCTGTACAGCTGCAACATGACCTCCCACTTCCTGTACTCAATGCTCTGACTAATAAAGGAAAGCATACCAAGTGCTTTATCTTATCTACCTGCGACTCCACTTTCAAGGAGTTATGAACCTGCACTCCAAGGTCACTTTGTTCAGCAACACTCCCTAGGACCTGACCATTCATTGTATAAGTCCTGCTAAGATTTGTTTTCCCAAAATGCAGCACCTCACATTTATCTAAATTAAACTCCATCTGCCACTCCGCAGCCCATTGGTCCATCTGGTCAAGATCCTGTTGTAATCTGATGTAATCTTCTTCGCTGTCCACTGTACCTCCAATTTTGGTGTCATCTGCAAACTTACTAACTGTACCTCTTATGCTCACATCCAAATCATTTATGTAATTGATGAAACGCAGTGGACCCAGCACTGATCCTTGCGGCACTCCACTGGTCATAGGCCTCCAGTCTGAAAAACAATCCTCCAGCACCAGCCAGTCTTCTACCTTCGAGCCAGTTCTATATCCAAATGGCTAGTTCTTCCTGTATTCCACAAGACGTAACCTTGCTAACCAGTTTCTCATGGGGAACCTTGTCAAATGCCTTACTGAAGTCCATATAGATCACATCTACCGCTCTGCCATCGTCAATCCTCTTTGTTACTTCAAAAAATTCAATCAAGTTTGTAAGACATGATTTCCCATGCACAAAACCATGTTGACTATCCCTCATCTGTCCTTGCCTTTCCAAATACATGTACACCCTGTCCCTCAGGATTCCCTCCAACAACTTGTCCATCACCGAGGTCAGGCTCCACCGATCTATAGTTCCCTGGCTTGTCCTTACCACCTTACTGAAAGAGTGGCACCACGTTATCCAACTTCCAATCTTCTAGCACCTCACCTGTGACTATCGGCGAATCAAATATCTCAGCAAGGGTCCCAGCAATCACTTCCTTAGCTTCCCACAGAATACACCTGAATAAAGGTCCTGGGGATTTATCCACCTTTAACCGTTCCAACACTTCCTCCTCTGTAATATGGACATTTTTCAAGATGTCACCATCTACTTCCCTACATTCTATATCTTTCATGTCCTTCTCCACAGTAAATACTGATGCAAAGCATTTGTTTAATATCTCATCTCCTGCTGCTCCACACAAAGGCCACCTTGTTCATTTTTGAGGAGCCCTATTCGCTCTCTGTTACCCTTTTGTTCTTGATATATTTGTAAAAACCTTCTCCTTAATTCTATTTGCCAAAGCTATCTCACGTCCCCTTTTTGCCCTCCTGATTTCCTTCTTAAGTATACTCGTACTGCCTTTATACTCTAAGGATTCACTCGATCTAACTTGTCTATACCTGACATATGCTTCCTCCTCCTCCTTAACCCAACCCTCAACTTCTTTAGTCATCCAGCATTCCCTATATCTACCAGCCTTTCCTTTCACCCTAACAAGAATATACTGTCTGTGGACTCTCATTACCTCAGTTTTGATGGCTTCTCATTTTCCAGCCACCCTTTACCTGCGAACATCTGCCCCCAATCAGCTTTTGAAACTTCTTGCCCAATACCGTCAAAATTGGCTTTTCTCCAATTTAGAACTTCAACTTTTAGATCTGGTCTATCCTTTTCCATCACTATTTTAAATTTAATAGAATTATGGTCACTGGCCCCCAAGTGCTCCCCCACAGACACCTCAGTCACCTGCCCTGCCTTATTTCCCAAAAGTAGGTCAAGTTTTGCATCTTCTTTGTCGGTATATCCACATACTGCATCAGAAAATTTTCTTGTACACACTTAAAAAGTCACCTCACACTTTTCCACATTAAACTCCATTTGCTACCTCTCAGCCCTCTGTAACCTGCAACATTCTTCATCACTATCCACAATTCCACTAACCTTAGTATCATCCATAAATCTACTAACCCATCCTTCTACACCCTCGCAAGGTCATTTCTAAAAATGAAAATAGCAATGGCCCCAAAACAGATCCTTGCAGTACACCACGGTAACTGAACTCCTGGATGAACATTTCCTATCAACCACCACCCTCTATCTTCTTACAGCTAGCCAATTTCTGATCCAAACCGCTAAATCACCCTCAATCCCACACCTCCGTGTTTTGTGCAATAGCGTAATGTGGGTAACCTTTTCAAACGGCTTATTGAAATCTATATAGACACATCAACTGCTCTACCCTCATCCATCTGTTTGGTCACCATCTCAAAGAACCCAATAAGGTTTGTGAGGCATGACCTACCCTTCACAAAACCATGTTGACTACCCCTAATCAACTTATTCCTCTCTAGATGATTATAAATCCTATCTCTGTTAACCTTTTCCAACACTTTACCCACAAGCAAAGTAAGGCTCACTGGTCTACAATTACCAGGATAGTCTCTACTACCCTTCTTGAACAATGAAGTAAAGGAAAGGGTACTGAGAGATAGGATTTATGAGTATCTGGAAAGACACTGCTTGATTAGGGACAGCCAGCACAGATTTGTGAAGGGTAGTTCTTGCCTTACAAGTCTGATTGAATTCTTTGAGGAGGTGACCAAGCATGTGGATTAGGGTAGAGCAGTGGAAGTAGTATACATGGATTTTAGTAAGGCATTTGATAAGGTTCCCTATGTTAGGCTTATTACGGAAAGTCAGGAGGCATGGGATAGAGGGAAATTTGGCCAATTGGATAGAAAACTGGCTAACCGGTCGAAGTCAGAGAGTGGTGGTAGATGGTAAATATTCAGCCTGGAGCCCAGTTACAAGTGGAGTTCCGCAGTGATCAGTTCTGGGTCCTCTGCTGTTTATAATTTTTATTAATGACTTGGATGAGGGAGTCGAAGGGTGGGTCAGTAAATTTGCAGATGATACGAAGATTAGTGGAGTTGGGGATAGTGAGGAGGGCTGTTGTCGGCTGCAAAGAGACTGAGATATGATG
>NC_057713.1:6511691-6524621 GCF_004010195.1 Chiloscyllium plagiosum
GATAGGTTGAGAGTGGTAGGCCTTTTCTCGTTGGAACGGCGAAGGATGAGGGGTGACTTGATAGAGGTTTATAAGATGATCAGAGGAATAGATAGAGTAGACAGTCAGAAACTTTTTTCCCCGGGTACAACAGAGTGTTACAAGGGGACATAAATTTAAGGTGAAGGGTGGAAGGTATAGGGGAGATGTCAGGGGTGGGTTCTTTACCCAGAGAGTGGTGGGGGCATGGAATGCGCTGCCTGTGGGAGTGGTAGAGTCAGAATCTTTGGTGACCTTTAAGTAGCAATTGGATAGGTACACGGATGGGTGCTTAAGCTAGGACAAATGTTCGGCACAACATCGTGGGCCGAAGGGCCTGTTCTGTGCTGTATTGTTCTATGTTCTATGTTCTAACAAGGGACATTTGCTATCTTCCATCTTCGGGCACTATTCCTATAGATAATGACACATAAAGATCAAAGCCAAAGGCTCTGCAATCTCCTCCCTGGCTTCCCAGAGAATCCTAGGATAAATCCCATCTGGCCGAGGGGAGTTGTTATCTATTTTCACACTTTCCAGAATTGCTAACAACTCTTCCTTGTGAATCTCTATCTAATCTAGTAGCCTGTATCTCAGTATTCTCCTCAACAACATTGTCTTTTTCCACAGTGTGAATACTGATGAAAAATATTCACATAGCGCTTCTCCTATCTCATCAGACACCGTGCACAACTTTCCACCGTGCCCTAATCTTTCTCTAGTCATTATTGATATACGTTTAGGGTTTTCCTTGATCCTATCTGCCAACGACTTCTCATATCCCCTCCTGGCTCTTCTTAACTCTCTCTTTAGGTCTTTCCTGGCTAACTTGCAACTCTATGACAAAGAAATTGTTATCAATTCTCAGGAAAAACAACTATCTGCTTCACTTATGGCCTTTAGAGGAGGAAATTGCTAATCTTACCTTGTCTGTCTGGCTGACATATCATTCCAGACCCCCAATCTGGTTGGCTCTCAACTGCCCTCTACCTAACTAGGAATGGGCAATAAATGTTGGCCTAGGCAGCAACACTCTGTATTCCCTTGAATGAGTAACAATAATCTCTAATTATATCTGTTATTTACAGTTATATCTGCATTCTCGATCCCTTCCTGTCATTGCCTGATTATCATTTCACACATTAATTCCTTCACGACAACTTCTCAAATTTGGACCCTTGCCCTGACTGTTTAGTTAAAATCCCATTCTACATTCCCAGTTACACAGTTCAAATGAATACTGGTTCCACTTGGGTACAGATTATCCCACCTATACAGATCGCATATTCCTCAGTATTGGTGCCAGTGCCCCACGAACTGGAACCCACATCTCACACCAGTCTTTCAAGCACACATTCATTGCTCTAACCTTGTTTACCCTAAACCAATTTGCATGTGGCTCAGGTAACAATCCAGAGATTATTACTCTTAAAGCTTTACTACTTAGTTTGGAAAAATTGTACTCTATCGAATTTGAGATTTTGCTATACAGGAAATCACATACCTTGTCTAAGTCAAATCTTTTCCTTCCTTATAGCACTCAACTACATTTTTTGAAAGCCTTCAGGCCCTTCACAGTTTTTAAAAAATCTTTAGTGATCTTCGTTGGGCTTTTGCTCGAAATGTTGTCTGGATAACTGCTTCCTATTTTAAAAAAGCTAACTCTTTACCTCATGCATGGCTTTCTCTTGGTTTAACTTAAACTAACTCAAAAGATTTCCAGGTTAATTGCTTCAGCTCTTGCTAGACTAGCTACCACTGCAAGTTCTAGAACAAAAACAGAAACCACTGTAGAAACTCAGTAGTCTGGCAGCATCTGTGTCAGATGTCAGTTTCAGACCTCCAGCATCCACAATTCTTCGCTTTAATTATTTACTCAGTTCTTTCTGTAACCGTAGTTATTCATTCACACGATACAACTGTATTCTACTTGTGAGCAATTTTACATTTACATTAGTTTAATGAGTCTGGCTGTGCTTTAACCTTTGGAAGTGTGCGGTAGAAAAGAAATGGAAGCCAGGGTGGATGAAGCAAACTTTCTTTTGAAAGAGATCACGTCATAATTTTTAAGTATGTGGCAATAGCAAGAATTTGATTCTAACTGACTGCTTATTTTAGCAGTCAACATCTAGCTCACACAGCATATCAACATATTGTTAACCCCACAGCGTGATTGCATATTTTAATCTTCACTTTTCATCTGGAATTTAATTCACACCGCTATCTTTACTTGCTTTGTGAATTACTTGTGTGGCATAAATATAAGTCAGAGATAGAAATTGCTGGTAAAGCTTAGCAGGTATAGCAGCACCTCTGGAGAGAAATCAGAGTTAACTGAGGAAGGGTCACTCAACTTTAAATGTTAACTCTAATTTCTCTCCACAGATACTGAACTTTCCCAGCAATTTCGGTTTTTGTTTCTAATTTACAGCATCCGCAGTTCTTTCAGCTTTTACAAGAATAAATTATATCTTTGAAACGGTTAATTCAATCTTATCAATGCTCCCTGAAATCATAGGAGATTCAAGTCCTTGCCATAAACCCCTTACCATAATTTACAATTTTCTTTGAAATTTTGAAGATAATATTTATTACAAGGGCAATAGATCCATTTTTAATACCCAATTTAACTCCTCCTATAGGAAGCAATTAAGTTTATGCCGCAGTTAATGACAAAGAGTGAATGATACCTTAAATCTGGGTTTACCAAACAGTGTTGCATCAACCAATACAGAACACACACTAAGCATTTAGATTATCAATCTCGCAGCTCGTGCAAAGGAAGTTGTCACAAAGGATATTTCCCAAATACTTAACAGAGTATTGGTCACTGGGATTATATAATACTTGAGCATAACAGTAGTATCACATTGAGAAGCTTTCTTCAGCCAATAACTTCACTGCAGAACTTAAGTATGACTGGAACACAACTACAGCCTTCAAACAAATCTACAAGGAGTAGGAATCCTCAAGTTTACCCATAACATTTAGTAGCACAAAACTTAAACATTAATAATAGAAGATTAGAAATTGAACCTTTCCCTTGCATTCATCAAAACCAAGGGTAAAAACAATGACTGCAGATGCTGGAAACCAGATTCTGGATTAGAGTGGTGCTGGAAAAGCACAGCAGTTCAGGCAGCATCTGAGGGGCAGGAAAATTGATGTTTCAGGCAAAAGCCTGAATACAGGAATACAGGACAAGAAATACAGGAATACAGAACAAGCAAAACCAAGGACCCAAGAAACAAACTGACTCTGACTGCAAGCCAATAAAAAAAAAATAAAGAGACAAACAAATTATCTGGACTGTTCGAGAATTAGACTGGAAATAAATTTAAGAACATCATCCAGACCCACATTGTGATTCATTTGTATGTGCTAGAAGCTGCATGCATAAATACTCAAGACCTTGCTTTATGCAGGAATTTGTACGTACACTGCACCTTTTCCAAAGAAAAAAAAGGAGGGTCACAGAGATAACCAAACTGTGTTGCAACTCCTGGCAACACCTTGATATTCAATCTACCTACCTGATCTGAGAATTAAGGTCATCGGTAAATGTTAATGATATATCTCAATACCCAATCAATCAGCACCCTCTTCTCATGCTGCATAAAATGGTAGATCTTTATTCAAGTCTGTTTACGCATCCTGGATTTGAGGAGTAGCAACAAGAAAAGTTTTGACCACTAGGCTCCTGTCAGGTTCTTCCATAGCTTTTTAAGAGTTTAACTTCTTTGTTATAAGATATTGAGGAGTTTTATTTACAGATCCACTTGAAAGCCACATGTTCATAGCCATTCATGAGCTTAATGTTAACATTAAACAGAAAAATCACACAATTAGTTAAAAAGGCATCAGTCATAACTTTCTGCTGCCGTAAAAAAAATATTTGGTGTGTGTTTTGGGGGGTTTGGTTCAATGATGATAATGTTAAACCTTACTCTCATTTAGTATTAACAAAGTAATTTGTCCAGCAAGCTCAGTTTACAGACAGAATGAACCTTACAAATTACTCTCCTTCCTGAGCACACATCCATACATTAATTACCCCTTGAATGAATTCTGTCAGAAGTTCACAGTTGGCAATCCCTAAAACTTGCATTTTGTAGACTCAGATGGAAAGCATTAGATATTATTGCAGTTAATTGGCCTTGAGCAAAAGTTATGATTTAAACACAGACTTTATAAATCCTTTTTCAAGTTTCTCATTACTATTCCCAAAGACATTAATTCCCATAGGAATATGGAAACTTCAGCACTGCTTTTCAAGCTGGGTCAACAGTCAGACACTTTTGGCAAAGTTTAAAAAGACAGTCTGTAGGTTATTCTGCCAGGACTACGGCTACCCATTTCATACCATCACCAACAGCCAGACTTCTGAACTAGCCACACGGCCTAATTTCCTATTTAGTGACCATACCAAGTAGCTCATTAAGGGGCAAGTTATACATCATTCATTTATACTCAAATATTAGGTGCTAATCTTCCTTCCCATCTTAATGTAGAGATCAGTAATAGTGAAAAGAACAAAGCTGCCGGTAGATTTCTATGCTAATATAAGGAAAGAATGAATTAACTCCCACAGGATATATTACTTTGCAACAATGTGCCTCCTAATGTGACTTTGACAGCTCTGTTATATTGAATGTGACCTGGTTCATTAATCAGAATCATAATTAGCTTGTGTCATCAGGCACAAATAGTTTAGTGATCATCAGTGCTAACCTCAAGAGAGTGGGAATAAATTTGACTGCATATCTTTCTAGAATGTTTGGACCATTTTCTTTCAGGTTCTCTGGTCAGCAACCAAAACATCAGACTCGATTAACTATTATGATTATACCATTATAGAAATAGACGTTGCTCTGATCCTACTTCCTATGATGTACAAAATTTGCATTTGATCAAAATTTGAATGTGTGGTTAACCATGAAGAGCACTTCATGTTCAGAGAAATACAACGTTTTCTAAATTGGCAAGCTAAATTGGTTAAGCTGCTAAAAAGATTCCATTTTATAAATAAGCTTATTGAGTACAAAATTGAAGGCTTAATACTTAATCTACAGAAATCACTGTATAGACCACACTTGGGATAACTGCACTTCTAGTTTTAGATTCTGATTAAAGCTTTAGTTATTTTGAGATTAGAGACAGGAACTCCTTTTATTACAGTAGTGAAGGTTAGGAGAGATCGTTTAGACTATACAAAATGATGAAAGGCTCAAGAATTAGCGATGAGACAGCATAAGTTATAAGACAAAAAGGGTGAAGATGGAATTATTTGTTTTAGAGGATTTTTAGGATACAGAATCTCCTACTCAAAACAAAGAATCCTCAAAAGCTTTTAAAAGGAAAATTACTTTTAAAACTTAAAATGGAAGGAATTAAAGCCACAGACAATGGCAACATTGACCTTTTGCATGTGGCAAGATTGTAAAGCAAAACATTTGTTGAAATCCTAAATGTAATTCCTATAAACCCCAAGTATAAAAGTATTGTTATTCAAATCAAAGTTAAACATACTTTTGATCTTCAAACAAAAAACATGAAGTTAGGCCCAAGGACACCCAATAAATTTCAATACCTAACATTGATAACATCTTTAAATATATGTTTTCCCTCATCAGATCCACAACACTAAATGTAGATAGGCTTGGCAGCAAACTCCAACATCTCTCTCTTTACCAACTGGACTACGTTATATGCTCCCATTTTATCTGAATATAGCAAGCACATTTTCAATAATGCTTTCCATTTCATCAGCTTCCTTATGCATCCACTTCTAGGATCTCTGAAGAATCTAAAGTTGCCTCCTAATGCTTACTTAAATGCCATCCTTTTGGCCATAATCTCAGCAAGAACTTTCACACATATGAAATAGCAAAATCTCTGCTACTGCTTGTCCCAATTTCTTCATTGCTATCATGCTGTCAAAAATACTTATTTGACACTGCATCATGGATGAGCCACATCTTTTTCCAACTCAATATCAGCAAAGTTTATGCTGCCATCCTAGGCCACCAGGACAAAACTCTGGGCCCTTGGCACTGGCTCTAAACCGACGTCTGACTGAAGCAAAGAGAAACAGTTTGAAACCTTAATTTCTCATAATATCTCTCACAAGACCACATTCTTCCACCTCCAAAACAATGTCTGGCTTCAGCTCTCAACTCTGAATTTCACATAGAAAATTCCAAATTGCTGCTCTGGTCAGTCTTACATCCTCTGTGCTGTGCAAACTTCAGTTTATCCGAGCCTGGTACTAATGCTTGTTCATTCAGCATTCTTATATTAATTCCCCAATTCACAAAAATGCCGAAAGTCTTGTTGAAATCCTGTTGTCATCTGGCCCCTCTCTTGCTTCTTCCTTTGCCTCCAGCACCACAGACACCAAACCCCACATCTCCCCAAAATAAAAACCCTTCGAAATTACCATCTACCAAATAAGAACTCTCCACTTTTGACAGTGGCTTCTTATACATAAGCCTCCCCTCAGTACCAGTGACTGCACTTTCTGCCACCAGCATCTCAGCCTTCCACTCCTCTTAAAACCAAGTTTAAAACCACAATCTTTTTAAACTACGGACATCTAGCATCTTTGACTTTGTGGCCTTTCTTATCTACTTATTTCTCTACTGAACACTTTGGGGTGCTTTCAGAGTACAAATCAAAACAGCACTCACATAAAATGCAAGATATTTAGACTGTCGTGTTACTTTCGGTCTTGGGTTAATCCACTATTCACTTTGCTGTTCTTTCACCCTTTATAAACTACAAACAGCCTGAAAACCCACTGTTTATCCTTTCCTGTACCAAGTCCTATTCACGTAGCACCCCTTCGTCAGGTGACCTACACAGGCTCCCTGTCCTTTATACACCAATCTTGGCCTCAAAATTCTTCAATATTCTTGTCACATCCTATCTGTGGCATATGCTTCAGCCTTATTTCCAATCCATAAAAATCCACTTTTCAGGCTCCCAACTAATCTGCATCAATCTCTTCTTTAAATACAACTGCAGCTTAAAATTAGAAATCCTGCACAACTATTTGCTTCTTTCATCAGTTCATTCTTGAATTCTTGTTTTTTCTTGAGTCAATAAAGCATTTTTTTTTTAAAAGTAATTGGACAGCTTTTGTTCATTATCTTGGTTGGCAAATATATTTACAAATAATTACATGCACATTTGCCCATGATGTGAAAAAATCTCAACAATTTGCACAGCCCCCTCAGGATCTTATATATTTCAATAAGGTCACCCCTCATTCTTCTGAGTTCCAGTGAGAGAAGGCCAAACCTGCTCAATCTTACATAAGACAATGTGGAATACAAAGCTAACCTAGGAAATAATGACCAGGACAACTGTCATCATCGTCATAAAGTCCACCTGGTTTACAAACATCCTTTTGGGACGAATTCGGCTGTCCTTACCCAGTCTTGCCACATTTGATTCCAGACACACAGCAATGTAATTGACTCTTAACTGTGCTCTGAAACAGCCTAGCAAGCTATTCAGTTCAAGGGATCAACACCAAATGTCAGCCTGGCCGAAGATGCCCAGATCCTGTGAAAAACAAAGAAACCAAAACCCTCATCCCACAAATCAACCCACCATACCTTGCTTGAATGGTCTTCATTGCAGTTATATCTCTCCATAACTGAAGAAACCTCAATCGTTCATGGTACTCTAGGTGTGGTTTCACCAATGTCTTTTACATTTCTAACAAGAACATCCATTTTTAACACAAGCTAAGTACTGCAGATGCTAGAAATTTGAAATAAAAATACAAAATGCTATAGAAACTCAGCAGGTCTGGCAACATTTGTGGAGAGACAAACACAGTTAATGTTACAAGTTCAGTCGAACTCCAAAGAATCATACTGGACTCAGATGAAGGGCTTTTGCCCGAAACGTCGATTGTCCTGCTCCTCGGATGCTGCCTGACCCGTGCTTTTCCAGCACCACTCTGATCTAAACTCTGGTTTCCAGCATCTGCAGTCCTCACTTTTGCCTTTGTGTCAAAAGACCCAGTTAATCTGAGTCCAGTATGATTCTTTGGAGTTCGACTGAACTTGGAACATTAACTGTGTTTGTCTCTCCACAAATGCTGCCAGACCTGCTGAGTTTCTTCAAGCACTTTGCTTCTGTTTCTGCCGCTTCCGGTTGTCAGTTCCAGCTGTCTGTTGCAGTGGTCGGTATATTGGGTCCAGAATAGATGTGCTTATTGATTGAATCTGTGGATGAGTACCATGCCATGTCAAACAGAGAACAGCCAGGGAATTCCTAGAGGCATGGCACTCATCCACAGATTCAATCAATAAGCACATCGATCTGGATCCAATATACCGACCACTGCAACAGACAGCTGGAACTGACAACCAGAAGCGGCAGATTCAAACCACTACAAATGCCGGAGGAAAGATCACAGAAGCGCTTCACAGGAGGCTCCCAAGCACTGAGGATGTCACCTAGACAGGGGACGAAACGTCTGCAACACAAATTCCCAGCTCGGCGAACAGAACCATAACAACGAGCACCTGAGCTACAAATCTTCGCACAAACTTTGAAGTCGTCCATCACTTATTTGGTTTTTCTATTTCTCCTACTCAAATGGATAACCCCACACTAAGTCCATCTAATGCACTTTTGCCCACTTACTTAGCTTACATCCTTCTCAACTGGCTTTCCCATCCTTTTATTGCAGCCAAATGATATACTCTACTTTCATCTCATTAATATTGACTGAAAATAGTTGAGGTGTGAGTGTTCCATGTGGCCTCTACCAATTATAATTTCCAACTTGGAAATGAACTACTTATCCCAAACTCAATTTCTAGGTAGTCTTCCATTCACATTGACATATTATTCGTAACATGAGCCCTTGCCTTGCGGTTTGGCCTCGAGGATGATACCTTGTTAAATGTGTTTTGGAAATGCAAATACAAAACGGATTGTGATGTCCCTTCCTTCGTTCACTTTTACTTATTACATCATAACATATTTGTCAAACAATTTTCCTTTCATAAAACTACATTTACTCTGGACTGTTTTTTGATTTTCTGAATGTTCTGCCACCCATAAAGAATAAATCCCAGTAATTTCCCCTAAATGACTAATAACTTCCTTTCTGTTTCTCTTAACATTTGTAATTTTGCAATGCATTGAATATTTCCAGAATCTCGAGAATTTTAGAATATGACAACAATGCATTTAAAATCTCTGCAGGCACTTCTTTCATAACCTATAATGCAGATCATCAAGTCCAGGTGACTCATCAGTTTTCAGTCCCAGAAGCTTACTTCAGTGCTTGTGATTGTTTTATGTTCCTCCTTCCCTTATCTACTGTTATTGGGATGCTACTAGTACCTTTTACAATGAAAATAAATGTAGAATACTTGTTCTAAATCTCCGTCAATTACTTGTTACCCAATATTAAATTACCAGTCTCATCTTTTAAAAAGGCCAACTTTTACTTTAGCTATTTCATATGAACTTACAGAAACTCTTATTGTCTGTTTTTTCCTCAATAAATCACCCTTTACAGAAACCAGCAACGTTCCCAATTTTTTTGGGCTACTAATCTCAGCAGTATTATACAAAACTCCTTTCATTTTCTTACTGAGTTTAGCATCCTTAGTTAACCACATGTTTATCAAATCGATACATTATTTCTCTATACGGTTTGTTGAGCGTTATGAAATACCTCCTTAATGCCTGATATGAGTTTGCTACCATTTTACTTTTTAACATTTTTTCCAGTCCACATTGACCAACGTTTGTCTTCATTGCTTTGCGATGGTCTATATTTAAGACACTAATAGCATTCCCACACTTCTCAGTTTCAAACAAAGTGAAATTCAGTAATGCTATGATCACCAGACGATTCTTTACTACAACATGGTTAATGCTTGCACGTTACATCCAAAATAGCCTGTCCCCTGGTTGGTCTGTCATCATATAGCTCTTAGAAAGTGTTCAGAATACACTATGATAAAGACTAGCTCAATTCAAATTCAAGTCCAAAATTATCCATAATTATTGAAATGCTTTTCTGTGAGTCCCCATTATTTCTTGATCTATAATTTGCCTTGAAGTGTAGCTATTTTTAGGGTCCCTATAAACTTGCACTCTACTTCAAGAGGGCAGTGGATACAATTTAGGATAAAGGCAGAGATTGGCACTAATTAAAAAAAAGTCAGACTAGATCATTTCCCTCGACTGAGCTGACCATCCAGAGCCACCCTCTCCCTTTATCATGTCCTTTTAAAGAGTCAAATTCCTTTGAAGGTCCAGTTTCTAGCCTTGATCACCTTGAAATAATGTCTCTCCAACAGCTATTCTCTCTTACTAGCTGCCTGGTAGGGCTCTGAAAGCTTGTGGTCTCAAATAAACCTGTTGGACTATAACCAAGTGTCAAGTTGGAAAGCTATCACATCATTCCAACTTACTCTTATTTGTGTTACAAAACAGCTCATGCCAAATACTGCACACATTCAAGATAAAACGCCTTCAATTCTGCCTTTTTAGCATTTTTCCTTAATCTGGCCTTATTTCCTCACATACTGTTCTGTTTGCATGCTTTACAACTTCCTGATATATTCTGGTTATCATTACCCAAACATGCATTTTATTGGCTGCAAAGACAGATGATGGCTGTAGTGGCAAGGTCACCTCAGCCATTGTGCCATCTGACCACCAACTTATCAAGATCACGCAGGCAATGACTAAAAGGTCCCCAAACTGAACAAAGGGTTATGGAGACCGTTGGCAGATTTTCATTCAGAATAGTAATCACATGCTCATCAGTTACATCAGGTTTTGAATCAACTATAAGGCAAAGGTGAAAGAAATGTCTGAAAACACTGGGTACTGCAAAGACTATGTGCCCTGACAACATTCCAGCAATAGTACTACAGACTCCTGCTCGAGAACTGGCCTCTAGCCATGTTGTTCCAGTACAACTACGCCACTAACATCTGCCCAATATGGTAGAAAATTGCTCAGCTATGTCCTGTCCATGAAAAGCAGGGCAAGTCCAACCCAACGTCAGTGCACCATTACTCGAATCTCACTAAGCAAAGTTATGGAACATGTTGTTGACGATGTTATCAAGAAGCATTAGCTTAGCTATAATCTGCTCACGGATGCGAAGTTTCAGTTTCACCAAGGCCATTCAGGTCCTGACATCATGACAGCCACTGTTCAAATAGGGACAAAAGAACTGGATGACAAGGTGAGGGGAGAGCGACTGCTAGTGACATCAAAGCTGCATCTGAGAAAACATGGCCTCAAGGAGCCTGAACAATGGGGACTGGGGGAAAGCCCTTCACTGGTTACAGGCATACCTAGTACAAAAGCAAAGTGATTGTGGTTGTTGGAAGTCAACTGTCTCTGTTGCAAATCATACAGCCTCACTCAAGAAGCTTGACATCACAAGGTAGCCCACTTTTTGGTGCCACAGGGAAGCAAAGAGATAAAGAGCTTAAGATGACAATCTGCCTCTCAATGTCAGCAAAGTGAAGCTGGTCATCGACTTCAGGAGCAAAATGGAGGACACACCCCTGTCAGGATCAATGGTGTTGAAGTGGAGATTGTCAAGAGCTTCAAGTTCCTAGCAGGAAATATCACCAACCTGTCCTAGTCCATCTGTGTCGATGTTACAATCAAGAAAGCACAGCAACCAGTTCCTCAGAAGGCCAACAAAACTGGCATGTCTGCAATGACTCTTACCAATTTCCATAAATGTACCATAGAAAGCATCCTATCCAGATGCATCACAGCTTAGTATGTCAACTGGGAAGTGCTGATAAATCGGGGAGATTTTTGGAAGTCAGGCAGTGATGGGTTCTTGTTTTTTTTTTCTCTTTTACATATTTTAAAATATCTTGGCTTTGATTTGATCAATTTCTGACTCCCTCCTGATGGGAGGGACTGACAGACTGAAGCTTAGACATAGACAGAGGGAGGCACACAACTGAGACGAGGAGAGTGGGGGGTTGAATTCCAGCCTCTGGAATGAGTATCTCTCTCCTCCCTTCCCATCAAACAGAAACACTGGGATGCTCCTGAGGCAGATTTAGACACCTTTCTGTTCTGTTCTCTGGGTTTAATATCAGAGGTTGTGCTGCTAGGGGTAAGTGTCAGCTTGAGGAGATTCAGGCCAGCAGTGAGATCTTGCTATTCTTTTGGTGCTTTTTTTAAAAATTATTTTTCATCAATTTCACTTCTGCCTCGTTCTCTCCCCTCTCCCACCCCTGAGGAAATTTAATTCGGGAGCTGAAACCCAGGATGATGCAGAGACAAAAAGAAATAAATCGTTCTGCCATGAGGAATCCTCAGACGGGGTGGGGGGGGTATTATAATAAATCATCCCATCTCCTTGTTCATTACACATTCACAGGTAAAGAATTGAGAGGCTCGGGCAGTCTCTGGGGTTTGCACCACAAAGGGACTGTTGCACAGTCTGATCCCACAGATTTCACTGCCTTCCCCTCTCTTTCTGCCTCCATATTCCCAACTGTCTGTTCCTCTCAACTTTTGAGAAATCCCATCTCCCCCATATCCTTCACGTCTCCCCCCCCATTCACCTCCTCGCATCTCTCCCCCTGACTCTCAACCCCTCCCCAGGTTTTTAAAGGAAGTTTCATCATTCAGTCTTTCCAATATCCAACCATCTCCATTCACCTCTCCCCACACCTTCTACTCTCCCTCTTGCTGCCCTATGGGATCTTGCTGTCCCTGCCTGAGGATCATTCTATTTACATTCCCACCTCCCATCACTCACTCTCTATGGTATTTCTCTGTTTGCTCATCCCTCCCTCAATTTCTCTGTCCTTCTGTCTCTTCCCCTCTCTCTGTCCTTAACCGTTCTCTCTCTCTCTCTCTCTCTCTCTCTCTCTCTCTCTC